>NW_026641737.1:420000-780696 GCF_028554395.1 Pezoporus wallicus | reverse complement strand
TGTTAATGCAAAGGAAGTTTTCTGAAGTTTTCTAGAGATTTCACAGAAGACCATCTTAATGGAAAGATTTTCTTTGCTGCCCTTGGGTCTTGGGGTGGTCATGGAGGCAACCCTGTACTGTAGCTGCTAGAACTAGAAGAGAGAATGTCACTGAATGATGCACATATACAGGCAAAACCAATGGGCTGATTTTTTTTCTAGAATGCTTAGGAGGTTTCATATTAGGTAAGTACTTCAGACAACTTACAAATTGTTCATATTAGCTCCATACCACTAATGTCCCTGAAGATCTCGGTGAAATGACAAGAGGATTCAAAGACACTAGCAGTATTCATGCCTGAAATGAGTTAAGAGGAAAAAAGTCCACATAAATTTGATTCAAATGACTAAGTTTAGCTACTTGTCATGGTTTAAGCCCAGCTGGTAACTCAGCATCATGCAGCCACTCTCTCGCTCCCATTTCCCCCACCCCACTACGGGTGGGATGGGGAGGAGAATTGAATGAATGAAAACCCCAGAGGTTGAGATAAGAACAGTCCAATAACTAAAGTGTAACATTAAACTACTACTACTACTACTAATAATAATGATAAGGGAAGTGAAAAAAAAAAAGAGAGAATATAGAAAATAAAAAGGGAAGGGAAAAAACCAAAACCAATAAACACAAATGATGCACAATACAGTTGCTCCCCACCCGCGGACCAATACCCAGCCTGACCTGAGCAGTGATCAGTCTCTCCCAGCCAACTCCCCCAAGGTTATATACTTGGCATGACGTGCTGTGGTATGGAATACCCCTTTGGTTAGTTTGGGTCAGGTGTCCTGTCTCTGCTCCCTCCTGGCTTCCTGTGCACCTCCTCACTGGCAGAGCATGAGAGACTGAAAAGTCCTTGAGTATTCCTTAGCAACAATTAAAACATCAGTGTGTTATCAGCATTGTTCTCAGACTACAGCCAAAACACATCACTGTACCAGCTACTAGGAAGGAGAAAAATAACTATTCCAGCTGAACCCAGGACACTACTGCACGAGCAAATCAAGATGACAAGGTAATGTCATTTCATCAAAAAAGTCATTGTTTTTACATGTTTAATGCAAACTACAGCATCTGATCAGTCTTCAGAGTGCAGAAAACATAAAGGTGACGGCTTCATCTGTTCTGGCACTTAAACTGTGTATGTATTAATAATGCAAACTTTGAACATATGAGACAATTTTTATCTAACATGCTAACAGGCAATCACATAGCATCTCCTCATCAACTCCAGCTTCATGTTCTACTTTCACAAACTTCCCAAGCATTTTGAAAGGACCCTCTAGGTTTTTAATCCTTCCCCAACTGAACTTTTTTCTCCCACTGGGATCTGTAATGAAAACAAGAATGAATAGTTAGCAGTTTTTGTTATTGTTGACAAATTCTTAATGTTTAGAGGCTTCCAGCATTAGTGTAAATCCATTCAGTTTCTGAAGCAATACCATTTGTAGGATCTGAAAAGTCACACAGATGCATTGCCTCAAAGTCTTCCTGTACTAAGCTTATAATGGACTTAACATTGTGGTTCACGTTTTTTTCCCATTTACACATTGCATTGTAACTGCAGAGTTCCTGCCTGTCGTGTCCTTCTCTGCACAGAAGCACAACTGTGAGGATGTAATCGCCTTCTAAAAGGGTTCTTATTGCTGTGACATAATGTGTTTAGATGATTGCATCTTTTAGACAGCCTATTCTGCCTTTCCTAATTTCACAGTTGTGTAAGCAGCTACATGAAAGGCTTTCAGGGTGCTCATCTTCAGAACTAAAAATGGAAAAATAGTAATTTTTTTTTTCATGGGAGAACAAAGGTTTTTCTCAAGTGACGGGTAGGGAATACAGAATGGAATGGCAAATGAAGGTCTTTTGATGCAAGGTTACTGTCCAGGTTATGCTCAAGAAATCTTACAGTGTTTAGTCTTATGACAGCTGTGCTCCATAGAACTTCTAGTGACAGTGAGAATTTTTTGGTAATAAATTTGCAACTCATACTATTTTTAAACAATAAATTGGAATACTCATCTCCTTTAAAGTCTATAAGCCAAATGTAAAATGCATTCCTCTGACATAATTTTTCTGTGTTTGAAAAACATTGATATACATGTTTTCAGTCTCAAGCCTACTGGACCAGGTCAGCTATGTCACAGGCAGATTTTAGCAGTCTTCTCTTTTACTCATCCTTTTCTTTCCAATTCAGTTTTTCGTTTGTCAGTAAATACTTTCATCTCTGATGCTGTGTATTAGCAAGACTTTGCCTTGTGGTTTCTAAAAGTGGCAGGGCAATACCATTGTGTTAATTACAGTTGCTTATTCTCTGCAGGGATTGGAATCTAAGAAACTCACCCTCTCACCTTAATACAAGAAGTATTATCCAAGGACACGACAAAATATACTTCAGTATAAACTTGAATGCTTTTTTAAAAGAAAATAGAAGTTAATTTCCAAACTAAGACTAAGATTTGCCAGCTGAAAATAATATGCATGAATTAATCACAGCTTAGCAAAACAAACCGACAATGCATTATATTATTTCCTGGAGTTACATAATTGAATGAGTTTAATTTGTATAAATCATTTTAAAGCAGATTGGGAAACCACTGCTTTTTTTGTAAAACCTGGAAGCAGAAAGGGTTTAATTTATAAGTTGCTTTTGGGTGCTTAATCTCTTTTCTAAGACATTCCATACCCTGAAGTGAAGCAGTGTCTGCCTCAGTGGATCAAACTCAGATTCATCTGGTTAGTTGATATCATAAAGAAAAATGGAGACATGAGACAATGTATCAGAGCTTTCACTGAATATGGAAGACATACAGAATCAAAATACAACTTCTTCACATGTTCAATGTTTTGGGTGTAAGGCATTTGCATTAAAAATCTTGTAAAAGAAGTACACTCCAGATGTAAAATTTCATTTAGGTCAAACTGTGCTTTTTTGTTAACAGTTTGAGAAGAAAATTTTTAACCAAACATTTCTGACAACTTTACTAATTAACTCTTTCATTGTGCTTTTTGATCATCAAGCCCCAGAGTACACCTTGCTCTGAAGCTGCTATATTTTTCTGTCAATGACATTTGTAAAGTAGGCTGACTGACTGTACTGTACTCCCTATGTTATCTTTTAAAACTGACCTAAGCCCTTTTGGAAGAATTAGAACATTTCAGAAATTCCAGGACTTAAACAACAGGGTGCTTGTCTGTATTCCCTTAACCTGAGCTACATTAACATCACTGCTTTTTTTTACTGAGGAAAAAGAACTAGAAGAATCAGACAGAGCACTCCTTTAAATGCAGATAAAAATAAAAATAATACACACCCCCTTGAACTCCAACATCCTTTGCTCTGATTTCTTATTTGTTCCTTACACAAAGGACTTAGTTTAGAAAAAACCAGTTCTTTATTTCCTAATACTGAAAAGTTTAAGTTCTAGTTTCTGCTTTGTTTTTCAGATAAGACTAGGACAAAAAACTTAAGGTTCCACCAGAACAATCTTTTTCCCAGCCAAGATATAACCACTGCTTCTAAGAAACAACTGAAGTGTTTCCATCTGCATTGAGTGCTGCACCTGAAGCCTGTGTTGGAGGTTTTATCCTGCCAACATTTATATGCTGATTAATCCTATGAAACTTGAGAGTCATTTCCCCAGCAGCACCTGGAATAATTGCAGAGTGACTGGCAAATGAATCATGAAGGTACTGTTAAGTGTGCCAGTCATTCCGCAGCTAATAATTCTCCAGAATCAACATGACACTTTAGCGTATGACCTTTCACTTTGCTGCAGCCCTGTTTTTATATCCCTCTTTCCTCAGTTTGTTGCTGTGTGTAACAGTGACAATAAAAGGAAAGCCCATCCACGCTAGATTCTTATCCATTATAATGAACTATGTTAATTAACATGAAGAATGAGTGAAAAGGCTGCAAAACCCAAAGGATCTTTTATCAAAATACAGGACTAATGGCTCAAGATATCCTTTACATTGACATGCATTAGTTCTGAACAGCAGCTCGAGTAATGTACTTTTAAAAAACAGGTCAAAAGTCCTCATTGTATACAATGTGGATCTTAAGTTCTCAAAGAACATCATTTACATAATACATTCATCACAGTTGTTTATCTGATTAACTTTTTGAAAAAGATGCCAATGTGAATGCTACATTACATCTGTCTTTTTTCATCTGATGAGGATAAATTATTTCAAAGCTATTGTTACACCCCTTCATGACAACAACTCCCTCTTAAAATAAAATCAGGCTACTTATTTTAAGATGCTAGTAGTGTGTGATACCTTACTTCTGTCTTGGCAAGGTTTTAATAGTGAGGGAGGACTACCATAGTGTCTTCTGCGAGAAGCTACCGGAAGCTTCCCCTGTGTCTGACAGAGCCAATGCCAGCCATCTCCAAGACGGACCTGCCACTGATCAAGGCCAAGTCCATCAGTAATGGTGGTAGCACCTCCAGGATAACACATTTAAGAGGGGGGAAAAGCTCACAGCACCAATTACAGCCAGGAGAGAGGAACGAGAATATGTGAACGAAAATACTTTTCAGACACCAAGGTCAGTGCAGAAGGAGAGGAGGAGCTGCTCCAGGAGCAGGAGCAGAGATTTCTCTGCAGCCTGTGGTACAGCTCATGCTGAGGCAGCTGTGCCCCTGCAGCCCATGGAGGTCCACGATGGAGCAGATACCCACCTGCAGCCTAGGGAGGGCCCCGCACGGGAGCAGGCTGATGCCTGAAGGAGGCTGTGACCTCATGGAAGCCCGTGGAAAGCCCATGCTGGAGCAGGCTCCTGGCAGGACCTGTAGACCCCTAAACAGAGGAACCCACACTGGAGCAGGTTTGCTGCAGGACTTGTGACCCTGTAGAGACCCATACTGGAGCAGTCTGCTCCTGAAGGACTGCAAACATGGAAGGGACCCATGCTGGAGTAGTCTGCTCCTGAAGGGCTGCACCTACGGAAGGGACCCACGTTGGAGCAGTTCATGAAGAACCACAACCTGTGGGAAGGACCCACATTGGAGAAGTTCATGGAGGACTGCCTCCTTGGAAGGGACCCAAGCTGGAGCAGGGGAAGAGTGTGAGGAGTCCTCCCCTGAGGAGGAAGGAGTGCAGAGACAGTATGTGATAAACTGACCACAATCCCCATTCCCTTTCCCCCTGCACCACTGGTGGGGAGGAGGGAGAGAAATTGGGAATAAAGTTGAGTCCAGGAAGATGGGATGGGTCAGGGGAAGGTGTTTTGAGGATTGGTTTTATTTCTCATTATCCTGATCTGATTGTGATTGGTAATAAATTAATTTTCCCAAGTCAAGTCTGCTTTGCCCATGACAGTAATTGCTGAGTAGTTTCTCTGTCCTTATCTGGACACACGAGGCTTTCATTTTTTTGTCTGTCCTCTGTCCATCTGAGGAAGGGAATTGATAGAGAAGCTTTGGTGGGCACCTGGCATCCAGCCACAGTCAACCTGCTGCAATAATATCTAACAAGTCCAGCATAATCACCTGATATGAAGAAGTCCTAACCAAAGCTGTTTCAGAATATTTTCACGTTTATTGTCATAAACTTCTGTTTCACTGAAAGCAAATTTTTACATTTTAAATTGAATCTTCAATATATTGTACATGGTTTTTTAAATGCATAATATTAGATGTACAATACACTTGAATATTATCCATTGGAACTCTTTCCCCCTAGTCTCCTATTTGCAATTGGACTCTGTGGTTTCAGAATATTTATAGCATATAATTCTACTGCAAGTAAAGGATAATGATATTGTAAAAATATGAACTATGTCTAATGTTGGGTTGTTTGGTTTTTTTTTACTTGGTTAATCCTCAATTAAAATGAAACTGAAGATCACTGCAATGACCACAACCATAACTAAATGATCTTTCTTTTGTTTGCTTGGCTGTTTGCTGCCAAAATGAATAAAAAGGAATAAATATTCTAATAAACTGGGAATTCTGGAAACCTCAGTGGTCTATTTCCATCACTATATTTCAAAATATACACAATTTATAGTATATATAATATATATTTCTTCCTCCTTTTTTTAACAAACAACCACTTCCTGATGCTCTTCTCTCATTTCCTCTTCACTCACCATAATGCTGTCTCATGATGCATGTGAAGTGTTCCTGATGCCTAACATCTACTGAGGAGCAGCCCCAGGAGGAAAGCAGCCGCTACTAGGCAGTACCTACTTCAGGTATGTAAAGATTTCACTGATCTTGTTGTATAAAGGCACCTCAGGGAAGCACACCACAATCCTGGAGCTAGTTTTGAAAATATGTAACTGTGATTATCTAGTTATTCATGGTAGTCTCTGCTTTATTGTGTTAATGGTGCTAGCTTCCTAAACTAGGAATCCTGCTTGGCCCAGCAGGATTAAGCCCAGAACTAAGAAGTAAGAGGCATTTGAGTGTGCCACTTGAGATGAATTAATGGTGCTTGTGTTGTTTGAAGTTGTATAGAGCAATTCTTCTATGTTAAAAGATAGATATTTTATCTGCTACTATCACATTATTTAAATGATGAAGTTTACAAAGTTCATTAAATATGCTGTCATTTAGGAATGGCTTCTTCAGTGCATGCTTTTTCGGCTTTCTGGGGGACAATCCATGACTTTAAGATCAATATTTATTTTCTCTTTGAATACTTTCTTTCTCGGCAACATCAGAAAGTGCCCATGTGAAAAATGGTTCTAATTATGTATTATGGCAAAATTCTCCTGAACCACACAGGCAGTAAAAAGAAGAAACTTTGAGCTTCATTGATAAAAAATGGGGACAGCAAATGGTGGCTTTTTGACCGACATAAGCAGACCCAGTATAAATTCTACAGCAAGGAACTTCATAATTTTTTAATAAGAGCAAGTCAGAAGACAGAGGAAGATGTACTCAAAGCAAGAGGGGATCAGTGTTTACAGCTTGGTATATGTGTGAGACTGCAGGTAAGAATAGAGAAGCTCATATCCCCTACCTATGAGTCTAAAGCACACTTCCCTGTCTGAAAACACATCTACAGGACATTTGGATGGCACATCTCAGTCTTATTTGGCACAGAGGTTATTGCCTTAAAAATCTCGTTGTAGAAGTTGTCACTGGGAGTACAACAGCAAGTTCATATACAGTATCTATACTACTAACAAGACTTATACGACTAATTTAGCACACTGCCTATGAACGTTACCAAATTCATAATGCTTCACCTTCATAATTAAATGTTGATATCTAGTACCCAACTAAAGTTTACTATTAGAAGAAGAACTGAGAATAAATAGCAAAGTGTGCGTTTTCCTTCATGGTTCATTAAGTACTATATGCATGTATTCATTTAGGATGCCTGATTTAAGATGTTGTTATAAAAGCGCCAAAGACACTTATGATAGCCAGTCATTTATAGAAGTTTTAGAAACTATTCCATTTTCCAAGAACAATCTCCCAATTAACTGCTCCAACATGCAATTGTGAAATTCCTAACATGATAATACCAAGAAGCACAACATTTGGTGAAGATATTTTGATATGAACAGAGCTGGTAGCAGTTATACAGCAATAATTGCTGGCTCATTTATGGACTATTTAGCTCGTGCAGTGAACCAGATGAGAACAGCTAATGAGCACAGCTTCTTACTGTAATTAGTAGAACAGTAGTGGCTCACAGATGATTTACAGTTCACAAAAGTCAGTGTATTTATTGAAAAGCTTATGCTCTCTGTGAAGTTGTGCCCCTATGATGACCTGAGGATGCCATGCTTTACTTTCTTATAGGCCTTATGACTGATTTATAATAACCTCAGAACTCACGTAAATCTTACAGAAATACAGCACTGAAGATTTGTGCGTGCTGCTTCTTAGCTTGCATCCTAGGCTATCAGAACCTATTTTACTATTTCACGTATTTTATTAAGTGTCTGTTGTTGAAGAAAAAGATTTAAAAAGCCCGAAGTATAATTCTTGCCCTGCTGCAGAGTAAAGGCCATTTTCTGTTGTGGTAAATCACAGAAATATGTGTTTTGCAGAACTGGAAATCAAACTGTCATATGGGCTAAAGAGGGGATAGCAAAATAGGGAGGTAAAATGTTTGCGAAATGTGATCAAAATTCACATGAATGCATTGCTGGTATTTATAGACCCCTAAATGAACAAATGGATACCTTTAATAAAGGCTTAATTCTCTTCCTTTCCTTGGCTATATATCTGTGTGGACTGCTTGTAGCCAAGAATGCAGAAAAAAATGTTAGACAATGATACTGAAGTGGTATTTGCTATGCAGAAGTATTAAATGTTCTTCTGAAATGTCCAGCTCAATGCTGCAGATTCAGAGAACTTAAAACAGAACCGAGATTGATCTCGAGTTTCTAGAATTTTATCTGCATTATTATTTTTATCACTGACAGTGATACTGTTGTCCTGGAAGGGTAATAAATGAAAGTGTGAAACTACTCAGACCTAGTAAAACCATAGCAGAGGCTTTCCACTATCTTAGCTATATGCACTTCAAATCAGACCTCTAAGTGTAACCAAAAAAAAAAAAATGCAGGTGGGAAATAACAATTAATTACACTGGCAATAATAATTCATAATTTAAAAAACACATGAATAAACCTTTCCATTAGAGAAGAACATAGCTTCTGAGAGGAATATACTTCTGCTTCTCAGGTTATGTATGGTTCTTTTTGTTTTGTTTTTTTTTTAAATTTACTGCAACTCAAGAACAAATACTTATTCATAAAGCTCTGACACATAATGTTTTATTTGTCAGCTTGCTGGCTGGAACTACTGAAAGTCAACTAGCTGTATGAGATGTTGCAAGTTATAGACTAAGCAAAATAAAGTAGTGTAGAATTGTAAACAAAAAGAGAAATTCACCATAGTCTGGTTTTGTTCTTTAGACTTTCTAGGTACCTTTTTTTCACTGCGTCTGTCAACTTTCATTGTCTTTCACACTGGAGGAGAATTATGAAGCTGATAAAATGCCATTAAAAATGCTTCAGCAGCAGCTGTTCAGCAAAATAAGTAGAAAGTAATAACATCCACAAGGTTCACTTAGAGTATGGAGGCATTATCAGTGGCCAAATATGCTATTACAAATCTGCTCCAAATTACAGTACTTGACCATTTCTAGTTGGAAAGAGTTTTTAGGAAATTTAGCAGCTATTTAATGCAGTTGTTGAATACTTTGGCTAGGGAAACAACTACCCATAGGATCACAGAGACCTCCTGCTTTTTAATATTTTTTTGATGTTGCACTCTCTTCATTTTCTTGTCTACAGCTCCTCATCATCATGTTTTTTATCCCACTTTTGTCTCTTCTAAAATGAGGAACAGTGTATTTGTCTTTCTCTGCACAATTCTTTCCCATTCCCATTTGGAAACTTGGGTTCCTTTGTGACTGTATAATGAAAAAAGCTGTCAAAACTCAGAAATCTCACTTTTAGCTGCTGGAAACAACCATCTCAGTCCCAAACACTACTGAAAATTCTGGCTACAGAGCGTGACTAGTCTCTCGTGTTTGACCTAGTGTATCCAGATGAATTGATTATGTACTTAAAGGTAAACAAGGGAGAAGAGTAATTTTGTGGGAAAGCTGCTCAAAGGCAGCTTCCTGTTTACCAGCAAACCCCCTATATCCTTTCTGGGTTTGTTTTGTCGATTTTTCTTTTCCTGTCATGACTTTAAATTTATCTTCAGGAGTGCCATGGAACCGTCCATTTAGAAAGTGAATACAAAAGTTCTCCTTGTACACGCAAACTTCAAGAACTTTTCTCTACAAAATTTCTATTAACTGAGATTTTTCACTGATTTAGCCACTGTCTGGATTTCAGTGAATATATATATGGATGGGGAGAGTCACGTGTTTTACCACACTGACTGTCACAACAGAATTAAAAGCATGCATAGCGAAAATGTGAGCAGTTAGTTTTTCTTGGAAAACTATGTTTAAGAGATGAATGAAACCATCTTCTCTAAATATTGTTTTTTCAAACCTTACATAGGGTTATTGTTTGGCAAATTTAGAAATGTGGCATTTAACTGAAAAGGTAAACACTATCACCTGTGCATCCTATACACTATTATATGCTCATGTTCAAACAAGGATTGTTGGTGCTGGAATGGGACAATTAAAAAGATTCTATAAATATATGTATCATTACCTACTTTTCAAAATCAGGCATTCTTTCATCTAATAAAAGTAGGCAAGAGTCCCTGCTTTTTTAAAAAAATATACATTTTGAGATACACAAATGTACAATTTGTGTCTCTTGCACATGAGTTCCCACAAAATCCTGGTGTTTCTATCACATTTCATTGAAAGCAGAGTTAGATAAATACATTTTTTTTTCTATAGTCTTAATCTATTTAACCCATTTAAAAAAAAAAAAAAGTTGTAGGATTCAAAATCAAGCATAACTTTAAAGAAAATAGTACAAGAAAAGAGACACGAAGGTGTGCTGCTAGTGAAAGACCATATTTCTCTAGCTATAAGATAGCAAAGCAGATTTGTCTGCTACCAGAGCACTATTATTGCTTTGGTATATATTTAGTATATATGATAATGTTTATAATATTTATATATTATGAAAGATAATTTTACTAACCGTAGAAGAAAAGGTAAATACATTGTATGACTTCAATTTCACATGTGCATGCTATCTTTCTTGGTTCATTCTGAGAAATAGTCATAATCAAGGAAGTTTCTGCTATCAATGGTATGTCCATTTTGAACTTTCTTAGTTCACTCTTTCACCATTTGGGCAATAATTCTGCTAAGATCTTGCAGCTGAGTCCTTTTCAGAAAAGAACTATAGGAATGAATGAGTTAAAGCTTGTGGTGGTGCATCCTCCCTCCCCTTATCCTCTGGGATGCTCTACAATCTCAGGAATTCCCATCAGGCCTTGGCCTTTGTGTAATGAGTTGAGTGGTGAAGCGTCCCTTGACTGTACCAAGAATTCTTACATGGCTAAGGAGGGAGGCACTGATTGTACCTAGCTAAGGTGGGAAGTGAGAGAGGGGATAATCAGTCATTCCCTGACAGCCTTAGAATGCTCCTTCCTTTGATCATAGCCTGAGTTGAACTGTACCACTGTTACTGGAGTTTTGTTTCCAGTAGCTATTGACTTGGATTGTGGCCAGGATAGAAATTACTAATAACTAAAGTCAATCGCATTGTGAACCAATAAAATGTGGTACTAACTGAGACCCTTTGAGCTCTCCTGGACTGAAGTGGGCAGCTACCAGCACCTCCCTCTGAGTGGGATGCCCCTCAGAGTTCACAAACTCTCAAGTCTGCCATAATTGGACTGTCACAAAATGGAACCTGGGCTAAAGTCCTCCTCTCCTCAAGACTCTACCCTCACCCACTGAGAAATGCTGAGACATTAGACATGAATATTTCACTGGCTCAAGGGGAATTTTTAACCTATTAATACCTTTATATGTCCTTATGCATGCATGTGTGTATGTGTGTATAGCAATTGTAGTAGATTCTGCTGACTCACTTTGCAAGATCCACATTAAAACTGCAAACTGCTGCTAAATGACACTTCACAGTACCACAGTATCACAGTACGCTAGAGATTGGAAGGCACCTCGAAAGATCATCTAGTCCAATCCCCCTGCCGGAGCAGGAACACCTAGATAATGTTACACAGGAATGTGTCCAGGCGGGTTTCCAATGTCTCCAGGGAAGGAGACTCCACAACCTCCCTGGGCAGCCTGTTCCAGTGTTCCGTCACCCTCACTGAGAAGAAGTTTCTTCTCAAGTTTAAGTGGAACCTCTTGTGTTCCAGTTTGTACCCATTACCCCTTGTCCTATCATTGTTTGCCACTGAGTAGAGCCTGGCTCCATCCTCGTGACACTCCCCCTTTATATATTTATAGACACTTATAAGGTCACCCCTCAGTCTCCTCTTCTCCAAACTATAGAGACCAAGCTCTCTCAGTCTTTCCTCATAAGGAACATGCTCCACTCCCTTAATCATCTTCGTTGCCCTGCGCTGGACTCTCTCCAGCAGCTCCCTGTCCTTGAACTGAGGGGCCCAGAACTGGACACTTGTCTCCCTTTAGATATATGCCATTGACTAAGTCTAAGCTAAGACTAGATCCATCCACACCTAGGCTCTGTCAGGAATTTAGAAATCAAGAGGTTTTATTCTGAACTTCATGACTTAATGGGAGGATTTCTTTATTGCCTGTATTTCTTCCATTAGACATAAAACACTAACCAAGTATGCGAACTAAGACTGGATTCAGCCACACCTAGGCTCCGCCTCGAGAAAGCGAGGGGGTGTTTCTGAACCTCATAAATCCATTGTGAGGGCCTTTCTTACCCTTTGTGTCTTCAGTCTCTGTATCAATCATCTTTAGCTTGATTTTGCCTCAAATTTCCTTTGTATGCTTCATCCATATAATAATAGAGTGAGACTTGCCATCAAATTCTGTTAAGCCGTGCCTTTATAACTCATATTAAAACTGCTCCTGCTAATACCTTGGATGGTAATTCTTTGAGCAACCCTAAACCACTCATTTCAAGACAGGGCTTAAAAGAAATCTGTTTTCTCAGATGTGTCAAAAGGTGCACTTGTTCAGGTGGAGGCATTTTCCTTCTACAGATGTGCTTGCTAACACCTGGATTTCAAATATAAATAGAAGCATTCCAACCCTAAAATGGGTGGCTTTGGCATTTCTTACATGGTTTGGAAACAAACGCTAAGAAAAAAGCTGGCAGAACTTTAAGTATGCATCTTGGAGTATACATAAGTACATTCAACTTAAAGCTACATATGCACAAAAAAACCCAAATAATGAAAAATGATATGCTGAAACTGAACTGTCACTGAGGTAGCAATTCTCTGTGTTCAATTTTTGCTTCAGTGACTCTTTCCTTTTAGACTGAGACACAAAAAGAACAAACAATTAATGCAATGATTCTAGTGGAAGGTGTCCCTGCCTGTGGCAGGGGGTTGGAACTAGATGTTTTTAGGGTCCCTTCCAAACCAAGCCATTCTGTGATAATTGGTGATGTGTACCGTCAAAGCTTCTGGTGACTATGGTCATGTTTTATAAGTCTAATAATGCAAACACCTCTTCCTTGTGATTAGCATGTTGCCTGTTGCTCACTGATAGTCCTTGGGAGGTACATCTGTATCAGACAAAAGATTTTTATTTGCCTTTTTCATTCAGTGAATCTCTAATAAACCGATCTTCTGTTCTTTGCAGGTTTCAGATTCAAATTACACTTGTTTTGTGAATTGGTGAAATGATTACATATGTAGTTCATTTTCTAGAACCTAACCTTGTCTTCTGATGGGGCTGAGTTGTAGCTGATTGCCCTATGTGAAAGAATGGTGCACATGGTAAAGAAGTATATATTTATAAAGATATAAAAATATATATTAAGTATTGCTTTCTTTAAATTATACAAACATTGATGTTTCTTGAGGCAGATTTTATCTAGATTTTTAGATTATCAGATTTTTAGTCTAGTAAACTTTTATTTACAATAAAAGAAGTCCTAGCTTTTTGAAAAGGCAGCAAAAATCAAAGATCTGTAATCTTAGGATTCTGTTTCCATCACTGAGTTTCAGGGTAGGATAAAAGGAAATTACATCGTATGAGAGAACAATAATTAAACTGATAAACAGCATTTAAAGTTGTTGCTTTGAAGCAACATTTAGCTTTAGATTTAAAGCAACATAAAGCTTTAAACATTTAAAGCTTTTCAAGAGAATATCTTTCATAGTGTATTAAATCCCCTGATTTATAGATTAGGATCAGGTAGGAATTAGTCTGGAAAAAGTTTATGATGGTCTGAAGCCATTCTAAAATTAAATAGAAATGTAAGAGATTGCATACAGAGGACTATTTACCAGACTCTCTAGTACATAAGCCCTACTCTAGGGTTGCTTGCCAATACTTTCTATACTCGCTTTTATATTTCATCTAACATGTAAAATAAACCTTAAATATAGTCTACATTGCCAAGTAAGAATGACCCTGCCTTTATAAGCTTATTCCAATCTTCTGGAATCTATAAAACTTAAATAATAATAATAGTCACATGATCATGATTCACACAGATCAATTTTGACTTTTTAGGTATGATTAATCTAAAACAAGAAACCAAGAAGAAGAATCTTCCCTTTTGCAGTAATAGGAGAATGTCTCCAATTACTCAAGTAAATGCTTAAAAATGTTTAATTTATTTGCAAGTATCTAATTTTTCATACTTCTGTAGATTTAGAAAGAGAGCAGGAAGCCTAAAAGACAAAAGGCTGAAACTCTGTAGCATTCCATTTTCAATTTTGCAAGATTCCGTTCTGATAGAAAGTGTTACAGCTTTAAAATACCCGGTGTTAATAGTGCCAATATAGGAAATTCAGATATTTAGAGTTCTCTTACCATTTGTGTCAAAACACAATACACAATGTCAATAAAGCACTCTGCATTTACTGAATAGCAACACTGAATAAAGTTATTCACTGTAGGTACAGTAACTTCACATTTGCAACTTCTGGATAGCAAGGGAACTTTACTGGGGGTTCATTTTCTTCCCTCTGTCTTCTACAGTTGAGAACTTCATCATTCTTTTTCTACATGCACACCATAAATTCCAGTTCTTACTATACGATGTCCTCATTCAGCATCACTTAAAATATTGTTCTAAATGTATGCCCTATGTATTCAGAGGAGCTAAAAGATTTTAAAATCAACATGAAACCATGAAACAACAGCTAAACTGAGATAAGATTTTTAGCCACACAAAGCCAGCTCTTCCAAAAAATCTACCTACACAAAGGCAGATGTGGGGTTCATGGGTGGGAATCACAGCATTAAAAAAAATTATTGTTTAGGTCTACATATACAATGATTTTGATGGTCTTTTTAGTGATAGGTAAAATCTTCTGCAGTATCATCTTAAAATAAAGGTAGAAGTTGAGGTGAAGTTTGGGAAACAGAAAATTACATGTCTGTCCATAAGACTAAGTCTGAACTTACCTTTCAAATGTTTCTAGCAGTTTTCTTTTTTTGACCATTTATACATTAAACAAGAACATTATACAAGAAAAGATTTTCACTGCAGTGTCTGTCATGAAACTCAATCTTTTTCTGAGTGCTTGCAGATGTTTCAGAACTCAGTTAAGCACTTGAACTTTTATTCTTTTCACTCATTTCAATTGTTACTCTACTGTTATCAGCTTTGTAACATTTTGTGTCTTATTGTTTTCACATAACTAAATATCTTCCTACTCAATGCAAAAAATTCCCATTGCTCAGTTTTCTACAGAAAATTAGATTATTTATGTTCTGACACATTTCCATTTCAACCCTGGTTGCTCTCATTTTTTATACTGCTTTACAGCCCTATTAAAAAGGAGTCTGTGATTTGGAACTGTAAATTAAGTTTAAATAGGTTGAATCCAGACAAAAAAAAATTCTCAAAATATGTTCAGCTATAAATGATCAGTCAAATAAACAGTTCTTATACCCTGAAAACACAAAGACAAACTATATGTAATCTCTTACACATTCAAAAAAGTTTGTGCAGGATTCAAATGTAAATATTACTGCACACAACCATGCATGATCATGCCGAGTTCATATTGGCTGTGATACAGAGGACATCTGGTAAAACTACAGTTTAACAAATGTGTCAGCTTAATGCAACGGTAGAAGTCCTTTTGTTATCCATGACTCATAACAGTAGCAAACAAGAAACACCTAGTCTATACAGCTTCAGAGAATTCTCAGCACTTATTCATAACGGCATGTACTCATTATCAAGCTTGCAATGCGTTTAATTCGGTCGCAGAGCTTTTGTTTTGATGGATACAATTTGGTCTCATAATTTTGAAATCCTAGCTCAAATTGTCTGATGTTCCAACTATTCTTCCCACTGTGTATGCTTTGCAGAGGAGAAAAAGTAGGTGAAAAAACAAAAATGCAGAGGAGAGAAAAAAAAATACGAGAAACAAAGTGAAAAAACAAGAGGAGGAAAAAAGGAAAATGAACAGGTGTCATGATGTGTCATTTTGAATGCAAAGAACTTTATTGAGCACAAAAGTTTGAACAAAAACTTCCTAATGCTACTTCTAGGCAAAAGTGAGATTCATACTTTTCCATTGACAAACTGAAAGTATTGTTGAAACTCATCAAAGCCAAAGCCTCTTATACTTATTGAATTTGAACCTACTCTATTAACCTTTGACAGGAATGAATATTCAGTTGAATAGGGGTAGCTTTACTGTGTTTGGTTTGTGACTACAGTAGAGCACTCAAAAAAAAAAAAAAAAAAAAATTCCCACCAACTTTTTGGTACAAAAGCTCCAATGTCCTAAGATCTTCTTAGTTATCTGAAATTTAAGAATACAATGAACCAGAGTTGTATTTTTTACTGCTCTGTGGAGATTTTTACTTAAAAACTCCTTTAGAAAAAGCAAGCACAAAATAAAAACCTGTAGAGGCTGGTTGCAGAGTGAATATGATTTACTAGAACTTGAGTCTTTTTATTAACAAATGTACTGGATACTTTCAACCTAAATCAGAACATTCAAATTATGTAGCAAGGCTTTGTGTCACTCTTTGTACCTTTTTCTGAAAATCTACTGTAATTATTTTTTTATAACGCATATGAAACACTAAAAAATGACATATCAGGCAGATGATGAGTTGTTATCTGTTTTGCTTAATGGCCACAAGTTCCAAAGGCCACTCGCTCCTTGCTTGCATGCCTTTAAGGGACTTCTGAGCCAGCACCTAGTATTTAGTGTTCCCATCCAGGGTGAAGTTAAGCAGCTTGGATAACGGGATTGAGAACAATCCTGCTGAGAAGATCTTTGGGGTAATAGTAGATGAAAAGCTGGGTATGAGCCGCTGATGTGCACTCAGAGCCCTGAAAGTCTTCTACATCCTAGGCTGATGAAAAGAAGTGTGATCAGCAGGTGGAGGGAGGTTTCTGTCCCTCTAGTCTGCTCTTATGAGCACACCTGGAGTACTGTGTCCAGCTCTGGAGTCCTCAGCACAGGAAAGACATGGACCTGTTGGAGTGAGTCCAGAGGAGGGCCACAGATATGACTAGAGGGATGGAACACCTTTCCTACAAAGAAAGGTCGAGAGAGTTGCAGTGGGTCAGCCTGGAGGTGACAAGGTTCTTAGGAGACCTTACTGTGTCCTTTCAGAATTTAAAGGAGGCTTATACAAAAGATGGGGATAGACTTTTTAGAAGGGCCTGTTGCAATAAGACAAGGGATAATGGTAGACTCAAATTGCACATAAGGAAGATTTTTTTTTCAATGAGGATAGTAAAACGCTGGAACAGGTTGCCCGGAGAGGTGGTAAATGCCCCATCTGAGAAAACATTCAAGATTGGGTTGGACAGAGCTCTGAGAAACCTGACCTTGTTGAAGATGTGTCTGCTTAGTACAGGGGGGTTGGACTAACGACCTTTCTTTCCAACTCTAACTGTTCTATGGTTTTATGATTCTATGAATTGGGACTTTTTTAATGGAGCACTCTCTCAGCTGTCTTAAGGGACTCCTTTCTGCCAGAACCATTAGCGTGACAGTGTCTCATTGGAGGCTTATCACTTAGCAATTAAAATGCACAGGCACTAGAACCAATACATAAAGTACATCTCAATAGCAGTTGTTAAAAAAAATAAATCAGTTACAGTAAATTAAATCAGTTTAGCAAGAAGGTGTTAGAAAAAAATTCATAATTTATCTGATTGTGTACCCTTGTTCCTGCAGTAGTTTGGAAGATTCAAGATGGCAACATATCCACTAGAATCTGAAAACAAAAAGTGAGCAAATTGATACTGGATGTAAACACTCAGATTTCTTCATCACACCCTTATTACCATTCCACTTCTCCAAATTTTATTTTCTTGTGTGACATATTCTTACCTAGATAAGCTGATAGAATTGTATTCATTTCAGTGCTATGTCCAAAGTTGGGTTTAGGAATTCTAACAGTCATTTATGGACAACATAGGGAATGTCACAGAAAAAAAAAACCACACCAAAAACCAAAACAACCATCCAAAAATGGGATGGGATGGGTTGGGATGGGCTAGGCTGGGCTAGGCTGGGCTAGGATAGGATATTTCAGTTGGAAAGGATGTGCAGTGATTATCTAGTCCAACTGACTGACCAAGTCAGGGCTCACCAAAAGTTAAAGCATGTTATTTAGGGCATTGTCCAAGTATTTGATGCCACACGCTATGCCTGTTAACACATGATGTACTGCATTGCTGTTCAGAACTTAATCTGGAATGCCTAGCTGCCTGGCAGAAGGAAGGCAGGTCCTCAGGGGTGGCTTTGGCATTGTCGTACTCAAAGCCACCCATATCGCTTGGCTTTCTGTGCTCTCCACATCTTGCCTCAAGAAAGCTTTCATACCATGTGCAGACACATAATCACAGTCCCCTCCAGGCCAGTTTCACATAAGTAACTTCTTTTTTCTGCACTCTCTGCAGACATCTGTCCATATCTGTCCCTATCACTCCAGTCCCTTCTAGGCTGGGTGAGAAAGATTTCTCTTGCTCTTCCCTTGTTCTGTTTATCAGGTCTTACAGTGGGCAGACTACTAATGCAAAATCCTCCATTTTCCTGTAAAAGTTAGTCTTAAAAGTGTTAGAGATCAAGTCTCTCCACAATCAGTAAGTGGACTTAAACCAAAATGCACACCAATTCTCGGTATTGTTTCATGACACACGATATGCAGTGTTCAAGACCAGGTTGGACGAGGGCTTGGGTGATACGGTTTAGTGTGAGGTGTCCCTGCCTATGGCAGGGGGGTTGGAACTTGATGATCTTAAGGTCCTTTCCGACCCTAACTATTCTATGATTCTATATGCCTGTTAACACCAGGTACTGCCCTGCTGTTCAGACACAACATGTCTGACATGTAACATATGCCCGGTACCCAAACCTGAGTAAACTTTACAAATGCCTAAGTGGCTGCTGAAGCCCAGATACATCTATTACTTTGCAGCTTTTGAGAAGAATTACAAATGAGGTCCAAGATGACATAGCAGCTACTGGCAAGTGTACCCAGACTTAAGTTAGAAGGCAGAGCCTTGAGATCAGTGCTCATTTTTCTACAGAGCTCTGCTGGCTGAAGGAAAAGAGAGTTCTCACAAGTACTGATGAGATGACGAGGGAAGAAGAATCCAAATTGTCTCCTTTGGTAAGCTGCTGAAAGTTCTTCCTTGCTGGGTTGCTGGAGTTTTATTCTTACAACATTATACAGCAAATGGTCATATGGACTTAACAGTCTTAGAAAGATCGTAATATCTCTCCAAAGTCATAAGAAGAGTTCCTTTAAGGGTAGGTAAAGTGTTTTATGTTCTTAGTACATACTGTGGGCTTAAGAAACCAGCATACTAACCAGCATACTCTATCTTTTATGGCTACGAAGGTCACATGGTCAGGATTTCCCCTTGAGAGAAAGATTAAGCTTATCCCAGAAAGGGGCTTGCATGCATATTAACATTGATGCAGCATGAACAATAACGGATTAAGCCCTGGCATTAAACAGGGAGTGGACCAACATGACAGTATAAACATATCTTTTGATCCTGCAACATTCAGTAACATTCCATAATTCTTCCATCTTGTCCAAATGAGCTTCTCTTGGCTTGAAGCCATTTCTCCATGATAACGTCAATGGCTTTAGCAATACAGGCTGTGCCTGTTATCTTCACATCTTTTTTTTTTCAGTTTTTCATTGTTACAGCTGTTCAGCCAAACCGTCGACAATTTATTTCCCACAACTAAATTGAGCCAATAACATTGTAATCCCATATAAATAGAGAAACAATTGATTCCAATTAGGCAAATGTTTCAATGTTTCCAGGCTTGCAGCCAGTTTGTGGTTTATGAAATTTAACTAAGTTACAGATTAACCAGTTTTCCACTAAAAACCAAATTCTAGCCAACAATATCCTGATGAGAAAGGAGGAGCATGAGGAATGGATAAAAGGATCTTAGTAGTGATATTTTACAATAGCCGTACCCAGCCATAGACAGTAGGGAATTACAACAATAAGAACGCTACTCTTTTCTAGGTGAACAGAGTTGAATAATGTCAACTAGCAGGCACAAAACTCACAAAGAAGGCTGTCTTCAGCAATTCATCTCAATGTGGAAAAGAAAGCAGCAAGGTAGACAATGCTCATAAAAGTATGCTCAAAGGTTTGCCATGTAGTTAAGGGAATAAATGTAGAAAGCTATGGCAAATCATTCAAATCCTGAAAGACAAGAAGGTATTATATCGGTACTGAAAACCTGAGAAAAAGTGAGAGCCTAAGTGTTTTGGAATCAACAGAGATACAAATATGTAAATGAAAGTTTAATGCTACTGAAGTCAGGAAAAGCTGAATTACTCCTGATGACACCCTTGAAGAACCATACTGTATACTCTAATGTTTACACTATTACAGAATACCAACAATACTTTTCTGATTATAATAATATGGGCAACACAGTTGGCAGAACAGCTGGATAACAATTAGAAAGTATGTGGATCATACAGAAATGCAATCATGATAACTTTGCTAACAAAGAAAAATTCAAATGACAGTGCTCTTCCTTCAGAGCTGTTTTCCCTGACAGCAGACTTGAAAATTATAAAACTATTTACAGGATAGACTGTGTGAAGTTTAAAAGGATTGCTTGAATAGCCAATACATTATAAAGAATTTGAAAGTAGTTTAGTCAACCCATCTCCTATGTGTTTTTTTGTAGTTGTGTATTTGTCCAGTGCTTAATATTTCTCTCTGTTAACCTGAGAAAGACAGGCAAATGTTGGATCTAAAGGGGAACTTGACAATTAAAGCAACAGTTAAGGACATTTGTGAAATGCAGACAGAAAAGGGAACCTTCAAGCCCAAAGACAAGATTTGTGAAGGTAATGAGGTTGTTCTGCTTTGTTCAATGTGTGGTTAGCACTTTCATTTAGCAGTTAGAAGACCTGTGAGATCAGCCCTGCATCCAAGCAGCCCTCTCATTTTTATTGTTTTGTGCACACAGAGAAGAACATGCAGACATCATAAAACATTCTGGGTCAAATGCTGGTTGTGGATCAATAGTTTTGTGATTGTTGGATCAAAAGAGAAAAATCAGAAGATTAAGTCTAGTGATCAGAAATTTTCAGAGTGCCATGGAAAGCGAGATATGAACATATATCTATATTAAAGCACAAAAGAGAAAAAGAGAATGACTGATAGAGCTTCACCTAAGAGTGCCCAGGAGCCTCAAAATCAGTCCATGTTCCAGAGATCTGCACTCAAAACAGGCAGAAAGGAGATGTAAGAAGAAGTTGCCTACCGCTGAATGCATCCTTATCAATAATAGCACACTGCAGTTCATCTTTCCTTATTTCTAAAAGGAGTGATCAAATCTAATCACCTCACAGCAGACCAGGACTGTCATAGAGATAAATATCTAGATACAGTGTGGCTACTAATTTCTCCAAAGTAGTCAAGATAAAGCTCCAGTTAGCTTGCTGGTTCTCATGAATCTGATTCAAGATTGCTTGCATGATGAACTTGCTGGAGAGCTAAAGACTGCAACTGCCTAAGTCTGCCCTTCACTAGTTTAACTGTAAGTCTCATTTTCATAGCCTGTGTCTCCAAACAAGTTGTAGTAAGTTCTGAAGGCCTTCAGCACTGGTGAAAATTATGAATAAACTCAGCAGGAGAAATGAGAAGAAAATGTGATAGCCAAAGACATGAGAGATTATAATATAGCAAGAAAATGCTTTCTTTCCACAAAATGAAATCACTGCAGTCTCAGGCAGAACTTATAAAACAGGTTGATGAGCATTTGTAGTAAAGGTCTTATCTGAAAAATATAATTAAGCATAAATTGATCCACTCATATAATTCATCATAAAACTATTTATAAATTTATTAAACAGTTTAGCCAAAATAAAATTTCACCTTAGATTCATATGACTGATGAGAAGTGATGATATATTTCTTTTGCCTGACAGCCTGGAATGTGTCACATAGCTACACAGGATTTGGAGGAGTCTGAAGTTCTGAATGACTTCTTTGCCTTGATCTTCACTGGCAAAGGCTCTGACCAAACCACCCGAGTCTTGGAAGGCAGACACAGGGACTGTGAGAATGAAGACCTTGGGCCCACTGTAGGAGAGGAACTGGTTCAAGACCATCTTAAAAATCTGAACATGCACAAGTTCATGGGACCTGATGAAATCCATCCGTGGGTCCTGAAGGAGCTGGTGAATGAAGTTGCGAAGTCACTGGGCATCATATTTGAGAAATCATGGCAGTCAGGTGAAGTTCCCAATGACTGGAAAAAGGGAAATATAACCCCCATTTTCCAGAAGGGGAAAATGGATGACCAGGGGAATTACAGACCAGTCAGTCTCACCTCTGTGCCTGGCAATATCCTGGAGCAGATTCTCCTGGAAGGCATGCTAAGGCACATGAAAATCAACAAGGTACTTGGAGACAGCCAGCATGGCTTCACTAAGGGGAAATCCTGCCTGACCAATTTGGGGGCCTTCTATGATGGGGCTACAGAACTGATAGATGGGTAGAGCAGTTGATGTCATCTACTTGGACTTGTGCAAAGTGTTCGACACTGTCCCACACGACATCCTTGTCTCTAAATTGGAGAGACATCAATGTGATGGATAGACCACTTGGTGGATAAAGAACTGGCTGGATGGCCGCACACAAAGAGTTGTGGTCAATGGCTCAATGTCCAGCTGGAGACCAGTAACGAGTGGCATCCCTCAGGGATCAGTGTTGGGACCGGTCTTGTTCAACATCTTCATCGCTGACATGGACAGTGGGATTGAGTGCGCCCTCAGCAAGTTTGCCAATGACACCAAGCTGTGTGGTTCGGTTGATACCCTGAAGGGAAGGAATGCCATCCAGAGGGACCTTGACACACTTGTGAGGTGGGCTGATGCCAACCTCATGAAGTTTAACCATGACAAGTGCAAGGTCCTACACCTGGGGCAGAGCAATCCCAGGCACAGCTACAGGTTGGGGAAAGAAGAGATACAAAGCAGGCGTGCGGAGAAGGACTTGGGGGTGTTGGTCGATGAGAAAATGAACATGAGCCAGCTTCAGTGTGTGCTCACAGCCAAGAAAGCCAACCGTATCCTGGGCTGCATCAAAAGGAGCATGACCAGCAGGTCGAAGGAGGAGATCCTGCCCCTCTACTCTGCTCTTGTGAGACCTCACCTGGAGTATTGTGTGCAGTTCTGGTGTCCTCCACATAAAAAGGACATGAAACTGTTGGAACAAGTCCAGAGAAGGGCCACGAGGATGATCAGGGGACTGGAGCACCTCCCGTAAGATAGGCTGAGAAAGTTGGGGTTGTTCAGCCTGGAGAAGAGAAGGCTGCGTGGAGACCTCATAGCAGCCTTCCAGTATCTGAAGGGGGGCTATAGGGATGCTGGGGATGGGCTCTTCATTAGGGACTGTAGTGATAGGACAAGGGGTAATGGGTTAAAACTTAAACAGGGGAAGTTTAGATGGGATATAAGGAGGAAGTTCTTTACCATAAGGGTAGTGAGGCACTGGAATGGGTTGCCCAGGGAGTTGTGAATGCTCCCATCCCTGGCAGTGTTCAAGGCCAGGCTGGACGAAGCCTTGGGTGACATGGTTTAGTGTGAGGTGTCCCTGCCCAGGGCAGGGGGCTTGGATCTAGATGATCTTAAGGTCCTTTCCAACCCTAACCATTCTATGATTCTATGACCACATGTTTAGACAGGAATAGCACTCTCAGCAACCCCTAGATTTAGCAGCCAAGTTAACTCCAAAGGTACGACAAACCTTACTTAGGTCTCTTAAAATGTACAGGTCTTTGTTTGATAAGTCTATAATGAGAAAGAGAAAGGAAAAACAAAGCAGTTTTAAAGTAAGCTTAATTCTTCCTTTACAAGAAGAATTCTTCTAAGCTTTATAACAGCTTAGAAGCAGCTGTAATTTGCTTTCAGCTGCCCTTGCTGCAGGAAACCTTTCGACAACAAGAAATAACAATAAGCTAGGTTTTAGTCCTTCTGTAATGACATTTACCCCCTTTTTGTTTACTGCACAGTAAAACATATTGTGGAGGATTCATGAGTTGTCTCCAGTATGTTCTTGGTTTACCTGTATTGCTATCTCAGTATATTGAAGTAGTAATAGAAGGCTATCTTGCAGTAGAGACTCAGACTCCTTTTATGTAAATTTCCTCTACCTGAATCTACAGATTCAATGGGAAAGGACAAGGAAGGAGAGACTAAACTTATAAGCAGTGCTGGTATGAATTAATATTTTTTCTATCTCATTCAGAAACCTTGTTGAGAAAGGGGCTGCAAACTTGCCCTATTCAGTGAGGAGCTTTACAGAAGCCTCTCTGTCATCTATGGCAATGTAATATCTTATTTATCTAACTCAAACTCTGTGCCTGAGATCAGCCTTGATTAATTACAGGCTTTCTGATTCTTCCATAAAAGACACTAGGAAAGTAAAATGGCACCAAAAGAAAGATTGTAGCTGCACTTTAATTTAGAGTTTGTGCCCGTGTAATGGCTTCAACTATGCACCAGCAATTTTGTAAATGTAATTTGAGTAAACGTTATAAACCTGAAATGAGCAGCTGTTAAATCTCTCAATGACATCTGCAACACTTCTTTTAAACATTGGGGAATCTGCTTTCTCTCATTATTAACTTCACTTCTTGTTGGGTAATATTATATGGGATGGATACACCAACTGCCAAGGACATTTTTGTTTTCATTAGGTGTTTCTTTTCCACTTTAGTAGAAAAGTTATTTTTTACTTTTGTGTTGCTATGGTCTTAGTAGAGGTAGCAGTAGTACACATTTTTCTGTCCCAGAGAAATTAAATATATATGTAAATATATAACTTATTATTATATATTACAGAAATATATTCTTGTGCTTTAAATATATTATTGGTCCTATTGAACATTATATGTAATCACAGTTATTCTAAATATTCAAAAAAGTTCTGGGGAGCCAGTGAATATATGGAAATAATAAAAAGGATGATACCAGGGTATTAATATTAGTTTTACTAACGCTTAGATAAAATTACTGTTTATTTCCAAACAAAAATTGTGTACCTTGAAAAACAGAAAATCAGAGTCCTTTTTGGCACAGCAAGTCAACACCAGAATCAATAGCTTTGTTCTTCATTTATCAAGATCTACTTCTCAACATGAATTATGAGACAATATAATAACTCTACATCAAACTGTCTTTACTTTTATACAAACTGAGTTTTACTGTGTCAGTCTTGTCAACACTGCTGAATATTAATGTGAATAAAGTTAATTGCTGGGTGGATAAAGGTCTGATGCAGTCAGAGTGAAAGAAAGTACCTAACAGAAATCTGTCATTTATGACAAGCTGTAATTTATTTCTACTTCATGATATGTACTGACAGGTTTCAAACCTTACTCTAGTCTTTACCATAAATTGCAATTATTGTAATTCACAGTGACATTTGACCCAGAGGTTGGGACCTAGTTTACCACATATAAAAGACTTCACATCTCAGGGAATTCATTTGCAAACTCTAGCATGTATTTCTCGTTGTAAATCCAATTGTTTGCACTCATGACTGAACATGCATAGAAAATTTTGTGACTTGCATGCTTAAAAAAAAGAAAAAAAGATGAAACATGAAGTATTTATGACAAAATATTTACAGATATTTAAAGACTAATATTAAATGATTGTACAATTATTAGTGAGTTTTACAATAGTAGGCACTGATTACATATTAGCCTGATGAATTTTGCAGAGTAGTTTTATAATCAATCGTCAATTGTTTTAATAAATGTTGTTACTGGTACCATCAACAACACAGCTGAAGTTAAATCAGTTTAGTCCCTGAAGTTTTGCTCATCTGTTACTCAGTATAGTTTGTGAGAAAACTGCTGATGAATATTTAGCACTTGGACCCAAGCAAAATTCACAGTCTGACTGAGTTTATGTTGAATGTCTTTAGATCTATAAACCTAGTTTTGAAGTCTGGGTTTATTATGAGCCTAGTTATTTCTTAAGCTTTATAAATGTAACCTAAAAGCACAAAAAAATCCCTCTTTAAATCAATTTAGAAATGATGACAAAGATTTCAAAGTTAATCAGATGATGCAGGCAATAAAAAGAAATACAATGCCTCTAAAACATCAGATCTTTCAAGACATTTAAAATTCCTCAGACAACTCTGTAGTGAATCATAGCAATATTAT
This sequence comes from Pezoporus wallicus, assembly GCF_028554395.1. Lineage (NCBI taxonomy): Eukaryota > Metazoa > Chordata > Aves > Psittaciformes > Psittacidae > Pezoporus > Pezoporus wallicus. Next base: position 754,413 of record NW_026641737.1, on the reverse strand, counting down.
TGCTATATGAAAGTTTATTTCATAACAAATTACAGCCCTACAAAATGTAAATATTTTCTATTTTGGTTTTTAAAGCTATAAATCTTCCACATAATTTAAAAATAAAAGGAGTGTAAAAATATGTATGTTCGACAGATATCTATCAGAAATAGATATCACTTTTAGTTTTTTTGTTGGGTAGCACAATTCCCCTTATGAGAAAGAACTGGAATACTCATCTTTTTGTGTTATGTGCCCTTCATATTTAAAATATAGGAAGAGCAGTTAGCAGCTTTTATGATGTCTGTCTTTCTGGTTTACCCTTTTCCTTATATTTGGTTTCTTATACCTGATATCTGATACAAGTAGTAGCACCTGTGAAAGTAGGATTGTGACTGATGGTTGCTGAGTACGCTTCTAATTAACTACACACCTTTATTTATCTTGACTGTACCTTTGCCTTCTCAAGCCCGTAGTTTGTCACTAAGCAACTATCAATGTTCTTCCTTCTATAAAAAGTACCTTTTTTGCTAAACATAATAATCTGTATTTCAGCAAAACCTCCAAATTCCCATTGACTTCACTGAGATCAGAATTGATGTTCTCTTCCTTCTCAAAATTGCACTAACAGTCTAGAGACAATGTTTAGAGAACCACGCACAGAGAAAAAATATTTTTAAGAAAGACCCAGATAAAATGGCTTACAATAGCAGAGAGATACCTACTTCTCTCAACAGAGCACATTTTCAGTTGCCTATAGATGAACAGTAACTGGCAGAGATGTCCACAGCATCATACTAGGGAAACCATGCATGGACCACTATATTAAGCTGAGATAGTACATGGGTTTTGTTAGTAAGACTTTGGGCTTTCTGCAGATTCCTATCATGGTGGAGTGCAGGCTTGTAAATTAAAACCATTACCAACAGAGTGCATTAATTGGTGATGAATGACTAACAATGGGGTCTAAGGAGGGAGAAGTAGGAGTGCTGTTCTGTCAACCATTTGAGCCAAATAAAGAGAAGAAGTTTTGGGTTAGCAGAGGGACGGAGAAATACAGAATAGTTTACACTGGTTTAGATAGAAATTACTCACAATATTAGTTAATTAAAACTGTAAAAAGAAGGTGTATGAGGCTAGTTTTAAACCAGCATCCCTTACGTCATCCATTGCTAATGTAGCTATTTGTTTAAATTTTGAATGCTCTACAAACATTTAAATATATACAGGAAGAGAGTTTTTATTTGTTTTCTCCAGCTGCATGAAAAAGAATATGGGATTTTGAGAAAAATGTAATGGAATAACATTGTGGTGAAATAATTTTGCCTTAGTGGCCATCCCAATTGTGCATTTCTCCATGGATTTTATTTGAAATACTGAAAGTGTTTTTTCCCACATATTGTCTCTGTAAGTGGTGCTAGAACCACTAAGATTGAAAAATTGCATATTGAAGGTGTTAAAGGCTTACACCATTATTTGTGTACATATGGAGAATCATAAGAGGAAAAGAATACTGTAACAAAGGCAGAAAGAGAAAATCCATATCTGAAAACTCAGATTCACTCATGAGTTTTTAAAAATAATTAGGTATTTCAAGGAGGATTCTACATTTCATTTTAAACATTCCTCTTATTAGCAGTACTGCAATCAATCTGCAAGTTTACCAAATGAACAAAAAGTGGTGAGTTGGGTAGCAATGTGAGAAGAGTAATACCTAAACACATTTTTTACTTGGTGTTTGCAGAATAAAAAGCAATCTACAAACCAGCTCTGATTTCCTGAAAAATATTAAGCCTTCAGTTTAAAGCTGTAGCAAACCTTCAGTGCAAGATACATTATATCCTTTTTAACATGCAATTTTGAGAATCCTTTGTCACAAGCAAATGTTTAACCATGTCATTAAGCATATGTTTCCACAGTCTTTACCAAAGATAACGGTAAAACTGGGTCCTATGACAAACACGCAAAAGCAAGATCATGTCTCACATGCTCTCTCTTTCCGAATTACTTTACCTACATATACTTCACCAGATACATATACTTTCTGATATTCAGATTACGTATACTTAGAATGTAAGTCCTAAAGGGTTGCTGTTCTTAGCTACAAGTATCTGGAAGAAATGTTTATAGCTGATTCAGGTTTAGCTACTATGACCTAAAATCATTTTGGCAGAGACTTGCTATAAATTCCTGCCGATAACAAAGCTAGTTATAAGAGCTACATGTCTAGAATTCATTATCTTATCCCACTGCCTACTGAGCATGTGTCATGAAAAATGATGATAAATTATATGTTCACTAGAGCAATAGTATGCCAAAGATTGGAGAAGATGCAAAGTACAACCCATCCTTTCCTCACTTGTTAGCCCTTCCAGCTGTGGCCAGGCAACATGCTTATTATAATAAGGTAAAAGCACTTTTCTTAGGTCCTGAAAAATACTATCAAGAGTTAGATCTTATTACCAAGAACTTCTTTTAATCAGAATTTCTAAACACCAATAAAATTAAGCACAGCCTTTAGCACTTGTCCATGAGATTAAATCTTCTATACATAAACACCTTATAAATCTGCCAAAGACCTTTTTTTTCTTAGACATATGCTATGCATTTAATAAGTACCTGGCTTGTTTTCAGGCTTATCTTTTTGTTAAGTCAGAACTGAAAGCAAAAGCCTTGGAAGTAGTTAGAAAAAACAGTGTAATCACTAAGATAGCATTATCCCATCTGTTGTAGCTTTTATATTTGAGCTTCTCAAAGCTATGGACAGCAAATTACTCATTTGATACCTGAGCTGCATAAAGAAGATTGCAATCTGGGCTGTTATCAATCTTTTCACTCTGTTTGTGAGATTCTCTGTAAGAGCTCATGTGTAGTACAGATGCAGGCTGCCTACATTATTCTTAGGCGCCCAACAAAATGCAGAGGTGGAAAGTATCATTTATCCTAGATTCACTACTGCTGAAAGAAATCTTATTTCTGCATGAAAGCTGTTCTAAAGAAAGAAATGGTTTTCTAGGAGACCAGATACAACCTGGAGAAAAAAAAAATAGGTTCCCTTTTTATAATTCTTTTTTTTAGTAAGTGACCCACATTACTAGATACCTTAAATAAATAATCAATTTAAATGAAAGAGAAACTTAGACTTATTAATCACCACCTTAACTGATGAGTCAATAGACAAATGATTTATTCAAAACAAGATTACCCAGGTGGTATTTTTATGCCTAATCTTTTAAAAATGGTTTAGACTGAAATTAAATATATATGATATAAGAGCACTACTTCTTATTTGGCTAAAGCCACAAGGCAATTTTTCAATTTTGTCATTGTCATTGCTTGTCATTGCTAGATAGAATTTCTTACCACAAGGTTCCCTCAGGAACTCTGGGAAGACAGGAAAAATATGGTCATCGCTGATGGTACAAGGCTGGAGCATATGAAAGATTAACTGACACACACAAAGTCACACAAGTGTGGGAGATCTGGAAATTCAGTTTGGGCATATAGGCTTCAGGCTGTAATCAAAACATAACTATCTGCCTTCTTCCCGCTTCTCTGCTTATGCTCTTTTATTAACCAGGTAAATGCAGCTGTTCCAGCATGCCATTGTTAGTTCCAAAAATCGTTTAACACATCATTAATTTTTTTAGATCCTTTATCACCCACTCAAGTTGGTGAAATGTGTACATGGGATTAATATGATTTTACCCTATTTGTCATCTTAGAAATGGACATACCAGAAAGAAGCGCGATCCTCAACATCTGGCTCTGAATGGCCTCAATAGAGGAAAATATACTATCATGATCAAAGAAAAAGCTGGGCATCTCAGGAAAAAAATCTTTTGTGTAGAGTCAGTACAGAATGCTTATTTGACAGGCATAAATATAAGGCCAAAGTCTAATTTAAAATGTTACAGATTAATTCATTTCTCACTTCTGCTACCTACAATTTTTTCACCAATTTATGACTTTTTGAATGCTTACCCAATGCTTTAGGGAACATTTTAAAACCAGCATTTCCATTTATAACTTTTTTTTTTTTTATTTGACCAATTTTAGTTTTAAGTATCTTTCTGTATTTTGTTTGGTTTTAGAGAAGTCTTCAGGTCTTCAGTCAAGGATGAGGAAAGGAGTCATGCAGTACAGATAGAAGAGAACTTGGCAGTGAGCTCTTAAGGCTACTTCAAACATTCCTGTTTGTCAAAATACCATGAAAATACACTCCAGCAAATACATAGTTTGATGAATAAAATCAAACTTCAGTTTTTAACCTCCTCCATCAAAAAAACACACTAATGAAAGAATTTCTTCTCTTTCTAACCTGCGAAGATTGCAAGAAAACCCAGAGAGTGATTTTCATTAACTGAAATGGTTAAGTGAAAGTTACATTGCCCAAAATTAATTCTCCAACAAAACAAGTTTAGCATTGAAAACCTCTATGCTATGTTGATTTTAATGTTAGGTAATCACAACATCAATTTAGTATATGCTGCTAGACTACTATCCAAAATACTTTTTTAAGTCAAAGATAAAGCAAATTAGCAAATCCCATTAATTGATAGAATTACAATGGTAAATGGAGACAGCATAGAAATATGAGAGTGTACTTTCTTACTGATTTTTTTCCTAGGATCTAAATCCAAAGTTACTGAAGAGAACCTGGGATACTGAAAAGAAGGGGAAGAAAGCATTCATTTAATAAAAAGAGGCTTATACAGTTCAATTTAGTTCAGTTTAGTTCTGAAGAAATAAAAATTTGCATGCATTGATGGAAGCATTTCATTTTGCTTCACCTCTGATTTTAGTAAATCTAACTGGTAAGACTTGCATGTTTGGGAACATCTCATACAGTCATGAAAAAGTAACTTCAGAGATTTATGGAACAAAGGAATTACAGAACCTAGAAGTTCTGTAACATTCAGAAATAACATTGCAAGGGGAATCAATTGTGTGAATAGTGGTAAGATTTTTTTTGTCTGGTGTCAGTAGGTGAACATCTGTAGGGATGACAATAGCATAGAAATTTGCCTGACATAAGTAAAAGAGCAGTTCTGATGGGGAAATGTAGAATGAGCATATGTCTGCTCCACATGATATTAAACTTTGGATGACATTTTATTTAAAAAAGAAAAACATCTTTTAATATTTCCTCTTTTGCTGTGGACTATCTGCTCTGCTGTTTGTAGTTACGTGTGAATCATCCTTCAGGCACCACTTAACCCATCTAAATGCAAAAAGATGAATTTGGAACGCTATCAAAGCACATACTGAATAAAAAGAGCCATTCTGCCTCAGCAACAACACAAGAGACCTGTTTTTTATTATGCATGTGAAGTGTTTAATTTAAACTGTTAATAGTTAACCCAGTCTGGCCTAGAGCTATGCATATCTGGGGAAAAAAAATCCATAAACAAAAAAGCTCTCTACCTGCCTTCAATTCTTTCTTCTCTGTAGTCAAAGGGAGAGATAAAAAAAATCATTCTGGAACACATGAAGACTGCTTATGTGAAATAGCTTTTCCCCAGAACGTACAGAGAAAGAAGGTAAAGTTTATAGCTCATACTGAAAAGCCTAATAGCCATAGGGTTACCTGTACTAAGATGTGGAAAACACGAATACCTTACAATGGAGTTTGAAGTTGAGCTAGAGGTCATCAGAGGAGCATACATAAAGAATTTATGAAAAAGGTATCTTAGATATTTATGGTTTTCAGATGTTTAGGTGTATGTGGTTAGCTTTGCACAGAGCAATCCCAGCCTCATCATGGAGCCTAATTCCATCTCTCACATTAAATGAACTTGCCTCTATTCAAAAGTGGGTTTACATATCTCGTTAATAAATGACACTAAAAAAATATATTTATAATTCATAGCAAATAAGCTTATTTTCATAAACAAATAACTATTCCTCTATTTAAAGTTTTCAATATAATTCCATTTTGGGGAAAAAATGAATATTTTTATCCCACTGTCAAAAGATTCCAGAAATTTTTATTAGCTAGAAAGAAGGGAAAATGCCAGCATAATATACCTACCATAGTAAATCCATTTTAAACTAAATATTAAAGAATTCAGACACTGTGTACTTTTTCATAATTAAACTAGCATATATACAGTTCAAACAGAAGGCAAAAGTTCAAGATTCTCTTTGCCTAAAGCATTTATATTTTCCCCTGATATTGTCCAAGGTTGTCTGGTGTGTTTCTGGCATACGGATTATAAATGATTCCTAGGCCAGTGTGAGAAAGAAGAAATTTAATTTTAAAGAGAGTGAAAATTAATTTAACTGCCTAATCTTCTTTCTCTAGTGAAGGGATAAAATATGTACTAATAGGCATTAATAAACTGAAAGAAAGAATAAATATATAATTTATTGTTGACAACAGTTCTAGAAAAAGATAACGATTTTAGTCATAAATTACTCAATGTAATACTCTGAGAGTGTCTAATGATGGACAATAAAAAAGATGCTGAGTAGGACCCAATATTAAATGGTATCCAGTCTTATAGTCTTGTAAAAGAACCTTCCCAGGGCTGAAAAGCTTTATTTCCAGAATAATCTCTTAGGAATTCAGCAATACTTCCCTGATGCTGAATGGTAACTTCTTTGTTTTTCTTTTAGGCCAGTCTTGGTTTGGTTAATAACAGATTTAAAAAGGGTAAATACACACTTAATTATTTCTCTTCCTTTGACAGTTTAATCTGACCAAAACCTGACCTACCAAAGAATTGACATCAGCCTTTGCTGTTAATATACAGACAGAATACTGCTTCTTATATCAAAATGAATTCTATTGGATTGCATGCAACCTTGGGAATTCATATCTCATCATAGCCATAACAAATAATCTATTTTTTTTTTAATTTATGTTGCCAAATACTTTTGGATTACTAAATCAAATCAAATGGTATTCATCAGAATGTCCCAAAATCAATGGCAACATAAGACTAATGGACTTATAAGATTTCATCTGATTTTTAATCAGTGAAAGCGACCGTGCTGGAATAAAATTACTGTGGTTTATGGGACCAGGGCTAAGAGTCAAGAGGAGATGAAAATGGACTTAATATAATTTACCAGTCCCTTAAAAATGTGTCCCACATTAAAAAGAAAAAAACTTCAACAAGGCACTTGCTTGTGCAAGGTGATATTTAAAAATACTGTAAATATTCTTTTCCAAAGGAGTACCTAAATAAGTATCTGAAAACTCATTTGTTCGTGTACAGCTCACCCCCACTTCAACTGCAAGTTTTACAGATCCACAAAAATGAATGAGCATGTAGAATGGAGAAGAAGAACAAGGCAAAGGAATGGGGCAGAAAAACAAGGCAAATGCATTTCTTACACTTGATTGTCAATACTTGTTTAGATTTTAATGTGGGTTAGTTAAAAAACTGTAAAACCTGAGAAGTAGAAAACTTGAGGTAAATTTTAGGACTGCCATTTGTTAATAAGACAATAAATGAAATACTGCAGGTTAAAGTTCTTCGTTTTTTCAAAAAAAAAAATTGAAAATGTCTTATAAGAAAGTAGTAGGGTGATAAATGCTACTGGCTTAACAGTTAACATAATACAATTTAAATGCATCGTCCTTGTACTTCCAGTAGATGGCAGGTGTAGTACTTCAAACTTTTAAAAACTCATCAAAACTTAATTTTTTGAAACAGTAAGATGCTATTATCTGGGAAATTTTGCTTATAATACAACACATATGCATTTTTGTACAGGTATCTTTTCACATACATGTATTTTTATGTTTAATATCTTTTTGGAAGATATAACAAGTAGAAAAGGAATGTTTAAGACAAACACAGAATCATAGAATAGTTAGGGTTGGAAAGGACCTTAAGAAATCTAGTTCCAACCTCCCTGCCATGGGCAGGGGCATCTCACACTAAACCATGTCATCCAAGGCTTCGTCCAACCTGGCCTTGAACACTGCCAGGGATGGAACATTCACAACCTCCCTGGGCAACTCATTCCAGTGCCTCACCACCCTTACAGTAAAGAACTTCTTCCTTATATTCCATCTAAACTTCCCCTGTTTAAGTTTTAACCCATTACCCCTTGTCCTATCACTACAGTCCCTAATGAGGAGTCCCTCCCCAGCATCCCTATAGTCCCCCTTCAGATACTGGAAGGCTGCTATGAGGTCTCCATGCAGCCTTCTCTTCTCCAGGATGAACAGCCCCAACTTTCTCAGCCTATCTTACGGGAGGTGCTCCAGTCCCCTGATCATCCTCGTGGCCCTGCTCTGGATTTGTTCCAACAGTTCCATGTCCTTCTTATGACTTTTTAGATACTAAAAGCAAATTATAAAGTAATGAAAACAGAAAGCATATACTGAACAACACAGATAACTGAAATGTTCAGCATAATATTCACAATAAAATAAAAACCAAACTGGGAACCTTAAAGTAGGAATTTGAAATAGAAACTTTGTATTTATTTCCCTTTTTCATAAATCTGCCTCTTTTTAAGGTGATGGGTATATTTTGTTCCATAAAAGAACTTTAAAATTTTTTGTTATGTGTCACTGAAAAATTAAGAACCATGAAATGACAGTAAAACATTTACAAATTCAGAGATGCCATCAGTAAGGCTGTCAGCTAAACCAAGATCAATATACACAACAAATTAGGCCCTTTTATTTTCTTTACTGCAAGACTGAGTAATAAAAACCCCCTTGCAGCAGAAGAGTCCCCTCTCTCCCAGAGAATAAACAGCTATACATAATTTTTTTCCCATTGCTCAGTATGTGACCCCATGCTTTTTCCACTGTATATTGCTAGAACTTCAAACTACTCTGAAGCCTATCTTATTAAATTCTGTAAGTACATTTAGGTCATCAGCTTCATAACATCATGAATGTCACTTTATCTTGACCAAGGTTTGGTGAATTGACTTTCTGATATCATCTCTGGTTTAGAAAGTGGAAAACTGAGATGCTTTGAGATTAAGATCTGAAGTATTTGTAAATGTTCATTGAATCACCTGATGGTTTTTGGCAGTGGTGGTGGCGCATGTTATAGTGTTACAGCATTACAAATACATTAAAACCAATTTTTACTAATTTTCATTTCAGTCATGAGTGCTGCCAAATAGGAAAAAAAGAAAAAAACAACTACACATTTAGTAACAGTTTCTGACATTGATGATTTAAAGGAAAAGACCAACATCAGACATAAACTGCCCTTAAAAATCACAATTTTCCAGGCAAGTTTCCCCATCTTCATCATGAAACCATATTTTATGTTCTATTACACACCTTATTACAGCTTCTGCACAAAACATAATAGCACTACTTTCTAATTGGTTTTCCTAGACATCTGCTATTAGGTCACACAGCACTGAAAGAAGGGAGTGGAATCATCTCATGAGTGTGTTTGCTGTTCTTGGTTTCTCTGCTCATACTCATTATACCAATATTCATTATTTCACTTATTGCTGGTGTTGCAGGTCATATCTCCCGACCATCTCTCATTAAATTCCAGATGTTTTATCTCTGTCCTTACCTAGTTCTTCTATCCTTTAACCAATGTTGGCATTCATTGGTTTTCCGTTTGGTTTTCTTTCCATCCAACCTCACTGACTTCTCATGTCCATGTATCTGTCAGACTATTTCACTTCCTCCACATTCCAAGTCAGGTCAAATCTTTCCCTGTAGCTCCTACACCTCCTCCAACTTTTCCTGAACAGAATACACTGGTGTCTTGCTTCAATCTTCCTATACAATCAGTTTCGGTTTTGGTTTTGGTTAAACAGCAGTTCATTGCCCATCTTCAATATTTTGCAGTGTAAACACTTGACTCCCTTCTTCTGCATTTATTATTTTTCCTAGAATCAGGTGCTATGAGGATATGAGTGTCTTCACCCCAGTTCTAAGGCACCAACCTTGAATGAGATGCTTTCATTTTTATTGTTGTCTGGAAATCACAAAACAAGGTCTTATGTCATATCATGAAAAAAAAACAACCCAACAACAAACAATAACAGATTATCCAGAACACTTCAATATCTATTACGCTTTTTCAGTCCAGTGCCTAATATTGACTTGCTCCCTAAACAGAGAAGCTCGTGCAAGGAAGCCTGGCTTTTGTCACGTACTCTTAAGTTTACCTGCTCAGTCCCACTGTGATGATGGCAAAAGTCCGATCTTGTCAGTAACAAGAAGTGTGAGAGATGCAAGAAATGATGGATCAACACCGAACATTATGAAGCATCTACTGAGGACATACCAACTGAAGTTTCCTAAAGGCCTGCTACCTGAACAAATTTTCATGTTTTAAGGAAACTGGCAGACTTCCAAATGAATAAAAAAGCTGCCAATTCTCCTTTCTGCGTATAAGTATGTGAATTGCGTTTTTTCACGGAAAAGACCAAGGAAGGTTTTACATGCTAATTTATTTCCTTCATTCTTGAAACCATGCAATTAGTTTTGGCTGAATTAAAAAGTAAAATAAATTCTCATGCAGGTGCCAAACTTGAAAGATTTCAACAAGATGGAGAAATTAAAGAGAGTTGTATGCAACAGATAATAGAAAAGCAACCTTAATAAAAAGCAGGAAATTTTAACAACAGGTGATGATACCAGCTCAGCATTTAATATGTGTTCATACAAAGCACATGTGGTAGCAACAGCCTTACAGAAAAACCCGCTTCTTATAACTTTCCCAGTGTTTCATCTGCTCTCTGCGTGTTTTCTGCTGTGGCCATTGCACTGAGGTCATAGTTTGAATCACGAGAACTGGTTTGGATTGAGTAAAAGAAGAATTTTTCTAGCGAAGCCAACTATGTCTTTAAGGCATTCTTATTTATTTATCAAAAAAGTACAAAAATCTCTTTTATGTACACAGAAGGAATAAATAGGAGATACTATCTTGTGTATGTTGCCATGCCTCAGTTAGCCATCAGAAGAAAAAGCTGCTTCCAAGCTTTTGAGAATCAGGCTCACAGCATTTATTTGGAATTCTGCAGCATTTCATTCTTTGTGGTATTTTCTGCTGCCCTTCTCTTACACACATGGACATAACATTGAATACCAACTTCTTCATCATTCACCGTTAGATACATTTTTTTAAAAATTGAGAGGTTTTCTTTAATTAGAATAAAAAACACAGACACTAATTATAGATCAGCCTGAAGTGTTTTCATCCAGTAGTTCTTTACAAGAAACATGTCACTAATATTTAGGGCTTTTTGAAAGTGAGACTTCTTTAGATTAAAAAATTGAGTTTGCACAAATCATTAAAAATTCTAGCTAAACAGTTTTCATTTACATGGCTTACTGAATATAGATGTAACATACATACATACATCCACACTATGAAAGATAACAAAATGACACCATACAAATGTGAAAAGTACAATTATCTTTTTGGATAACAAAGTTGCTTAATGCTGATTTCGTTAGAATCAAGCAACACTATTAATCTCAGTCATCTTCCACACTTTCTATTATGTCTTTGCACGTGGGAAAAATAACCTTTCCCTGAGAAGAAAGAAAAAAGGTAAGCAATAAAAGAATAAAGACTTTAGGAAGTAGGTCAAAACAAACAACGTTTACTACTTAATAATATTGCAAGACTTTGTCAGCCTGATTCAGTCCAGAGTCTCAAATCTATTCCCTGTGAACATATTACTGTTAAAAAAAGACAAGGAAGAGAGAATGGAGTTTTGACATGGCATTCTGTAGTCACTTTGTTTCACAAGTGTTGAAGGCTAGTTGAAAAAGTGGAAAATTTTTGAAGATGTTGTCAGATGCTCCAGATATGTCAAAAAGATCTAGAACTAAAGCTCTGAATGTGTATTTCAGGATAACACCATACAACAATAACTTTTATTTAATGCTTCTCTTGCAGCATGGTAGCAGTGAATGTATCCCTAATGCTTTTCCTTTATTTGCCACAATTAACTGCGGAGTATTCCTGAGGAATTAATTTCCATTGCATGTTTTTATTCTTTTTCACATTACCACTTGTCAGGATCACAATACAGAAAATTGCAGGAGGATTTTCCTATAATGCAAATCTTTAACATACCACCAGTATATAAATCAGCAAGCTCCCTAAAAGGTATGTAGTCATGCATGACAAAGACTACCACAAAAGAGGTGAACAGGAATACCTGAATACAAATAAATTTATGGGATATCCTGTGTACTTCAAATCTAATGTAAATATCCTGCTATGTGGAATTACAGTAAATACTATCTGATCAAATTATTGAAATACTGTTCTAATAATACAGAGTTTCTGAAAATTAGAAAACAAACAAAAAACACTACCAACAAGAAAACCAAGCAGAAATTACTTTCTTTGTGTAGTTTCAATAAATTACACTGGGAAACAGTTTGGGGTTGCTAGCAGTCTATGAAAAAAAAACCCAACCAAATTACAAAATCCCCAAAAGCAGATCCAAAAGCCAAAACTAAAATCCCCCACGAATCATGGCTGTCAGTATTTTGACTCATTTTACTGAAAAGCTGCACAAGCAGTTGCACTAGTACTCTTTTCCCTGGCACGTTCAGCTCTGTCCATAGAGGACAACATAAACTTTTTTTCTTTCTTCTTTTTTTTTTTTAGTCCTCCAAACAAGACCTGCTTTAAGTGAAATGCTCCAGGCTGTTACGCATGTGCAGTGGAAACAAGGCCTCGCCTAATCAGTTTTCCTCTCTGCTCAGTGACAAAAGCAGCAGAGACTATCACTGTCTCTGGAGGCTCTGCCCAGCCAGAGCTGTAAAGCAGCACAGGGCTTCTTGTTTACTTGTAGATGTCAAAAGCAAGTTTCCTGTTCTCTAGAGGCTTAAGCCAAAAACCTAATTGTGAACACATGCATGGAAATAGGAGCCATTAGCCTTAGGAAATTAAGTCCTTGAACTATAAGGAAAAAAAGTTTGAAGTAGACATTTACTGGAATTTTCAAAATCATTATTTGAAATACAGCAGCGAGCTCTACCTGAAATGGAGAGGGTGACTGGACTAACAAGACCATTTTGAAAATATTACCAAAACTTGTTAAAAGCATGAATGCTGGCACAAATTCCCCAAGTAGTGATACCAGAATATAGGACTGGAGAACATTTACTTCAGAATGTGTTTACTTCCCTGTATAGACAATGAAGACAGACAAGCAGCTCCAGAGGGTGTCAGTTCATAAAACACACAGAAGTGCATACCTCTCACCACTAAGCAATTTAAAATAATGCCTTAAATTTGGAGCCTCTGCTACTGGGTTTGAAAACCAGGGGATGCAGCTGAACTAAGGAACAAGAGAATCTCTAGTTTCATGAGTTCAAAAAGTTCAGGGGGCATCAGTTCAGCATTAGTATGGACCAGTTATACGATTTTGGGTGATTTTTCAATAACACTGGAACAGAGAAGAAACACTGAAGCAAAAAATTAAACACAAACTGGCTTAATGTGCATGGACTTAGATATCTGGGATCTAATTAATCAAATTGTTCCTGAAGTCACTGTCTTTCTTTTTTTGAGAACAGAGGCAGTTTTAAAAGGGAGAAAAGAAAAATAATCATTTTCTTGATTTTACAAGACTGTAATTTTAAATAGGAGCATCAAGTAAGGACAGATATTCTCAGTACTGTTGAAACGTTTTAATGTTTCTTTCATATTAAAGAAAGACAACATAATGAAGAAAGGAGTGTATATTTGAAGTCTGTGGTGAGTTATCAGGTGCCCACCAAAGCTGCTCTGTCACCTCCCTCCTCAACTGGACAGAGGAGAGAAAATAAAATGAAAGCCTCGTGGGTCAAGATGGGGACAGAGCAAACACTCAGCAGTTACTGTCATGGGCAAAACAGACTTAGGGAAATTAACCTTTTACTTATCACAATTAGACTCAGGTAAAGAGAAATAAAATAAAATCTTCAAAACACCTTTCCCTCCTCTCCTTCCCCCCTCCTTCTTCCCGGGCTTAACTTTACTGCCAAGTTCTCTAAGTCCTCCCCCACAGAACAGTGATGATGTAACAATCACCAAAGATGTCCCTGGCCACACATTTATTCTTTTGAGAATACAAAGCTCCTTGCCTTCATCGTCATATCACCATGGATCCATTACTGTTGTGGAACATGCATTGTCTTAACTGTCTCTTCCGTACTGAGTAAAACTATCCTAACCCCTAACTAGGGAGGTGATCCAGGTAAGAAGGCCTGGAGCAGAAGAAAGAGAAAACAATAGTTTTAATTTCTAATTAACTGCTTGCAAAATAAGTAAATCAAACTATGTCTATTCTTAAATTAGAGGCATTGTCTGTATGTCATAGGACTATGACATAAACCTGGAATCTACAGGCTTTGCACTTAAACTAACCTATTAAGTTTGTCTTCACCCCATTGTAGCTAATATAATGCCCTACCTTTTTCCAGGATAGTTACATCCCCCTGCCATGCCTTTTCTTACAATAAGACAATTCTTGGAGACAAGCATTCTAACAAAGTTTCCTATGTCTATAATAGAGCCTTGAGTGCCGTGACTGGGATGCTGAATATTTCTAATACAATGATTTTTCAGTCCTCATGTTTCAATGATGAATTGTTGATTATGCTTCAGAACTGGGCCAGATCACACTGTGTATCTTTTGTTTGGTCAGGCTGTAGTCAGAAAGAATAACAAAAGTTCCTGTCCTGTTAATTAAAAACTGCATGTAATAGAGAGCTTAGTGGTGCAAATAGTCTACTGATTGGCCTTACTTATCATATCTTCTTATTCTTAACCACCTTTTTCCCCAAGGCAGAGCTATACCAGTATTATGAACATTTGCCAGCTATACCAGTATTATGAACATTTGCCATGCAAAGCAATCCATGTATCTAACTTTGATCAGGAAACATGGAGCATCTTCCTTTTATTCTTTGATGCTTAATTCACTGCAAATTAAGCAGTGAATTTAAAGGAGGACAAATTGCTAGACAAATGCTACCCTGAATTGGCTGTTCTTTGCAATATGTATATTTGAATTATCAACTGCATCCAAAAATGATGTTTTAGTTTTTCCTATCAAAAGTAAAACTGTATGATGTCCACAAATACAAAAAAAAAAAAAAAAAAAAAATCATTAGATCAGAATCACAATGGTATAAAAGCTGCTGGTTTTAACTGTAGACTGTTTACAAGATCCCAAAGAATATTTTACATATATGTATATATATACATTTTCTTTTTCAGTAGGCTTTGTCTCTGGAAATGTTTTTAAGTAGACTTAAGCAGTTAAGTCCATTCCATTCTTCACCTAATTATTCTATCCAAACTACATTTTAAACTTCTGTTTATCATGAACAGACATTAAAATTTGCTATCCAAACTTCTCACTTAAGTGTGATACCTAAATTAAACCCTAATTGAATGGATATATTGTAATTGATATTACATGCACATATGACTGTGATGTCATTAAAAATACATACCAGTTGTAGAAAAAGGATAGAATATGCAGCATATGAAAAATATTTTTAAAATATTTTTATTTTTAAAATATTTTTAAATTCATGTCAAATATCTGCTTTCAAATTTTTAGTAATATTGAGATTTAAAACCAAATGCAAAAAGAATAAATATTTCTATAGACCCAGCTAATACATTTCAAAATATTCACAAAACCTTGTGTCTCTTCTGCAAATAGCAGTCTGTGGGATAATGTTCATGAACATCATGGGATTCCTATCCCTCTAAATATGTGTTATTGCATTCCTAAAAGAAACAGGGGAAGCAGGCTCAGACCTTTGCCATGAAACAGCCCAGCTACAACAGCTGAATTTTATCCCAGGCAGAATAAACTTTTGAGAAAGTGTTCTGGCAGCAGTGTTGAACATCTATCTTCATGAACAGTATACAGGATAAATGATCCAAGTGATCTGATTTCAAGAAGCACTTTGTAAGTGTTAGCTAGAGAACTCAGAGCTTAATCCAGCTTCTTACAATACACTCAACATAAAGATTTAATTTAATCTAGTGTTATAGATGAAAATTTAAATATGCCAGACTCAGCAAATTGAAAATGCAAGTTCTCACAGCTGCTGGCATTAAACCCCTTTGCAGAGGTATAAAATTTATTATAACAATGCTGTGAGTATAGGCTGCTGTGGCTACAGTGCAGTTAGGTGACAGGTGCTATGAAAAACATGAAATTCAATTTCTCAACTTCTGCACACTGTTCATATACTCTTGAATTAACATAAATATTTGTAATGACTGTAATATTTGGCATTCCACACTGAACTATTTTAGCCTTTGGAAAAACAGATGATTTTTCATTGGAAATCACATATAAAACTTACAAACTACTGATTCGGTTTAATGAAGTGCTGTATTTTGAACGTATTTCAAATCTTCATATATAATCATAGCTGATATTTTCAGTTCATGGTTTTGTACGTTGTCTATTGCAAGATGTCTAAAAAAAAAAAAACCACACAACAAAAAACCCTTTTTTGCTCATTTACTCCTCTCTTTCCTCTCCATAGTCCCTGAAGAGTTTCCAGTACAGCTTTGTACCAGCACAATTTGTATCTGCTTACTTTGAGATACTGTGTTGCTGGTGGAAGACTCTCATAATTTATGAAACTTAATTATATGTATTTGACCATTCTGGTGAATACAGAGAAGGAAGCTTATGATGAGGAACAGCTGCAAGGGTCTACGAATCATAAAGATCAATCACATCTATTAAAGATGTGAGTTACTAGAGTGCTGATAAATATAATTAACTATTTCCTACACCATATCACCTGAGATTAGGTCAAAGTAATACAGACCAGCTGTTCCTTGATCCCTTGACCTTAACTTTCATTGCTGCAATTAATATGGACCAGCCAAACAGGACCACCTAGGATTTTAACGAGTCAAACTTTAGACAAATGCCTGCTCTTTGTGAGGACTTTCAGATCTCAGTTTCTTAAAGAAAGAAGATAGAGTTACCTAAAACAATTATTCTTCAAATAAATCATATATACATATACACATATACAAAACCCCACACCAAAACCCAACCTGTTAACATACTTACCTAGACATTTATAAAGAGCTCTCTGCAATATCGTGTGCTCAAGTGTGAACTGAAAGAAGCAGTTGAAGGTTTGCATCAACACAAATGCACACACAGTTGGCTCCTCAGAGAAAGGAATATTCCTTCTTTCTTGGCAGGAGGTAGGCAGGGGGCAAGTAGTTATTGACCTAGTTTGATATTGGTGACAACTGAATTCAATTCACTGCTCTATCACAGAAGGATGTGGTCCATAATTTATGAGAAATTGCCTCAGCTGTAAAGCATAGTGCACTGGTATGAAAGAAATCTTTAAATAAATTAATTTGTGTCCCTGTAGCTGGCTAACTGCAAAGTACAAAGCTTATGTATACTAGTTTAAAGCAAGACTGCATATCTTTGTTTTCAAAAGTTTCATGAATTACAAATGTGCCTCATTCCGTGACTCTCAATAGGGGACTAATAGTTCTGCTCTACTTTGGAAAGCTGCAGTAAAAATACACTTCAAAACCAGTGAGATATTCAGACACCATGAGATGAACACATAAAAAATAAAAACCCTAAATACATTGCTACTTTAATGCCTGCAAGATAGCCAGTGGAAATCTACTGATTTGTGTCCTTAGGAAAGATTTGTCTTCAAATTAATTCTGAAAAACATGAAGAAAAAGCATATCTGTTTTTACTTTTAGAAATATTGAGTCTTTACTATGATCCATAACTACAATATGAAAAGAATGTGGTGCAAAGGGACAAGCAGCATTAAAAATAAAGTGGATTAAATCACAAAGGTATGTTTTCTGCCCACATCACAGAGAAGCTTGAATACCTATATTCAGATTGTTCCACTTACAGTCCTTCTGAAAGCAAGAATCCTTTTGCAGATGCACAATTTAAATAATTCAGCAGTTGCTGAATTAAACTGAAGTAGGAAGTGTTTTTTCTTCAGAAGTTTTGGATCAGCTTCCTGAAACTGTATTGTGTGTTTCTTTCATAAAGCCTGAAAACTAACCCTAACATCACAAAGGTTACTGAAGACCCTCGTTAGTCTTGATCAGTAATACAGGAAAAATCTAAGTCCTTCTTTGTACTTTATGCTGCAAAGTTGCCTACATTTTGCTCTTTGAAACAAATGATCTTTAAGAAATAAGATTTTCTTGTACTAGTGCAACTGAACCCTATGCACCACACCATCATTCCTCTGCAAGCAGAGCATTCCACCATTGGTTTTGGTATTAATGATATATATTTACAGATTGACACTTGTTGATTCAGATGCCTTATCACCTTTTAAACTTTTTAATTTTTAATTGACTAAAGAACTGTTTAAACAAAAGTTATGCAGAATCAGGTTAAAAATTTAACAAAATAAATTTGAGATCCTACGGTGAAATATTTAGCAACCTTTTCTTCATCTCTAATGCCTTCCTACACAGCTATGTGGAAACTATCAAGGTGTAGTGACACTGGTCCTGAAGACCAGATTTTCTGATTGTCCACACACTAATTTCCAGCCTCTGCAACCTACAGAAAGGAAACTGACAGACTCAAGGGGACACTTACTGAGAGAAAAAACAGTGCAGCCTGTATCAGGAGCTAAAGCTTTGTCACTGCTCTTTGTATACATACCTGTCCTGGTACCACACAGAATGCCACCAAAAGCCTATTCTTTGCTTTATTGACCAAGCCTCCATAAGAAAATTGGAGTTGCTCCAGTCACTGTCATACCAGAGAACTGATACAGAGCAAATTTCCCCTTGAGGATAAACATCATATTCAAAATAGTATCTTTGACTTCATTAGCTCTAGGCAGAAAGAACAGATTCTATGCAAGTACCTATCTCAAAACCAAATGGACAGATGGGGGTTGGTGCAGGCAATAGCATCTCTGTAGCTCAGAATGTATTTTATGTCCTACTAATGGCCAGTCTTATTCTGCTTTTCTCTCTGTCTCCCTGGTGCAGAGCTGCAGATAGTCCTATTGCCCATTCTCAAATGCTATTGCTATTAGGGAAAAATGAAGTGCACAGCTGGAACTGGTCAAAAGTGAACACCAGAGGTATGAGGGACATGACGTGAAGTACATGGCTGTGCATGACACTTATCAATCCATGCTCCAGCTGTCCAATGCCATCTCAGGACCTGATCATACTAGTTGCTTTTCCAGCATGGCATGGTTTAAGCCCAGCTGGTAACTCAGAACCATACAGCCGATTGCTCACTCCCCTACTTCTTCCTCCGCCGGCTCCCAGGACACAGTACTGTATCTGTGTGAACAAGGTGTAGCCACCTTAAAATACTTCTTGAAACATAGGCTGCTCTTGATTTGGACAACTAAAAAGCACCTCTGAGAATCATAAATTCAGATTAAGTTCTTTGTTCTGTTTCAGTTTAAGGTTGTACAGAAAATTCTCTGGGCTCTAAAGGCTCTTTTTTATGCTTCCTCCTCTAGGAGATGTGATCCTCAAAGCATGTTTCAAGTATACAACTGGATCCCTGTGCTCACGAAGAATCCAGTGAAGTTCTTTACTAGGACTGCTACCTATGCAAAATCAATTAGAGGACTGGAATAATTACACAATACAACATACTTGGATTTTTTTTTTTTCATTTTTATTTAAAAGACAAAATAGCTTATAGGTGGTTAGAAAGATACATCCAAGGGCCTGATACTTGCAAAGACCATCTTAAGCTGTTTTTTTCTCCTGCTTCTAGAGTTAGCAGAAAGTTGTTGATAAGTTATTGACAAATAAGAAATAATTTGCCTTACTGAACTCCATAAAACACATTTCAGTCATGTTTTCACAATACAGACCCAGAATGTGAGCCTGATAATTTCTGGTAGAAGCTGATAATGTGTAGTATAAAATCCACAACTTTCAAAAAGTCATCCACTTGTGTGTGGATGACTGGAACTTCTCTGTTCATCTTTCTTTGAAAGACTCCAAAGGGAAAGATGAAAAAATGTGCCTTATTTCTGTAAGTTTGTTATCAACTTTCCTTTTTTAATGTAATCTTTTATTTTCTAAAAAAAATCCTTTATTTTTGATAATAATCTTGGAGTAAGGCACAGGAACAGAGGGCTTGTTTCATGTGTGTATTTAGTTCTACAAGGTTATACCAAATAAGTGTACGATTCAATTGGTATGAGTGAACTTTTATTAAGTTATTTACGAGACTTGTATGGATCAACTTTTAGTGTTTATATATTATGTAGTATGTGATTACATGGTTTACTAGTCTTTTATTTGTTACACAGGAAAATGAAATGAAATGTTTCTTAATTTTAATTCCGAACTGAAAAGTTATGATAAGAGAAAGATTTCAAGACAGTGACTGTAAATGAAAGGCAAATATAGTTCTAATTATCTTAAAACCCAGTCTGCTGCTTTGCTAAATTTTTAAAATCAGAACATTTTCAAGTAAGAAATTGTGATGTCAAACTGTAGTACTCCTTGCAATAAATTCCCTCCCTGTGAATCTTCCCTCTTCCCATTTTTGTCTTCCTCATACAGGTTCCTTGGGATCCCCTGCACCATTCTATTCCTTCATCTTCTTCCCTTCTGTGTAAAATACTAGGTTCCGCCTTAATGGTATTCTTAGCTCTAGCTTTTCAGTTTCATGCAGGGAAACCAAAGCAGCAGCAGCAACCAACTCCTATAAACATTAAAAGATCAATGCCAATTTGGGGAAGAAATCTATTGACACCTTGTTCCTATGGGCTGTCTCAACTCATTAAATCATTACAAGTAAGGAAGCACACAAAAGAATAGAGGAGCGGTGTTTATCAGTTTTCTTTCCACCTATTGTCTCAATAATCCCACCCATATATTACCTGGGAATGTATGTGGTTTTAGTAGTCATGCAGTAATCATTAAATCATTTAGGTTAACCACCATTCAATTTATTCAAATTATATTGCACACCAAATTTTGTGGATACAAATATTAAACCACATAAAAGTATGGTATAAAGTAGTGGGGCTAACTAGTCTGACAAGCTCAGCTAACATCTTTTTACAGTAGTCAGTAAGTCAGTAGTCATTTCAGAAATATCTAGCTCCTAGATAAACTTCTAGCTCAATTTTTAACCTGGCTGTAAACCTGTATCCATATTATCAGGCATTGCTTAGAAGAGTAATAAGACTCCACTACCCTTATTTACCCCTGGGCACATTGCGTGTTGTCTACTTTAACTCCATAAGCTTTGGATGATAAGCTGAAACTGTTGATGGACAGTTAACAGCTTATACCTCTTTTCTTCAAGCTGTATCTGCTCACAGAAATAGTATGACACCCGTTGCTAGAGGTCAAAATCATGCAAAATTACAACATACATATCTGATTCTGCATGGGCAGCACTCTCATTCCCAGGATCTGGATTATTTTTGAACTGCCAAAGAATTTCAGTGGCAATGAGGCCTGGACAGCAGCCACAAAAACGTTAGTGTTAAGTAACAATATAACAGGTTCCTGATGTGTAAAAGAACAAAGTTTGTAAATTGGTTATGCTTGTATGTATTAATAAGTGAACAGTACTTGAAGAACTTTGATATAACAAAAACCACTAAACACTAAACATTGAACTAAAATACAGTATAACTGGTTTTCAGTAGTGTACAAATTTTACTAACTGAAATACCAATATAGTTTCAAGAAAATTACCAAAATGCAACAAACCCACTGGCTGCTTGCTGAAAATTATCCCCAGCTAAATGGTGAAAATCGTGTAATTGTTTCTGAAGAGGAAACAGCTGTTATATACTATCACAAGTTTGACTCTCCGACCCAGAAATTTCAGGTCACTGCAGCCCAGAATTCTGTAGAATTGTATGACAGTGACATTCAGAAGACTGCTTAATGTCTAAGACTCATAGACTCTGTCCTATGCAGGCAATAAAAAAAGCATCCTTCAGACAGAAAACACTACTCAGAAATCATCTAAGAAGCAGCATTAAGAAATTTCTGAATAAAATCTCTGCTGTGTTTTCATTTAAGATACACTGACTGTCTCATTTACAGTATCTTCAGAATGGGAAGCGTGTCTCTCAGACTGGAGTTTTAAGCAGCAACGACTGACTTGTTCCGTAAGTACCATGCTGATAAGAACCAGGGAACTGGTGAGGACAATCCGCACAAATATGCACAAACATGCACAAACAATGCCAAGATCTCATGCTTATCTGAATACATCAGTAATTCTATCATCAAGCCATAACAAACATCCTCAAAGCATATTTTGGGATAAATGGAGCCTGTCCTATCCCAGAATTTTTCAAGTATAGTGAGGTCAGTTTGAGGCACAGAGGAAAAAAAAAAAACAACAACCCACCAAAAACCCTCTTCCTAGCAAACGACCACAGTTTTTGCTCAATTAAAAGAACATACTCTTTTCTGACCCAAGGGGGCTTTATACTGCAATCTTTCAGATCCTATTTTAATGTTAATCTCCCTGTATGTCCATGGTCAGTTTACCCAGAGACAGGCTAACATAGGCAGAAAGCAGTTTTCCCAGTCTAAATCAGATTTCAACTTCCATTCCCAATATATTAAAAAAAAAAAAAATCCAGACCTTTTTTGTAATCCATTTACTGAAAAAAAAAAAAAAAAAGAAATACATGGAGTTGTCTCATATTTGTAAACTTCAGTTTTGGATTTTTAAGCTTAATGTTCTTAAATGCTTTGTCCTAATTATTCAAAACATTTAGCAGAAAGTCATGGAAGATAATATCTCAAACCTTTCCCTTTATAACTGCTGAGGAAGTTTCAACAATTGGAGATTTATTTTTTTTTAAATAACAAAACCAAAACAACAAACAAAAATTAGGAGATTCACTGACAATGTTTACATAAATCATTTAGTTCTTAAAATGTTAAAATTTTCTTGTGGAAATAAGTAGCTCATCTGAATACCTCTAACCAGTCCTACAGTTAACATCTGCTTCTTCTCTCCAAATAAATATCCAGGATCATGTCTGCAAAACATTTTGCCAGTATTTCAGGTATCAGCTCCATTTAACTCACCAGTTCAGTCCCTAACACAGTATCAATCCCAGATCCAGTGATATTTGCATTTCCAACTATTGTGTCATACTTTCCATTACAGTCTGAACATTTCTTCCCAAATTTCACTCCATTGTATTTAACAGTCTTTTTTTCTTTCTTCTTATTTTTCTTCCAGTGTTCTGCTTTGAACCAAAGAATTTCCTCCCCAACAGTGTCTGCTTCAGGAGAGGAGTTCTGGGAGCATACAGTCCACTTAAAACATCATTTAAACATCTGAAAGCAGCAGAAAGAAAAAATGGTTTCACTTTTGTAGACCCATCTTTAATAACACGTTTTGCTGCTAAGTAAGAATGCAAATCCCATAGTCTGCATTCAACTGTAGGAACAACAGAAGTTCACATATTCTTAACACAAACAGGCTTAGCTGAAAGTTCAATACTAAGTCTACATAAAGGATATATAAACTACATCTAGACTCAAGAGCTCCTTGTAAAATTTGAGGTTTCTGCTCAGGTTTGTTAGCTGGAATACATAATAGATTATCTGCATTTTGCAGATCATAACACAATGAAAAGTAACTTCCGTAAATATTGATTCACTGCAATCAGAAACATATATTGGATAATGCTATCATCCATAATACCTTTTTTGCAAACAGGTGGAGAGCACAATAATGTTGGTAATAACAATGAAATAAATAAACACAGTAGGGGGAAAAGAAGTCATAGAGTATATAGGTAATTTTTCATAGTGTCTGATAAACCTAGAGTATCAGGTTATTTAAATATCTCACTAAAGCTAAAACAAAATGATAAATACTTTCCTTTGAAGATTAGCAGACTGGTGAGACTGGAAGATTCAGAGTAGAAAAAACATATTTAGGGCATTACTGATGTGTGAAAGTAGCCTAGAACAATAAAAAAAATTAAGACAACAGTGAAATCAGTATCAGATCAAATCAGCACTGATTTGTTGTTAAAAGACAAATCATGCCAAACTAATAAAATTGCCTCCTATTACAGAGCATAAGCAATAGGTGAGATGTATTTTAACTGATGAGGTTTTTGACAGTCTCATAAACCATTTCTGAGAAAACAGCAAATCAGGCCAGGAAGAATATATTATAAAGTGGACACAAAACCAGCTGGGTAATGACACCCAAAGAGCATGGGTATGATAGAATTCCATGGGAGTTTGTACTTTATTCAGTCCTTTACTAATGACTTGAACAACTTCTACACGTAGAGAGAGTCCAGCGCAGGGCAACGAAGATGATTAGGGGAGTGGAACATCTCCCTTATGAGGAAAGACTGAGGGAGCTGGGTCTCTATAGTTTGGAGAAGAGGAGACTGAGGGGTGACCTTATAAGTGTCTATAAATATATAAAGGGGGAGTGTCACGAGGACGGAGCCAAGCTCTACTCAGTGGCAAACAATGATAGGACAAGGGGTAATGGGTACAAACTGGAACACAAGAGGTTCCACTTAAACTTGAGAAGAAACTTCTTCTCAGTGAGGGTGACGGAACACTGGAACAGGCTGCCCAGGGAGGTTGTGGAGTCTCCTTCCCTGGAGACATTCAAAACCCGCCTGGACTCATTCCTGTGTAACATTATCTAGGTGTTCCGGCTCCGGCAGGGGGATTGGACTAGATGATCTTTCGAGGTCCCTTCCAATCTCTAACATACTGTGATACTGTGTGATACTGTGTGATACACTTTTTAAACTTGTGGATTACATAGAATGGATACAGACTGCAAATGCCATGGAAGCACTTCTGATTCAAATTCAAATGATCTTGGCAAATTGGAAAAACAGGACAGGCTTCTGTACAGATATATGCAATGTAGCATGCTTGTGCAGGAATAGTCAACTTCAGATATACAAAAATAGGAACAAAATAATTACGTACCAGGAAGAGATATGCAGCTTATAATGCACTGCGCTCTGAATAAAAGTCAATATGCCATGAAGATGGACTGTTTGAACAAACGGCATCGGGATGCCTGATCAAAGCAGTAAGCCATAGAGGTGTGTGTGGTTCAGGAATGTATGAGATGAGGGAAACAGAAACTTTTTAGTGATAGGATGCAAAAACAGAACAGAATTCCATCTAGACAATTTGGTCAGCTGAAAGAAAAGAAGAAAGATAACAGTTCCAGAAGGGCATCTAAGTGGAGGGTCAAGTATACACTCCATGAGAATATACAGAGATGACTATTCACCCTTATACTGTAGTAATAGAGAGTAATTAGAAGCAACATTACAGCGACTGTGCTTTGGGGGCAACTGGGAGAGGTTCTTACAGTGTGATGCTGCAGTGACATCCTCTGCTGGCTGTCCTCTTCCTGTATATAGCTAGATGCATAAACTGTGTAGTCATTAGCAGCAAACTCATTTTTTCACCTGCTAGTTCATTTGGCAGTTCAAGTGCTGCTTAACTATCTGTACAGGTGCAGTGAAACTTCCAGTGGTTTTTCCAACTGTGCATTTACAGATTGGCTAAACCAGGCACATGCACACTCTACCAGGTCACAGGGAAGAGAACAGACTGCTGTGGTCTTTTCCCCTCCCTGGCATCAGTGCAATAATTCTCCCAACTGGAAGCATCATGAAATAGATGACATTTCAGTCAGTACAACAGGCCAGGTTGTACTCAAGATCATACCATGTGATTTCACTGAATCCTTTTATAAATAGCATTTGTACATGACTGGCTGACACAGCAGTGAAGAAGTCCTGCCTTCATCTATTCCATTTACAAAGGTGTATTCAACATGGGCAATACACCAACAATTCAGCAACCTTCAATTTCATAAACATTCTGTAATCTTTCTTTTTGAAGAAAGACTTCAGAACTTTTGTGCCTTGTCTGCACAGAGGATGTGAATCTGTGGGTGAGTCACAGCCTATGAGCTCTATGACTAGATTTCACATAGATGAGAAAACCAAGGGTATGTAATTCCTGGCATTGCCACTGCTACCTCTCTTTGGTTATTTTAAGAATTGCAAAAGAGCTGTAACACAGTGTATAGTAGCTAAGGTCATATACAGCTGTCATTTTTCCACTCTTTCCTTTGAAATGTCATTATGTGACTCATCTTGTGAAAGAGTCAACTATGTGACCCTATAACTAAATATGGTGAGGGCAGGAGACAGGGGGTCAACTCACCACCCCTACTGCCATCAGAGCCACATCTGCTTTTGCCACATTGATCTTAAGAAGCACTCTGAGTAGTCAATTACACTTATGACACGCTACTAAATTCAAGGATCACCTGAATGATGAAGAAAGGCCGCAGCATCTTCTAGTATGCTGTTTTCAACAGGGGAAAAGTAGGGACTACAGCACTCACTGCTACACTACTACACACTGTGGCTCTGGCCTTGCATTTTAACTTACAACAAGCATTCAGGGATGGCACGTGGACCTCAAACACCCTTACTGCTACAGGTTCACACATGGAGCATAGTGCTCTCCTACAGACTCCTGTATAGAACAGCTGGGAAGCTTTCAGTAGTTATAATGCCTCAGCATTACCTTAGCATATATGTAGAGGTATAAACTCCAAATACATGCTCCAAAATATCCAAGCACCAAAACATCTAGTATATGGGGATCTGTTAGGCACTGCCCATCACAACACTAACCTGTATAACCAGGGTACACTACTATACTGAAACTGATTTAGTCCTAAGGAAATACTGCAGACAACAACAAAATTAAATATAATTTTCAACAGCAAAGCCAGAATATATTGATGAGAGTAATTATTACTCTACATGCGAAAAGAAAAAGTCTAAGTGGGACTAGTAATCATTCCATTCTTGAGTGCTGACATTTTCAGCAGATTTGGTAGTCTGTAGAAGACACAGATTAAAATGCAACAATTTCAAAATAAAATTCACCAAAGAACATTCAAAATTATACAGACAGTAAGCTGTGTGCGTACAAATCGCTGGTGGGAAACAAGCTGACAATAATAAAATGGGTCCTAATAAGACAGCTGATCAAAATGAAACAATGCTGCAGCTGTACATTTGGTCAAAAAAGCAGTTTGTAAGGAAACAGGTCATAAATTTGATCAACCACTGTACTTGCAAACATATATTTAATACTGCCATCCTTACAGGTGTTACATATCCAGCTTAAAAATTTCTCCATTGGTACCTGGAATATTTACAGCTCCAGTGCCTTCATAGATCTCCAAATGGAGATTAGGAATGGATTTAGTCTAGACGTTGTCTGCCATCGGTGCTGCTTGTGCAAAAGAATGGGGTTTGCGCTGATTCTGATGGTGGGAAGAGTAACTCATCCTGGGTTTAGGTGGCAGGAAGCTTCTCCTTAGTAAGGACCATACCCGAAACTGGAAGCTGGTTTAGGGAAGAGAGGGGTGCAAGTTGTGCTTTCCTCCTTTTCCCAGCACCCACGGGGGCTGCGGGCGCAGGCGGCTCCGTGCTGACCGGGGCTGCTGGCTGAGGCCAGGCGGAAGAGCCGGTGCCAGGCCGCAGCTCCTGCTTCTCTAACGTTTCTTTCCGTCCCCGGAGGCAGCTGCCCTCCACCCTGGCCGGGAGAGGCCACCGCGCTGCCTGCCAGCGAACAAGTAGAGCTCTCCTCAGCCTCTGTGTCCACCTGCGGCCCGGGAAGGCGGACGCAGAAGACCGGGAGGGGATGCAGGCGGCTTTGAGGTACTGCCCAGCGAGAGGTGAGCGGGTACTCTCCCCTGCACCACAACTCACGGACTGGCCCGGATGGGCAGACCGGTGACGGCTGCGGCGCAGCCTCGCCGCCGGGGCACCAGCCACCAGGGGCCCGCAGCACTGAGTTCAGCGCTTGCCGCCTGTCGGGACCCGGCCGCCGTGTGGTGGCGGAGCGGCGCGGCCCGTCCCAGCTGGGCGTCGCGCCCGTCCCGGCGGAGGGCGCGGTCCGTCCCGCCCCCGCGCCGCGCACAGCGCCAACAGCCGGAGCGGCGGCGGCACCACCTCGGCGGCGCTGGGCCGGGCTACCACTCGCCCTGAGCGCCTCTCTCGCCGCCTTTTCCTGTCTGCATCCTCTCCGGTCCTTCGCCGCCACCCCCCTCGCCATTTTCATCCGGGAGGAGCTCGGTAGGACTTCCCTGAAACTTCCCCGGGGGACTCGCCCGGCCCCTCCGGGGCGGTCGCGAACTTTCCGTCGCGGTGGCCGCCTCTCATTCTCCGTCCCTGGCCCCTCGGCTCCGGCGGCGGCTCCGGAGGGAAGTTTTCGATGAGCGCCCCTTCGCTGATCCGGCCTCCCAGCCCGCTGCCGCCGCCGGGTGCTACTGCCGGCGGCGGCGTCGCCTTCCATCTGCAGATCGGGCTGAGCCGGGAGCCGGTACTGCTGCTGCAGGACTCCTCGGGGGACTTCAGCCTCGCCCATGTCCGGGAAATGGCTTGCTCCATCGTCGACCAGAAGGTAAGAAGCAGTGCCCTCCAGTCGAGCCCCTTCCCGCCGGGCCCCGCTAGTGGTGGCTGTGAACTTTCCCTTCCTGGCCTCCCGGCGCCGGGGCTAACGAGACCGATGGCAACTTTCCTGCGCCTCCCTCCCCTCCTCTGCGGCCGGCCCCGCTCCGTCACCCGGCCGTGCTTTGCCTCTGCCTTCCCCCCCGGGTGCTGAGGACGCTCCGTGCGGGATGCTTGTATGCGAGCTTAACTTTTACTCTGTTGGCAGCGGATGCAGTTAACTGTGCTAATAGCTGTTATTAAAATCAACCCCCAGCCGGATCTATCCGCCTGCTTTTTAATGCTGCGGAAGGAGGGGGGAGGCAGGAACCTGTCAGCTTTGGTGGCAGCGCGGCGCCCTGGGGCAGTTCGCGCCTTGTCCCGGCTTCTGCTGGGAGAGGAAACTTTCCACTGAAAGAAAAAAAAAAAAAGGCAAACAGCAACAAGGAAAAACAGCCCCGAGAGCCCAGGATTCACAGCGCCGCGCTCCGCACGCCTTGCATCCACACAGGTGGCCCGGCAGGCCCCGCAGTGTCTCGGTCCTGCCTGCCCGGGGGCCGGGGCTAAGCCGGGGGAGCGAGGTCGGCGGGGCCGGTGACGCTGGGTGCCGGCCCGGGAGCTGGCAGGTGGCTGCAGGGCTGGAGTGGGATGAGTCCATTCTGGTTGGCAGCCGCTGCGGGTGGCTGCAGGTAGCTCGGCGGGACGAAGAAGGGGAGGGGGCCAGGGAGGAAAGGTGGCCCCGTCTGCCCGGTCTGCTGCTCCGGAACGGTAGCATCGCTAGGCACAGCTCACCGGGACTCCAGTAAAATTCGCGCAACACGCGAGTCCCATCTGGCTTACCGGGGGACTTCCTCTGACTTGGATCCTTTTCTGATTTCTGTGTGTTTAACAATCGTGGTGTACTGAAATAAAGTTTTACTTTACTAGTATTTGCTGTGTGAAAACACCCGCATTAAAGTATCATAGTGTTTGCAAAGGATATAAAAGCAAACCCCAAAACTGATAAAGTATTCAGGAAGGTTATAATGGGAAAAACTTGGGCTTTTACCGCTTTGTTTTCACCATGGTAAAATGATTTCAGGTAGGGAATTTAATTTTTAAAGAAATAGTTAGCTTTGGCTTAATGTCTGTTTGTAGAGTCTCATCGATGTGAACTTCACTAAATAGGGGATTTTTTCTTAAGAGTAACTACTGAAGTGTTTTGAAAAAAAGTATGAAATATACATCTTAATTTCTAATTTCTGTATTTTTCTTGGTTTAAGAAATGGTTACCTGCTTTATTAAATTGAAATCTGAAGCAAGGTGTGCCCTTTTGTTTAATGTTACCATATTTGCTTTCAAAGCTAGGCCAAAACTTGTTACTTGGTCACAGACTTCAGAAATACTTTTTAATGTTTCGCCATTTCTAATTGTGCTAGCAGTAATGGAAACGTTAAGATTGTTGCATGTATTGTTTATGTTTTTGTGCTTGAGTAGTTTATTAATTTCATAGGTTTACTATAAACTTGATTTTAATCACAATTGCCAAACAATTGCCTGAAGAAAATTAAATGTGTTGGCTCATGCTCAAAGAGTCAGACTTATTTGATTTAGTACTGACATACCAATTTTTAACACTTTAAATTTGTTACATTTTCCTGACTACATAAAAGGGAGCATAATTTAGCTACTTCTCTACAGTGTGCTTGAATGAGGAACTTTCTTCTAGTTGCAATTTCTCAGAGCCCAGATGCCTGCTTTTCCAAGGCTGTTGGGAAGGAAGTGGCTCATGAAAGGGAAAACTGGAAGTAAGATAGGCTTTGGGTTTCTTTTTTTTTTTTTTTTCCTTGGGGTTTTTCTGTTGTATGTGTGGTTTTTGCCTTTTTTTTTTATTTGGTTTTTTTTTGTTTTTTTTTTTCTTCCTCATCAGGTGGTGGGCTCTACCTTCTCCACTTTGCAGATAAATTTGTATGTTATTTAGTCCTCAGAATCTCTGTTTTAAGCTTAAACCTGCAAGTATACACAGTTACTCAGCAGACTGCCAGAGACCCTCTTTTAAAAATAATTATGTGATACTGGGACTGTTACAAGGTAACTGTTCAGTAATTATTCCACAGTAACTTCCTGTCTGTTACAGGCACATGATTTTCCCTTTTTCTGAAGTGTTTTTTAAGCACTGCTTACTCTTGATTTTATGAGAAATGTGTATTTGCATATCGCAATCAAGCAGGAGACTATACTATAAAGAATATTCTATTGAAGTCTCACACTACTTTCAAGTTTCCTTGGGTTATTAAAGGAGTGGCCTACCAGGTAACAATTTTGTACCCAAGTGTCTGCTTAAAAGAGTATGCACTGAACAGTATATAAGGATGAGAAAATAAGGTTTTGTTTTTCTCTGTGGCTGTCGTATTAGACTGCAAATATCAACTCTCTGTGGTGAGCTGTTAAATATTTAAGCAGTCCTCCTGTACACAACTTTATTTTTAGGGTTGTGCTGAATTCTCTTCAGTATCAGTGTCAGATCATCTGTTCATAGCCTTTTCTATGATAATGTGGGTATATCTGATTCAATATACTTAGGACCTTTATTCAGCATGGGTTTATACACCAACTTAATTTAGTGCTGCTCAAAATTTATGGTAAATCGGGCTAAGCTTTCAAGGTATGCAGAATGGAGCCTCAGGAGGCTGTTAATGTAGAGGGGATGTGTGTATATGCATATAAACCAACCATTTTTCTATATATGTGGTTTTATATAAAAAATAATATACACATGCACACACATATATGAAACTGTTAATTGCTATGTATAATTTAGGAATCTGTATTTAGATATAAATGTACATTTGCATATTTTTACCCTGCTGGACTTTAAACACCATCTGAAGTGCAACAGTTAGGTTTTCTAGTTTTAGGAGAGAGTATATTAACTATATATATGTCTGTATATGTATATATACATCTATTAATAATGTATATGATGTGAAAAATTGAGTGAGCGAAGTCTGTCTTTTTCTCCATTGAAAAAGAAGCATTCTCTCTGGGTTTGTATCCTGAGAGAGCTGTATGGAAAGTTTCTTAACAAACCTGAAGATGAAATGGTACATACCAATTTCCGGCATAAATTCACACACATTTAAATCTGTTATCTGTTCTGAAGACAACAAAATTTGATTCCTTTGAGTTTGTGCATTTTGTTTGTCTCAGAACCAGTGACATGAAACCCTTGAGACTCCATTATGTGGGGTTGTTTTTTCTGCAGTTGAATTGGAATTTTAGCATTTAAATGATGTGGTTGACAAGAAACGAGGATCAACTGCAAAATGTGTGTCAGTGTTTGACTTCTAGGCTAACTCCCCCACAAGAACAGTGGGAGGATATTGTAAAATGCAGTCTTTGTTTTCTCAAGATAAATGGTTTTAATTATTGCCCTTTTTGGTTTAGCTGCACACAATAGAACCACTTCTTCAGGGCAAAAGTGTAATGCAAAGCACGCTAAGTAGGGTCATGGCATATTTTTAATTGTCTGGCATTATCATGTTAACAGAGACTTCTTACTAGCAAAAGACAAAGGAAGGAGTCTTTATACTTTTTTTTAATACAAATTCTTACAATTTTAATTCAAAGGGGAAAGTGGTTATTTATTTTTTATGTTTGTCTGAAAATATAAATAATTTGTCATTGCTGTACTTAACATAGGATGCTTTGGGCTACTGCTGTGGCATTGTCAGGTTTTGGAAACTTTGAGTTCTCAACTGAATATATGCTGCAGTGTTATTTGCCTTGAGAATGTGGGGTTTATAAAATAGCCCTTAGGACAGACGTTAACAGCAGATGTTGGTTAGGCCTTCAGTGTTTGAAGTAGGGAAGTCGAGAGGAATTGGAAACCAAAATAAGCAAAATTTGGTCTGCTCAGAATGTGCATAGTTCAGATTGATTTCTAAAATTACTGTTGTAAATGGTTCACTGGTTTGGATAATTCTGAAATTTCACAGTAGGAAAGGGGAAAAGAAAAGTAATAAAGTAGGCCATGTCAGGAAGAGGAAAGGACAGAAAGAAAAGTAATAAAAGGGTGGTTCAAGTGACATCCTGCAGCTGGAATACTGTGCTGAGATTCAGCTTAATGTAAGATATTCAGTGTTAAATTAGGAGAATTGTTGCAAATCAAAACCAGAGCCTTTTTAAAGTATTCGTGAGAATTGAACCAAACACGTTCAGGAACAGGTATCCATCCACTTGCGCTTCAAGCTGTCCTTGGTAAGAGAAGTCTTAACTCATTTTCTAAATAAATAAAACGGGAAAACAAAAATAAGCTTAGTTTTGTTTTCTCAGGCTGGAATCTCTAAACGTGCGGTCTGAGTGAAGAAAGGAGCTTTTCTAAAAGTTGGCACAAAAATAAGCTTAACCTTCTTTGCAAAGGTTTCAGGCAGCTACAGAAAATATATGGGGTTTGTTTATATGGATGAAGTATTCCTCCCCAGTCCCTGCTCCAAAACTACAAATTCTCCTAAAATAAACAAGAGCCCGCTAGTAATGAAATCATTTCCTTTGGAGTAGGGTAGGGACTCAGGGTAAATAGTATAGTAGAAAGAAAAAGCCTCGGGGTAAACAGAGACACTGTAACAGGTTTTCACCCTCCTGACCAAAACTCGCATACCTTCAGTCAAACACACAGATTTAGAGATTTCATATATTCGCTATGTTTTTGGCTGTAGCCACGGTCTTCGTATGTTCTGGAAAAGTTAGTACAGATGTGCTGTTCATCTTTTAAAAGTTAAATTCTCATGGAGTCTTTAACTTGTGTACACTGGTAACAAAATATTTTAACCTTTTTCTTTGAAGTAGGTCTTTTCTTGCACTGAATTCTTCTGCCTGCCTGTATTGTGAAAACACCAAGTTGTTAAAGCGCATTTGAGGAATGAGAGGTGCCTCGTCATTACACATATAAACATATTCCAAAGTGAATACTTTTATAATTATCTCACTCTTATAAACTCAGGTGAGAGTTTTGATGTTTACTGTTAAATCTTTTTATTGACTTTACATTTATTATTCTCTACCCTGGAAACTGTAACTCGGTGTATTTAACATTAGTTTGTAGATAAGTTAAAATTACTTTTGGAGCATGTGTGACTAAACACTAGGTGAAATATAATTTTGATAAAAGTCAGTCAGTATGAATTTGCTTAAAGGAACTCTGAGGTTTTTTAAGAAATGCTAACTTTGTTACCTGTCCTGTCAATGATCCAGATGAGGAAAATGAGTTCAATGTTACAAACTTACATAGAGCATTTGAGAAATCCCTTGCCAAAGAGTAAAGGTTATTGAATGAATTCTCAGAATTCTCAGTATAAGAAATAAGATGGAGCTTTGGGTGGAGGACAGACTTGTAACCAAAGGAGCTGACATTTTGATTTTTAAAGGAATTACGAAAGGAGTCATGTGTTTGTTCTACTAGTGTTTCCTCCAGGAAAATGTAATTTCCATAATGATGAAAAAAGGTATACTGTAAATAAGCGTATGAGATGCTTCTCCCATTGCTGCTGAGATGCAGCTCTATTGCCAGAGAAAGGATGGATTTCATTAATGAAGTTGCAGCATTTCCCAGACTGTGCATATGTGGGCATGGTATGATGTGGGCTTGGTGAATTTGCAATACCAGGGGTCTGACTATCTGTCTGATACAAGACTTTTATTTGTGCATAAACCACACAAATGACCTGAAGGTGTGTCAGGTTTGCTGCTTGGATGCAGGTGATCTGTACTGTGGATTAGATGTGAAATACATGGCATATGTTAAATCACTGTATGGGTTTGTGCAGACTTTGTCCACAAGTATTTTCCCATGATTTCTGGAAATCCTCACAAGCGTAGAAAACTATTTGTTGCTCTTATCTAGACTTTTTTTTTATGTTTGGAGAATCTGGCTGTATGGTTACCATGTGTGTTTATTCTGTGGTTACCTGCAAGGAATCAAGCACGCTTCTTGAAGTACTTTTGGTTTCTTATTTTCACTATATTTTGCATATGAAATTATTGCAATGAAAACCTTTGCCAAATGTATGTTTGCTTTTTTCTTACTGCTTCTATGTTAGCAGTTCCACATCTGTGGAATTTTAAAGAGTTGTCTATACAAAATTAAAAACTACAACTAATAAAGACAAACTAAGAACATTGAGATAGATTCTGTCTCAAGTAACTTGTGATAAGCACATGCATTGTTTGTAGGTTTGGGTTTGTTGTTCGTTTTTTAATTACTTCTGTAAAATGCTGCAGGCCATCTCTGACTTCTTGACTTTGCCCTCTGGTTGACATCGGACAGGTTTATGTTGATATTATGTAATATGGCTGCAGTTACACAGATGCAGTTAAATATATAAATAAAATCTGTCTCCCAAGTGTTTACCCAAAGTGTGATTTATTTGCTAGAAATATTTTACTAATTCTGTCTGTACAGCAGTATGGCTGTATGTGTGCCTTTAGTCAATGCTAGCAGTTGACTATTTGGCTGTTGCTGCTAGGAGGAGGACTTCTTGTTCCCCTTGTCTTCTGGAGCTATATGCTTCTTGCATATAGTAATCAAGTTGTCAGTTTCAGGATAGATTTGGAATCTACTTTAGGATGTGCTCCAGTGAAATACTTGTTTCATTTTTCAATGTTAGATAGCAGTGTCGCTTTTACAGGGTCGATCACAGAGATTCTGCTAGAAAGGCTGCCTGAATTTTGTTGCATTCTCTTGTTAACCTGAGAGAATGTGGATTATGTAAGAATTAAAAGAAAAAAATTTTGTTGAGATATCTTTTACTTCATCTTTGACAGTGTTTTTCTTTTCATACATGTTACATTCATTGTGCTTTACTACTTCGTGGGAGGGGACTTTTGATGCAATGCCTTTCTATGCCTGGCTGGTAGGGCACTCACTTGGATAAGCTTGGGTGCCCAGCTTGGATTTCTCTGTGCTCTGGACATCACCTTTGTTTACATTCTCCTGGCTTTTGGCATCCCTGTGAATGTCCAGGGTTTTGCAGACCAAAAAAATTCCTTTCACAAATTAAAAATTTAAATTTAAAAAAAATATCTTCTTCCTCATAAAAGATTTCTGGTACTACTGGATAATTTCTTGCTTTGGGGGACTTTTCTTTCCTTTCAAATATTTCTATCCGTGTAACAATCTAACATGATGACAGGCTTGATGTCACTCAAAAACTGTGTGTAAGATTAAAATAACTTGCACATATCTGAACTTTTGAAGTATAAAACTTTGAAGTATGTGCTTCATGACTTCAAGTCAGCTACTTCATGAAGTGATTTTTTTGCTTTCAAAATCCTCTTCTAGTTTTATCTGCTGGAAAAACATGAAGGCTAGAAAGGTGATGTAATGTATTGCGCTATTACATGGGGTAATAGCGTAGGCATATTACAGTTGCACATGCATAAAGATAAAAGATGTTACATGGAAATTTTGTTGTTTACTTCCTCTTCCTCCATGGATTTGTGGGTTCCTTTTGCTTGTTCCTTGCAATTCTGTTTTTTGTTTTCTTCTTCAGATGAAGAAAACTTGGTCAAGAGGTAAGCTTTCACTTCTCCCACCATGCATGCAACATGTATGTTATTGTGATTGTCTTTCTTACGTAGCTGTAGCCTGCTGCGTGTGCCTCTTCTGCAGTCAGAACTCTCTCGGAAACACTGTTACATCATTACAACTAGAACATAGCAGGTTATTCTGATCCAAATAGATCAGATATCAAATCTTACTCTTTTAAAGAAAAAGGCATATGAATGTACTTCATCTAATCTGAATCTTAGTTGTTTCCCAAGAGAAGAACAAAGGCATTTAGAGGCTTTTATTAGTGGTCAGCATAAAAAGGTCTTTCCAGTGGAATTTTAAGCACAAGATATACAAGGAGAAGCTGCAAACCATGACCACAGTTGCCAGCTCTAAACTTCTGTCTTGTACACCTTAAAAAGAGCTATATCTGAACATGTTGTGTGCAGTCTGAAAGCATGTTCTATTTCTTCTCTCATAAAAAAAAAAGTCAACCTTGAGAAATATTCTGCCTTCCCCCCCAAGTGTTAGAAATAGTTTTTGTTAGCGTCTTGTCAGTTGCAAAAGCACAGACAAGACACAGCTGGGACTGGGAGCAACATTCTGGCTATAAGGCAATTTGCCTAAAATATGCTTATCCTTAAAACCAGCAACTTTCATCTTGCCTTATCTTTTTTTCCTACCATCTGAGAAATTCTTTTACATAAAAATAGAAATCAGTGGACCATAATGGTAAAGTGTAACATGGTCTCCCTCTTTGCAGTACCATGTGTTCTTACATAATGTATAGATGCTAGGCAAGGGTCTGTACTGGGGCTGAAACACTCCTGAAAGCCCCAGAGATCCTTGAGCCACAGTTACGTGATTTAAACTGTTTTAAACTGTGGGTTTGATCCATGGGATGAGTGCCTGTGGGGTGAAAGAAACCTCACTGATAAGGAGGACAGTATGAGTTACTGACACATTTTCCAGTCTAGCTGTAATAGTTTTCCCGTTTTGTTATGGAGTTCAGCACCCTTCTGCATCAGCTTTAAAGGGTTGAATTACAGGTTTGCTGTCTGTTTACATGATGTGACTGTTGATGTGCTGACTATGCTGTTTGATGTTGTAAGTGCTGATCTTACCTGTCTGAGGATTTTATGTTGCCACCCAAAATCAACTACATCTGGGAAAATGTGAAAATTATACTTTCAGATAGTTGCAGTATATGTGAATTTACATGTTTGTTCTGATACATTTATATACCTGCTTCTAAAAAGAAGGAATGCAGCAAAATATGTAGAGTATGAGTGTCTGTCTAGTTCCAAACCCAAATAATTTTCACTGCATTTTTTTCCCCAAAGCGTTGTCTGTCCTACACAAAAAAATGGCCACCTCTTTCAGTATGAACTAAAGGCTTAAAATCTTATGGATTAGAAATAAAAAATAGTGTTATGTAGGGGAGGGGCCTGATGAATTATCCTTGTGTAATGGTGAAGGGTCAGTGCAAAGTTGAAAGGAAGTAATGGTAAAATGAAGTCACACACCCATTTGCTGTGAAGGTTTCTTTAAGCGGAGCAATGTAATTTTTCAAGGAAGACTAGAGAAGCGACTCGATGAGAAAATTTGACTTCACTGTCTTATCAGCGAGGACGTGTGCTTGTTGAAGACATTCAGCAGGAAAAAAATATGGATCATTTAGACCCCACCTTGCTGTTAGTGCTCAGAGGGAAGGCCAAGGTGACACCAAAGCTAAAGTTAGTGTTGTATTAAGTCTTGCTTTTTTTCTTCCTCCACCTTTGCTCATTTATACTGTGCTTCTTAAGAGGCTTTTATCAAATGGTCTCACTATGTGATCTAGGCATCTAAAGTTAGTATTCTGGATTGATAGCTGTTGAGTAAACTAAGGGTATCAGTCTGAGATGAAATTTGGCTGCTGCTTTTTTTCTGTATATCTTAATGTGGTGTGCATTCACATATGTGCAATGTTTGTTTAAATTTAAATTTAAACACTGTTTAAATACTGTTTCAAACTGCAGCCACATACTACTGTTAAATACCTTTGTTTACCCAGAAGTAAATGCTTTATGTTGTTACAAAAGTAGCAAACGTTTGGCAAACTTTAGGTTTTGGAGTGTAGCATAGTTAAGAGAGTAAGGATGAAAACCCCTTTTAGAAGACTGAAGTGTGAAACAAGTATTTCCAAACTTTTAAAGCTACTGAAAATCAGACCTGTTTGTTCAAAGATGGCCTGAAACCCCAAACCTTTATATGGTCATTTTAAAAGGTCAGGAAATGTCTGCTTCCTTATTTGAGAGATAAATAATAATCAATGTGTAAGAACTTGCTAGAATGTATTTGGAGATACCTCAGGAAAAGATCTGAAGGAAGAAAAACCCTTCATGAATCTCTCTAAAATATTGTTATCCATTGCTGATGAGTGAAGTTGCACTGTTTACCTTTAATTTAGGAGGCATTTTTTGTTCCTGTTAAATCAATTTCTGATGTCACCATTTCTCCTCCCTCCCCCTCAGAGGTTCCGAAAACAACAAAAGTCATTGTATAACAAGAGAGAAGCTTCACAAAGGGCAAGTCAGAGCTTAATTTCCATCTCTTGAGTAGGAGTGTATAAAAATTGTTCACTAGTGTGGCTTGATCATTATCCCCTTCTTTTCACAACATGTTTCAATCAAAAAAGCATGTTGAATGATGCTTGCCATGTTGATATCATGCTTATATGTGTACAGATAAACAAAAGGACAAGAGTTTACCAAAAAATCTTGAGTGAACCTTATGACAATTACAAATATATTTGTAAAGATTAATAACTATTCAAATTATTTTAATCCTCCTGAATTAGATGATCAACTAGTTCTGCAACAATTTGAAAAGACATTAAATTAGAATAATCTTTACTTTTATTCTTTCTCTAGATATATGAAGAATTGCTTATATGTGTTAATATAGCATTATGAGAGAACTTTTGCTTTCTGTACGCGCACATTTTGTTTGTATTGAGGAAATAATCCTTTTTATTAGAATAATAAACAGTATTAAAACTTTGGAATTTGCATCTTCAGGTGTACTGAAAGGCATTTCTATGCTGGCTTGGTATTAAGGGATACAGAAAATAGAGAATCTGGGAAATGCTATTTTATCACTTCTCTGAATCCTGGAGGCCATAGATACCACTGAACAAGTCACTTCCTTCCCTAACATACTAGTTTCCATTTCTGAATGGCATATTGATGCTGTGAAGGACTTAAATGTGAAAAAAGCAGGGTTTTGACTAATTTTAACAGAATTGTTTATTCTGTGTAAAATATGTAAGAATTCAAATGTAGAATAGTGTTTTTTTTGATGAATCTTGAAATTTACAATGCAAAGGTGTGTATAGAACTAGAAATACTGTCAAATACTCATGTAATGTATCCTCAGAATGTTTCTACAAAGTTAGGATATGATGGTTATTAGTATATAGATACGTGCTAGTTGCAAATAACAATTAAAGGATTGTAATGAATTACGGTAATATTAAGTACAATGTATATTGAGGATTGGTTTGAAATTGCATAAGACGTTTGTATGAATTGTAAAATATGCTGCTAGGTATCTTTATGATGATAAAAGTCTTGTTAGAATTTTGTGAATAAATTCTTGGGTCAAATACTCATGTTTTATGAGCCAGTTCTACAGTTGGGTCTATTTATTATGGTTTCTTCTGGTACAAAGAAGTTGATCTTCATGACTGTATGTTTCTCACTTGTAATTTCTTAGTATTCTTCTTCAGTAAGTTCCAGAGATACAGTATGGAAGGGAATACTTCTGAATGCACTTATTTTGTAAGACAGAAAAATGTAATTAAAATGACAATGGAAAGCAAATGTCAGCAAAGTATATACTCCTTTCAAGAAAAGAGGAATCATCTCTTGTATTATTATTTGATGTATAGAGCCTTTGAAATGACTGTTACTGAATGGTTTTGAAACTTTTTATTTGCTTGTGTTTGTCTCTGAATATGGATATAAAAATCTGCATTTTAGATGTTTCTCAGCATAAAAATGTCAGTTTGCAGGAAAAATCAAAGTGCTTTCACATAACTTCTTTTTTTTTTTTTGAAACATTTTAACATCAAATTTTATTTTTTATGTAGAAAAATAGGTAGATTTTGTTTGTTGGGGTTTTGTTTGTTTGTTTGTTTTTTTTTTGTTGTTGTTGTCTTTAGCTGTTGGTACCCTGGGAATTTCTATAGTTTTCTGGAATGAGAGGTAGCTTTCAAATTAGCAGATCAAAATGTCACCGAAGTTTTCGTAGTGCAAAATACAGAAATATCAGTATAAGGATAGGTGACCTCCTTTCCTTTTGATCTTCAGTGAAACATTCTGTTTTGAAGCATATGATAGGGAATATCTTATTGAAGACTTTATATCCCAAATATTTTGTTCATGAAACAAGAAGTTTGCTATGTCTTCCATAAGCAAGCAGCAGTAAGAGTAGAAATGATGATTTGTGATGCTATCACATTGCCAAGGAAGTACATTAGCAGTTAACACCTCACTGGAAAATTATATTTAATAGTCAGTTGTTACCATATATGTACAGTTGTCATAGTCATCAGAAAGATGCTGCTGTAAACTCTTGATGTGATTGACTCAGCTTTGAGACCCATATGCCTTTAGTTTTCTAACTTGGAGCTCTCTAATTTGAATTCAGTGTTGACCCTGCTTTAAACAGCAACTTAAACTAGATAAATCTCACAAGGTCTCTTCCAACCTGCCTGATTCTGCAGCTACAAGGGATAAAAATTGTAAAAAGAAAAACAAACCCAAACCTTTTTCTGTTATTAAGATTTACATTTTCTGCTTAGCAGTCTGTATTTTTGTGCAATAAAATATTTTAAGTTTGCTACTCCTTTGCAATTCCTTAGTTGGCAATATTGCGGAACACAGGTTGCAGATTCATGCTGAAATCTGTGTTGTCTATTTTATATTGAATTTCCATCAAATTGCAAATAGTCGCAGTTTCCTGTGTGTTTATTATGCCCCCTTTTTTTTTCCTTTGGAAGTAAAATACCATTTTTCCATAGTATTTTCTGGATTTATATTTATTTTAGAATAATTTATGGTATTTTGTTGTTTTGCTGGTTTTGTGTTGTTTTTTTTTTTGGGGGGTGGTGGTTTTGTTTTGTTTTTTAATTATCTTTTAAACTTCCAGGGAAAAGCTAGAAATAAAGTTGTTAAGTTACTTGTATCTTCATGCTTGGGTTTCCTATAAAGATAGATAAGGGAAACAGTTAAAAAGAAATTATGTTCTTGTGTTATTTGTAAAAAATAATACAATTTCCTGAGGTACTCTAGTGTTCTCTACTGCATACAATTTTTCATGGTATTTGAGAGTTCAACAGCAAGGGCTTTTCAAGTTCATTCAGTCAGAGTTTCTGTTTAACTATATACAGAGATATTTAATCTGGACCGCGTTTTCATCTGACTCAAACATAGTTCAGTTTCTCATTATTTCATATAATACAGATTAAAATAATTGCAAAGTATGTAAATGTTTGGGTTTCAGAACACTTAGTTTTTCTTTTGAATTGAGCATTATATATGTAGAACTTAAGCATATATTTAACTTTCACCCTGTCAGTTATCTGATCCAGCTCACTGCACAGCTGCTTTGAAAGGTCAGCAAGGGAATGGTAACAAATGACAGGTGGATGGAGTGGACACTATTGAATGAAACTAGATCTTGGTTTTCTGAATCTAAGAATTTATATGTTGCTTGTTCTATCATCTCTGCCCCCCCTTCCTTTTTTTCCTGCTATTGTCTGGGTTCTCTTATGTTTGTTGGAAGACTAGAGAACTTACATTTTTTCAAGGGAACAAGCATCTGGGTAGAACAAGGAGCCAAGTAACCTGACTGAAGGTAGGCTGCCTCAGGGCTTGGGCTTTTGTTAGGTTGCAGATAATTCGTAAGGGAGATGGTGACTTCAGTGGCATAGAAAATTTTCCATCTGAATTTACAAACAGTTGTAAAGACAACTGCATTGGAAGTCGAGTTTTATTATTAGTTAGATAATTGGATGTAAATCATTGTGACTTCTTAGATTCTCTTTTGCCTTTTAATTTGACTCAGCAGACAGAATTACAGGAGCTGTTCATAGATTCCCTAGTTATATATAAATTCTTGAATATTGATAGCATATTAACTAATATAGGAAAGCTCTTTATTTATTCTAAATTATTTATTCTAAATGTCTTTCATCACACTGTCTCTTCTAGCATCTGGGCTAACTAGGATTAACTAGCAGATCCTAACTAGCATTGTTCTTATGTGAGCAACATCACTTTTCTTGCCTCTTCTCATGATAGATTGGTGTCTTGACATCTTTTTGTATTGTTCCAATATGCAGTTGTAGAACACAATTTGGTGGTGGGTTTTGTTTTGTTGTTTGTTGGCTTTTTTGTTGTTTGGTTTTTGTTGTGGTTTTTTTTTTCTTTTGCTTCAAAGAAGGGACCCCGTTAAAACTCTGCTATAAAGTATCATCTTTGAGACTCATAATGGCAGATTTAAATGAAGATATATAAAGGAGAGACAGGCATCTAAACAAGAGTTTTCAGAAAATGAAAAAACCTGACAATCTGTAGAGGCTTTCTTCCTACAAGTGTATGTACAACCTCACCTGCTCCAGAAAAACATTGTTAGATTGGATTACAGCTCACTTCACAGTATGTCTTTACGCTTTGTATAGTAAACTGATAGGTTTTTATTTTGTGCAGTGTTATTTATATATGGGGGCAAGTCTGTACAAATATTTGTTAATCGCATTATACATTGCGTCTACTATAGATATTGTACAAAAAAACCCGCTGAGCATGCTAATGACAGTACTCTCTAAAACATCTTGAATTGAGGTAAAAAAATTGTACATAAGATGAGCAAATACATTATATTAATACATGATTGCTAAAAGGAATTGGCAATGACCACTATTATCCTATTTTAACTGCATAATACTGCTTTATGCAGACTGGCTAAAAGGTTGTTAGAAAGAGAACAAGGGCCAGGGTATAGTTAAAATTCATCTGGGAAACATTTTGGAATGTTTTGAAAGTAACTTACCACTGATGCTATTTGTGCATTGTAAAAGCTGCATTAAAATAGGTTTCTTCTATGCTAGACTGGGATTCACTTCCAGCTTCAGATGCAGGTGCTATGCCTGTGTTCTTATGGACCTGGTGGTGTAGGCTGTACTGTCACTTGTGCACCTTGGACTACATGTGCCCAACAGTATGTATGGAGCATGAGATCTGTTACATAGACTAATGCAGATGAATGAAAATGTGACTGATACTAGTGATACAATGACTTTGGGATGTTTCACTTGGAGAGCATGGAAAACAAAGTTCCTGTTGCTGTCTTTTGCTTTGTACATTTGACTCTGAAATTTTCACTGTAACATCCATAATGCTATAGAAGATGCAGTGAAATTAATTTTTATGGTCAAAGAAATAATTAAAATATCCTTTCATTGATAAAGAAAAATAAGCATGCCATATTTCTTTCTTTGTAGTGTTTTTCATTGTTGTTGCTTGTGGATGTGTGTAAAAATAGAATTTAAAGTAAGGAAGTACATTTTATTTTTACACGTTTCTTTACACCACAAATAGAAGCCAGTTTTAATCTAATGAGATAAGGTTGAAAGAGCTGGGACTGTTCATCCTGCAGAAGAGAAAGCACAGAGAGGATCTCAATGTGCACAAGTATCTGAAGGGGAGAGGATAAAGAAGGCAGAGCCAGGTTCTTTGCAGTGGTGCCCAGTGCCAAGTCTAGAGGCAGTGGGCATAGTACACAGGAAGTTATGTCTGAACATCAGGAAGCACTTTTTGTACTGCAGGTGTGACTGAGAATTGTTACAGGTTGCCTGCTAATTTTGTGGAGCCTCCATGCTTGGGGATACTCAAAAGCTGACTGGTCATGTTCCTGGCCAACTGACTTTAGTTGGCCCTGCTTGAGCAGAGGGATTGGACTAGATGACCTCTGGGGGTCCTTTCCAACCTCAACTGCTCTGTGGAATAAGGTAAGGAAATTTTTTTTTTTTTTTCCTTCTGCCCCCTGGTAGTGTATATCTAGTCTGATGTTCGCTAAGTTTTGATTATTTGGATTATGTGTGATGTCAAGGATTCTTGAGTGGTGTTCAAATTCTAGCAAGGTCCTGGGTTTCCAAGTGCACATGAGGTCTGGTGTATTTAGTCCAGGAAGGCTCTGGGCAGCAATTGTATGGAGAAGGATAAATGGTTGCTGGAGACTTCCCTGACTAGCTGTGTTACTAAAAGTGAACAGCATATCGGCAACCATTGTCCATATTTTTAGGTAAAGATCAAATAATAATAATAATGTTTGCTAAATACAAGAATCACAGGATAGCTAGCGTTAGAAAGGACCTTAAGATCATCTAGTTCCAAACCCTCTGCCATGGGCAGGAACACCTGACACAAGACCATGTTACTCAAGACTGTCCAACCTGGCCTTGAACACTGCCAGGGATGGAGCATTTATCACATCTTTGGGCAACCTGCTCCAGTGCCTCACCACCCTCACAGTAAAGAACTTCCTTATATCTAACATGTAGAATGAAACAAAAAGTCTTTAATACATTTATGGCGGTAAATCTTAGGAGGAAAAAAGGATTTTTATTTCTTGGTTGAATTTTTGTTCAAAAAAGAAAAAGTATGGCAGATTTTTCCTTCATGGAATGTATTGCTCTATGAGTATATTTGCTCTATGCCTTCAGTTATGTGCCAGTTTGTAGTACAGCCAGGTGAGTAAGCCAGTATTGCTCAAAAGACTAATTTCTGCTAG
The DNA here is from genome assembly GCF_028554395.1 of Pezoporus wallicus. Classification (NCBI taxonomy): domain Eukaryota; kingdom Metazoa; phylum Chordata; class Aves; order Psittaciformes; family Psittacidae; genus Pezoporus; species Pezoporus wallicus. The sequence goes on along the minus strand of NW_026641737.1, from coordinate 709,606 downwards.
CAGCTGTAGAAACAAGATCATGGTTTGGAAGGGGTTATTTGTCTTTGTGGGTATTTGTTCTCTCTGCCAGGGGAAAAAAGTCAAAATTAAATCTCTCCCACTTTACCTGTATTTATTCACATTTCTTTTTCCTTCTGTGCAGACTCGTTTATGTCCCAGAATTTCAGACTCTGTTTATCTTCCACCCACTGCTTTCTGAAACTACATTAATGTGCCTCAGCTGTCTTTGCTTCTGTCAAATCCATAACTAATGACAAAATGGTGCTTTAAAAATTAATCACACTGTTTCTGAGGGAATGAAAGAGTGATCTGCATGTAATCACTTTATCCAGAGAGGAGAAAAATATTCAAATATGTAAATTAATAGTATGTAAAAAAGCATAAGGCTTAGAAATGTGTACATTGCTATATTTTGTTAGAAGTTCCTGCAGCTCCTCAATTTGTTCTCCAACCCATTTAAAAAAAATAGATTGGCACAAGTGAATCAAACGTGACTCATAAATCTGAAGGTCTCTTGGTTGTAGTTGTGTTACAGTATTCAGAAATGTCTTTTAAGTTCAAGTAATGCATTTAAATGTTTTCATAGTTATGTAGCATCATGACTTTTCATTGTCTCAAAGATTTGAAAATTATGTATGTATTTTCCTTTCTTACTAGCAAGCACTTGCTTGCTACTGGTAGGAAAAAAAAGAGTAGTTACTTCCATCACTTTTAACACTGAATATGTTACAATTTTTCAAGTGTCACACTAGTCTTGCTGAGCCCTTTTCTTGAAAAATAAAAGAAAAATATCTCCAACCTGGAAAAATTGCTGAAAGACTGAAAAATTAAACTATTAAAATGATGAGTTTTATATTTATCTGCATGAGTTTCCCCTAGCTTTTACTTTTCGGATTTGAATGAAGTCATGGATCATCTGAAACAGTGGATTATAGTGTCTGGATTACGTGGAAATCGGTTGTATTTTCCTTAAAGGATTTCTGTACCTTACAGAGTTTTTTACTAAGCTTTGGCAGAACTTTTTGCATTTTAAACAAACATGAAAATATGCTGGTTTTGCATATTTTTACAATGATAATTTGTACAATATCTATAAAAAGGTTTTTAAATAGATGAATGTAATTAGGATGTATCAACAGAAATCCATACATATATTATATGTACATACATATTTTGTATATAAAAGTATTAAAAGCTAGTCCTTCCTACCCCAAATCAAAGTGTATTATTACAGGCCTGTCATTTTCAGGCCACATGAAGACATTTGAGTCATAATTTTTAATCCATCAATAATATTCTCTGTCAGAACTACTAAGAAAACAGGATGGTTATTGAACAATGGCTATGCAAGCAGCTTGACATCTGCATCCTTAAATTGTCAGATGTGTGTCTCGGTGATTCTGAGTGGCCTCCTTTTACCTATTGGTCAAGATTCAGAAAAGTAGAGCCATGGTTTTTTGCTTAACTGTTACGAAGTCTTCATGATGAATAAGGCTTGTTGGGTTAGATTTAGCAGTAAAGCAGCAGGTGCAGAGACATTGCACACTGGAAAGAGATACTGTATTTCAGCTGAAAACTAAGAATTAGATTTTTAGTATTTGTGAGGTTGCTTGTTCAAAGGTTGGAAAATCCTGGTTGACAGCAATGAGCTGGAATGGTTTTCCAGCATCTTTTGATCTAAACTGATTGACATGTCTAAAAACCTGTAGAAAGTTGTCATGCTTTAATATGACAGATTGGTTCATGTTTCAGTATATTGGACACTTTACAATATAGAAGTAGAATATAAATTTAAGACTGCCATGTTATTTGTGCTTACAAAAGTAAATCTTTTAAACAAAAGATGGATACTGTGAACTTTTCTTCAACTCTAGCATTTTGATTTCTATGATATTAGTATGCATGAATGCCTGTGAAAAAGAGCAGCAGCTGAAGGGATGTGCTTTTGCTCATCATACACTAAACCTGATTTGGTCTTTCTTTGTCTCATGAAATGTGGAGGGAATCTGAACTAGGGTTCTAATCATTTCTGATTGCACCCTTTTTGTCTCTTCATTAAAAAAAAAAATTACAATTTGCATGACCTTCTTGGGACAGTGGTGAAGCAGAAGCTGTGTTGTCATGAAAGGAGAAAGCAGTCAGTTGAGTAAGCAGTGAGAGATACAATTGGAATAGGTAACTTTTGAGGAAGAAATAAGTAAACAGGATCAGAAAAAATAGCTGGGATGTGTATGTATATATTGGGAATATTTATTTTTACAACTGAGAACAAGGTTTTTTTTTTTGATACAGAAATACAGATCTAGTTAAGATGTAGAGTTTTGGAGCATATTGGTTTGTCTGTGTTTGTAGTATTTGTGAAGAAGGGACTGTAGAAGGAAAATCTGCAACAGAAAGGTTCAATTTACTAAGTCAGTTTAGATCAAGAAACCTCTAAAACTCAGGCTGAGGAGCATAACAAAAGAATATCAATTACATTTTTATTTACAACTCCTTTTGTTAAGAGGATTTAATTTACTCCCGTAGACAAGCAGAAATACTAAGTTTCATAGAATGTACAATGCTGAAAAACATGCAAGAAAATGCAGCACACAGTTTTAGTTCAGAATGTATGTTGTATTTTAATCTTGATTGCATTTTTCCACAGAGAACAAATTTGGTTTAAGCTGATTTAGAAATGCTGTGCTTTTGCCTGGGTTAGAGTTTGAAGCTATAAAACTTCACTGTGGTTTGAGTATATATTTTAAGAATATATACTTGGTTTTAGAATGAGTGTTTTACTAATTATAAACAAGCTAAGTAGCTTCCTTAGTGCTCTTTGACTGTCCTGGGTTCAGCAGTAGCAGTCATGTTTCTCCTTCGTGGTAGCTGGTGCAGTGCTGTGTTTTGACTTCCAGCCTGGGAACAGTGCTGGTGAAACCGATGTTTTCGGTTGTTGCTAAGTGATGTTTACCCTGACCAAGGACTTTGTGAGGCTCATGCTCTGCCAGGGAGGAGGGGAAGCCGGGAGGAAGCAGAGACGGGGCGCCTGACCCAGGCTAGCCCAGGAGGTATTCCATACCACAGCACGTCATGGCCGGGGTGGGGGTTAACTGGGAGTTACCCGGAAGGACATGGGCTTCTGGGTTGGACTCGTTTCTTGGCAAGTGGTATTGTATTCTCTTCCCTTGTTATTTTCTCTTATCATTGTTGTCATTGGTGGTAGCGGTGGTGATTTGTGTTGTACATTGGTTGCTGGACTGTTCTTGTCTCAACCCACGGGAGTTGCACTCTTTTGATCCTCCTCCCCATTCCTCCGGGAGCGGGGAAGGGGAGAGCCCGGGGGGGGGGGGGGGGGTGCGGGCCTCGATTGCTCTCAGCCCGGCACCACTCACTGGGAGTGAGTGAACAAGCTGTCTGGCTAGGGTTTAAACCACGACACTGGCACAGATTTTCTGCATTTCTGTCAGGGAGAGGATAGTATCCTGCATTCCTTAAAGTAAGTTAAGCAACAATAAAATAAATACTTGAGACTGGATGGAACCGGTAATTTAGATCTGATCTCCCAAGGCTGGAGAAAGGGTTGTCTGTGAACTTCTTAATGTGCCACACACTTCCAATGTTAGGCTATTCTGTGTTTATTTTTCCATCAACTGTATGCAGTGTTTGCACATACATGCTTCTTGCATAGCTTCCCGAGTATCAGTGAGCACTTGAGGGCACTTCAGATTATGTATCCACAAAAGGAAACTGTTTTCTGGGGAACGTTATGCTTTTTCTTCTTCTACCGTTAGGTTTCCTCTCGTGGAAGCCAAACAGTTCTTTAAGACCTGTAGAAATACTTAGATACTCAGGTTTAGGAAACATGAGTAGCATGATACTAAATTTTTATTAGTGCCTGTGCTAGTGTAGCTGCGAAATACAATGGTTGGAAGGAATAATATCTGATGAGTGATGAGGGTTTTCTGATTTTGGGAAACCGAGGGAACAAGAACATAGTTGACTTTACTGACTGAAATCAAGCATCAAGAAGCATGGCCAATTTTTTATTAAAAAATAAAAATAAAAATCTTTTAACCAGAGGCTGAGAGATTCTGTAAAATGTACAAACTGAGATTGATCTTTATGAAAGTATAAAACATAGGGTGGAGTTGTAAAACTGCTGACATCTGGTTTGCTATATAGCCTCTGTATCTGGAACCACTTACATGCTATGTCCTAATTTACTTGCAATAGTACAGCAGGAAATCACGTTTGTACAGCTCACTGCACAAATACCTTGACGTAGTGAAGATCTAGTAGATTTAAGCGATAGGTCCATGCCAGCCGTTCCGCTGGTAAGGAAAGCATTTCCCATTTGTTTTCTTCTAATGAACAGAAGATGAGCGGAAATACCTCCAGAAGAGGAGTTACCACATACATCTTGAACTTCTAATCTGTAGCTCTGGAGTTTAACTGGGGCTGAATACTAAAGGAGACTGTTGCCAACATAAAATCATATTTATTTGCTGTAGACTTTGAAGTGTATCTGGTGAGTGAGGCAAGAAAAAAAGTGGAAAAAGAGAAGGGGTAATGGCACAGTTTTTAAAGCTGGATGGTATTTGGGGGATTGTATTCATCCCCATAACTGCTGGTAAATTGCTTTGTGAAGCATGTCAAGTAACTTTTCATAGAATCAGAGAATAGTTAGGGTTGGAAAAGACCTTAAGAACATCTAGATCCAACCCCCCTGACATGGGCAGGGTCACCTCACACTAAACCGTGTCACCCAAGGCTCTGCCCAACATGGCCTTGAACACCGCCAGGGATGGAGCATACACAACTTCCCTGAGGAACCCATTCCAGTGCCTCAACACCCTTAGAGTAAAGAATTTCTTCCTCACATCCAATCTAAACTTCCCCTGTTTAAGTTTGAGCCCATTACCCCTTGTCCTATTACTACAGTCCCTAATGAAGAGTCCATCCCCAGCATCCCTATAGCCCCCCTTCAAATACTGGAAGGCTGCTATGCGGTTTCCCCACAGCCTTTTCTTCTCCAGGCTGAACAGCCCCACTTTCTCAGCCTGTCATCATAGGGGAGGTGCTCCAGTCCCTTGACCGTCCTCATAGCCCTCCTCTGGACTTGTTCCAACAGTTCCATGTCCTTTTTATGTTGAGGACACCAGAACTGCACACAATACTCCAGGTGAGGTCTCACAAGAGCAGAGTAGAGGGGCAGGATCACCTCCTTCGACCTGCTGGTCACTCTCCTTTTGATGCAGCCCAGGATACGATTGGCTTTCTGGGCTGCGAACGCACACTGAAGCCGGCTCATGTTCATTTTCTCATCGGCCAACACCCCCAAGTCCTTCTCCGCAGGCCTGCTCTGAATCTCGCATAAAATAGAAAAAAAAGCAATGAGAAGTTAGACGTAAAGAATAAGCTTCTTAACAATCTGTGTCAGGCTGCTTCCTGAATACCAGGTGAGCAGAATGTGCACTACGAAAAGTAACTTAACAGCCTTAAGCCAAGCACTACAGTATTATTACAGCATAGACATCGAGAAATCTTTTTATTTAGAACTAGTAAATGAATGCCTTACAAATACTATGCATAATAAAAGTTCACACAAATTCTTCATTGAAATATTGGCAAGTGTGTGGATAACCAGAGGCAGAGGAAACGTAAGGTTTTAGCTCTATGAAGCAGTCTCACTTTTTAAGATTAAATTAATCAGAAATCAATAAATGGAGGGCTATGAATATTCACGAACACTTTATTTTGCATGTGGGATTCAGGCTCCCAACTGGACATTGAAATGGCACAGTTTGTTTCAGTGGTCTGTAAATATGATCAAAATAGTTTTGTATTCATATGTTGTTCATGAATGTATACATTCAGTATTTAACCAGCTGTAATGTACTTTCATAAGTTATTTAAATAATAATTTGGGTAGCGCTGTGCACTTTTATTACAAATGCAACATTTATTTAATAGTGTTTCCATAAAAGCAATCAAATTTAATTTTTTTCATGTTCACAATTATTTCTGTTGTATTCTTTCACCAAGTTGTGGTGTATTTGTGGAAAGTGTATATGTGGGGGAAAGGGGTAAACAGCTACAAGCACTCCATATAGGTACAGAAAGGGACCGCACAGAAGCCAGCAATGTTGCATGGAATAGAGAGAAAAATGTAAGATTTTTCTATTAGAATAGAACATCCTGGGGATACTTAGACGCTACTTACACCCTACTTACACATTTATGTTTCCAAAAAATCCCAACTGGAGTAAAAGTAACCAGTAATTCTAAGGGGTGTGTGCACGCATTAGGGCACATGGGGATATGTAAAATGTACTAGCAGGGTATAAATGAATGTATTTATATGAAGTGTGTATGTACCTCAAAACCAGTAACCTAGACCAGTATATTTTGGAAGAATCATAGAATCTTTTAGGTTGAAAGAGACACTTTAGATGATCAAGTCCATCTGTTTATCTCACATTACTATGTCCACCAGTAGACCATGTCCTTAATCGCAGCATGGAAGCACAGCATAGAACAGAATCATAGAAGAGTTGTTAGGGTTGCAAAGGACCTTAAGATCATCTAGATCCAGCCCCCCCCCTGCCATGGGCAGGGACATCTCACACTAAACCATGTCACCCAAGGTTCTGTCCAACCTGGCCTAGAGCACCACCAAGGATGGAGCATTCACAACTTCCCTGGGCCACCCATTCCAGTGCCTCACCACCCTAACAGGAAAGAATTTCTTCCTTATATCCAATCTGAACTTCCCCTGTTTAAGTTTTAACCCATTACCCCTTGTCCTATCACTACAGTCCCTAATGAAGAGTCCATCCTCAGCATCCCTATAGCCCCCCTTCAGATACTGGAAGGCTGCTATGAGCTCTCCACACAGCCTTCTTTTCTCCAGGTTGAACAGCCCCAACTCCCTTAGCCTATCTTCATACGGGAGGTGCTCCAGTCCCTTGATCGTCCTTGTGGCCCTCCTCTGGACTTGTTCCAACAGTTTCATGTCCTTTTTATGTTGAGGACACCAGAACTGCACACAATACTCCAGGTGAGGTCTCACAAGAGCAGAGTAGAGGGGCAGGATCACCTTCGAGCTGCTGGTCACGCTCCTTTTGATGCAGCCCAGGATACGGTTGGCTTTCTGGGCTGTGAGCACACACTGAAGCTGGCTCATGTTCATATTCTCATCGACCAACACCCCTAAGTCCTTTTCTGCAGGCCTGCTCTGAATCTCTTCTTTACGCAGTCTGTAGCTGTGCCTGGGATTGCTCTGCCCCAGGTGTAGGACCTTGCACTTGTCATGGTTAAACTTCATGAGGTTGGCATCAGCCCACCTCACAAGCATGTCAAGGTCCCTCTGGATGACATTCCTTCCCTCCAGGGTATCAACCAAACCACACAGCTTGATGTCATCAGCAAACTTGCTGAGGGTGCACTCAATCCCACTGTCCATGTCAGTGACAAAGATGTTGAACAGGACCGGGCTCATAAAATCATAGAATCGTTAGGGTTGGAAAGGACCTTAAGATCATCTAGTTCCACCCCCGCTACCATGGGCAGGGACACCTCACACTAAACATATCACCCAAAGCCTCGTCCAACCTGGTCTTGAACACTGCCAGGGATGGAGCATTCACAACCTCCCTGGGGAAGATCCCTGAGGGACATGACTCGTTACTCGTCTGCAGCTGGACATTGAGCCATTGACCACAACTCTTTGTGTGTGGCCATTCAGCCAGTTCTTTATCCACCGAGTGGTCCATCTATCAGATTGATGTCTCTCCAATTTAGAGACAAGGATGTCGTGTGGGACAGTGTCGAACGCTTTGCACAAGTCCAGGTGGATGACATCAACTGCTCTACGCCTGTCCATCAGTTCTGTAGCCCCATCATAGAAGGCCATCAAATTGGTCAGGCAGGATTTCCCCTTAGTGAAGCCATGCTGGATGTCACCAGTCACCTTGTTGATTTTCATGTGCCTTAGCATGCCTTCCAGGAGAATCTGCTTCAAGATTTTGCCAGGCACAGAGGTGAGACTGACTGGTCTGTAGTTCCCCGGGTCATCCATTTTCCCCTTCTTGAAAATGGGGGTTCTATTTCCCTTTTTCCAATGGTGGGGAATTTCACCTGACTGCCGTGATGTCCTGGGTTTATCAGTAGCAGTCAATTTTTCTCCTTCTTGGTAGCTGGTGTTTTTACTTTCAGCCTGGGAACAGTGCTGATAACACTGATGTTTTCAATTTTTGCTAAGTAATGTGTACCGTGACCAAGGACTTTGTGAGGCCCATGCTCTGCCAGGGAGGAGGGGAAGCCGGGAGGAAGCAGAGATAGGACACCTGACCCAGGCTAGCCAAAGAGGTTTTTCATACCACAGCACATCATGCCTGGGGTGGGGTGGGGGGGGGGGGGGGGGTAACTGGGAGTTTACCCAGAAGGACACGGGGTCTTCTGGGTTGGACTCGTTTTTCGGTGGGTGGTATTGTATTCTCTTCCCTTGTTATTTTCTCTTATTGTTGTCGTTGGTGGTATCGGTGGTGATTTGTGTTGTACATTGGTTGCTGGACTGTTCTTGTCTCAACCCGTGGGAGTTGCATTCTTTTGTTCTCCTCCCCATCCCTCTGGGAGTGGGGAAGTGGAGAGCCCCTGGGCGGGGGGGGAACGGGACGCAGGCCTCAATTGCTTCCAGCCCAGCACCACTCACTGGGAGTGAGTGAATGAGCTGTCTGGCTAGGTTTAAACCACGACACATGATTTTCCAAATATGATGGACAGTGGCTTAGCAACTTCATTTGCCAGCTCCTTCAGGACCAATGGATGGATTTCGTCAGGTCCCATGGACCTGTGCACGTTCTGGTTTTTAAGATGCTCTTGAAACTGATCCCCTCCTACAGTGGGCCCAAGGTCTTCATTCTCACAGTCCCTGTATCTGCCTTCCAAGGCTCGGGTGGTGTGGTCAGAGTATTTGCCAGTGAAGACCGAGGGAAAGATGTTGTTAAGAACCTCAGCCTTCTCCAAATCCAGGATAGCCAGTTCTGCTGGTAGCTTCTGGAGAGGGCCCACGTTGTCCCTAATCTTTTATTTGCATTGTACCTATAGAATCCCTTCCTGTTATCTTTCACATCCCCTGCCAGATTTAATTCTAATTGGGCCTTAGCTTTCCTAACCTGGTCCCTAGCTTCCCGGACAACATCCCTGTATTCTTCCCAGGCCACCTGTCCTCGCTTCCACCTTTTATAAGCCTCTTTTTTCCCTCTTAAGTTTCCTCAGCAGCTCCTTATCCATCCAAGGAGGTCTCCTGGCCCTCCTGCTGCACTTCCTTCTAGCTGGGATGCAACACTCCTGAGCTTGTAGCTGGTGATCCTTGAATATCAACCAAGAGTCTTGGGCCCCCCTGCCCTCTAGGGCTGTATCCCATGGAACGTTACTAAGCAGGTTCCTGAAGAAGCCAATGTCTGCTCTCTTGAAGTCCAGGGCAGTGAGCTTGCTGCACGCTCTTCTCACTGTCCTGAGGATCTCAAATTCGACCATCTCATGATCGCTGCATCCAAGGCTGCCCTGGAGCATCACATTTCCAATGAGCCCTTCCCTGTTGGTGAGCACGAGGTCAAGCATGGCACCTCTCCTTGTGGGCTCCTCTATTACTTGCAGAAGGAAGTTGTCTTCCACACAATCGAGGAACCTCCTGGATTGCTTGTGCCGGGCCGTACCGTCCTTCCAACAGATGTCAGGGTGGTTGAAGTCCCCCATGAGAGGAAGGGCCTGCGAGCCTGAAGCTGTTCCTATTTGTCTATAGAGTGCTTCATCCACAGAGTCCTCTTGATCAGGCGGTCTGTAACAGATCCCCACAGTAATGTCTCCCATCGCTGTTCTCCTTTTAACCCTTACCCACAAACTCTCTGTGGACTGCTCACCTGTCCCCAGACAGAGTTCCATACTCTCCAGCCTATCCCTAATATAAAGGGCAACTCCCCCTCCCTGCCTGCCAGGCCTGTCTTTTCTAAAGAGCCTGTAATCTTCCATTCCAGCACTCCAGTCGTAGGAGCCATCCCACCATGTTTCTGTGATGCCTATTATATCATACCCCCGTAGACATGCACACATCTCTAATTCCTCATTTGTTCCCCATGCTATGGGCATTTTTATAGAGGCATGTGAGCCGAGCTCCAAATGAAGCCAGCTCATTGACTGGAGTGTCTGGAATATCTCTACATTTTTACTAATGTTGCACCATCACTTTCTATGTGTCCAGTCTGAGACCATGAGACTTGGCTTGCAGAACTGTAGGAGCTTGCAGCATCAACTATACAGAGTGATTAATTTTGAATGAACTGAACACCATGTAACAAGTACAGGTTTAATTTGCATGTAGTGAAGGAGCAAAAGGGAAGAAGCTACTGTGGCTTTAATGTCTTGATTACCCTCTCTCAGTCTAACTTGTAGTGCTGTGGAAAGCATTTTTTCCCACTGTTCACGCCGTGGCTCCAATCATATCCCTTTATATTTTGTGACACAGATGATGTGCCACCTTCATGTCTGGGTTTGCATTTTATGTATTTACCATGTTTAATGGGAAGTACTTTGGAAAACAAATGAACGGATACTTGTAAAATCAAACTGGTCACAGACAACTACTTTCTGCCTGCTCTTCCTTTGACTAAGTTGCTGATAATTCAAACAGACCTAATCATAATTCTTATTTCACTTGACTGCTGTTACAGTATAGCAATGACTATCATACAGAAGTTACTGAGAAATTTTGTTCAAACATTTTATTTTTTCTTTTTAAAAAGGCATCAGCTTCTTAGAATAAGTTGCTCCATACTGTGTCTGAACAGCAAGGGGAAAACAAACCATTTAGTTGCAGGCACAGAGTGGTGGTGGGGCTCAGCAGTAGAATGATTACAAGTGTAATGGCTATCAGTATTATGGTCCTGAAAAGCAGATGGAGTTCTCATAGGCAGCCTTAATTTTGGCACTTTGAGGTTCAAAAAGTATGGCTTTGCAAAATTAAAAGTCTTTTTGTGTATGTTCAAAAACATAGGGAGTGGAAATCTTTTGTACAGGTGTCTGTGTGCTTTGTCGTCAGACTTGGAAACCTTAAACTCTTTTTCCAGTTTTGCCAGTTGAGCTCATATTCTAAACAAATGTTTCTGTTTTCATCCAGCCTGTTATGTCAGCACATTCAGTGATGCAATATTGTAGGTTTAGAAAGTACCTGTAAACACTTCACATTTAGAAAAATGCCGATAGTGCTAGAATTAAATACTTTTGCCAGACTGGTTCTGGGTCAGTAGTTCAGGTGATCAGAGTTTTTGTTTGTGTTTTCACGGGTCATTTACTGAACAGTATAACAGAAGAAAATCCCTGCCAGGACAAAGACTTTGCAATTAAGTCATATGGTTCATATGAATTATGCTCTTCTACATTAATCAGATTCATATTCAGAAATTGTTCTAATTTATACTTGGATCCTCTAATTAAAAAAAAAAATACATTGTGTGCATTAGACTTAAGAGCACTAGTATCTTAAAATGAATGCATTTTATATATGGGAGCAAATTATATATGGTAACTAATGCTAATGAGCAGCATAGTAAATTGAATTCAACCCCGTAATCTCACATCAAGTCCATTCATCACTCTTCCAATCCAGTGATCTGGAACTTCATGCTGTAATTGACTTTACTTCTAGGCAACTAAATGTATTTTCCCTTCTGCAGATATGTGCAGGACTTGGCTGTTTCTTTTATTTGGATCCCCTGAGGCAAGTACTTTCTGTACAAGGCAGAAAGTTTGAAAAATCAACCTGCCTCATGAAGGACATTAAATGTGCATGCCATTACTGACATTCCTCTGCTTAAAACAAAACACCTGCAGTGGAAATTCTATTTCCTTTCTCCTTAGTCGCCATCGCTTGTTTTTGCTTAAGGAAAAATATTAGGAAATGGGTTGAAATGGCCAACACATTTGTAGCCCTAGTGGTGAACAACTGAAAGGTTTGATTTGTTCTTTGAATTTTATAAAATAACTTGATTTTTCTTCTGGTCTTCATACCTCATAAGGTCTTTAGACCTCATAGCAGCCTTCCACTATCTGAAGGGGGACTATAGGGATGCTGGGGAGGGACTCTTCATTAGGGACTGTGGTGATAGGACAAGGGGTAATTGGTTCAAACTTAAACAGGGGAAGTTTAGATTGGATGTAAGGAAGAAATTCTTTACTGTAAGGGTGGTGAGGCACTGGAATGGGTTGCCCAGGGAAGTTGTGTATGCTCCATCCCTGGCAGTGTTCAAGGCCAGATTGGACAGAGCCTTGGGTGACATGGTTTAGTGTGAGGTGTCCGTGCCCATGGCAGGGGGCTTGGAACTGGATGATCTTAAGGTCCTTTCTAGCCCTAACTATTCTATGATTCTGTGATGCTACACTGCACCAGTCTGTGTCTTGAGCATAAGGGCTTCAGCTTATCAAAAGTCTCACAAGCCAGCCCAGTTGTTTGTCTAGCCAAGTACTCCTGTGTCCAGCAGTAGTAGCTGGGAGAAGCTCTTTAAAGAGGCATCTCAAACCCAGAAGACTGATTAATTTTTATTTAGGATGTTTTGGAGCTGTGGTCCACTTATTTGTCTAATGCCTTTTTGGTCATGTTTATATTTCTGCTTCTATGCTTTCCTGTCATAAATTCCAAAAGATCACCATATGCTATATAAAAAGAGCTTAGAAATTTTCTGTAAGTCTCTGTACTCTGCGTGTACGGAACCTGAGGCTAGAGTGGTACTTCCAGTTGGAACATGACAAGAGGTGTGTGTATGAGTCTTCTTCTCTCATCAGGGATAGTTTTCTCATACCTTGTAGTCATCTTAAGTGTTTCATATTATATTCTGAGAATGCGCCAAAATGTTTTGGAAATATGGCCCTGAATAAAGTGAGTGATGAATGTAGCTAAATGAGTTGTTCTGGTACATTGTAACGGTGCCTTGCACCCTCTTTTATGCGATCTTTGCAGCTATTCCACAGTTGCATTAATGGTTTTCATGTGGGGAAAACTGCACTTGTCCCCTGCCTACTGATGGACACTACTGCAGGGTAAGATAGTCATATGTCATACGAGTATTAGATACAGCTTACTTTAAGTCTGCTTTGGTTGATTGAGAATGAGCTAGCTGGAGCATGGATAGATAATGAAGCATGGCTAAACTATCTTAATCACATTTGATGCTGTAGCTGATCCCTTGGTGTATTTTTAGTCCATCCCAACTGCAAAGCCATTCATCACTTGGTTATCCATCAAAATTCATTGGATTCCTTGGGCCTGAATTAAATATTGCAAGAATACTAACTAGATTTTCAGGGTTGGGGTGGTTTTGGTTTGGTTTTTTTGTTTGTTTTTTTTTTTCAGGAAGCTCTATAAAATCTCTTATTTGGGATGCCTCACTGTGGTAATGTATATAAAAGCCTCCTGTATATTGATTGTAATAGTTGCTTCTGAACAAATTATGAAAAGCCTCCTTACATTTTTTATCTAGCTGGGAGTATGCCATACAGGAGAAGAACAGTTTCTAATTCATGATATGTAATGACTTTTTTATGAGATTATTTTGATATGTTGAACTCAGTAATACATCATTACTTTTGCTTTCTATTTTCTCTGGCTCAATAATAGAATATGAAATGTTTCTCTAAATTCTGGAGGTTTCTTGTGTGTTTCTTGAGCCATCTTAATTCAAAGAAAGAAGAAGAAATAGGTACACCTGAACATAAACATTAGCAAACATACTATATTTTAAATTATTAGTATGTGTAAATAATGGAGGTTAAATAGTTCATAAAGAGAGCTTTCAGGATGAAGCAACTGTTTGCAGCGTTTTTTTATATCCTGATGTACTTCAGGTTTGCATCATTTTTCCAGTTCAGTTGGCTGTTTGTCAAAAAAGCAGAGTGACTTGGACAATTACAGGTGTTTCACATGAGGAAATAAAGGCAATGCCTACTCTGCAGTAATGTAGAGATTTGCCTTCTGAAGGCCAGTGAGGATATTCTCTCCTCACAAGGTGGTAGGATGACTGTCACTGTGGACCACTTCACTCAAAGTGGCTGTGAGGAGGATATTTATGCATTTCTCTTTGTCTCCACCCCACAAAAAGACCACTGATAATCATTGCATCTGACTGAATAGTAAACAGCATGTGCTTTACAAATATGGATCCATAAATGAAAAAGACAATCTGGCAACCTAGCAGGTCTTTGTTTTTTTTTGGGTGGGTTTGGTTTTTGGTTTTGTTTTGTTTGTTTAATTGCTATAGAGGTGAAAACCGGTAAGTGGAAATAGAAATAGACCATATGAATTTTCATTGTCATGAAATATAAACCCCTACTCAAACACTGCTTTAAAAAAAAAAAGTCAACGTGTTTAGTTACAGATAGAGGGGTATTTGTTTTTTTCATTGTGTAGATTACATTTTTACTTTGTATATTTTATATAGAATTAGTGTCATATGATGACCTTTCAACTTTTGAATCACTGTAATTATTCTTCAGAACGTTGGCTGTGTAGCAACAGGGCATTATAATAAGAAGTTATTTTATCTTTCGTTATCTTTTTTTGGCCATTGCATGTTACTTGGATCAAAATATATATGCTTTTTAATCTTTAAAAACACACATTTTATGTGTGTGTTGATGATGTGTTTAAAAGTGTGTCTAAAACCTGTAAAAATTTTAAAGCATTAAGCCATCCTCCCCTAAGTCTTTGATCTCTATGTTTTGACATATTACTGTGGATAGAACTGACCTTATGTATGGACTGTGGTGTGAAATGTGGTATTGAAGTGCAGACATTAAGTTATTGCTTTCAATATTTTGTCTCTGTTGTGAAAGTTTTGCTCTTGGACAGTTGCATGTAAGTGATTGAGTCATTACATCACTTTGTGCCTTTGTTTTTCCACCTTTGGAAAGGACAAGTATGTCTCAGTCTTTCTACAACTGTGTGCTTTGAGATTAGTGAGCAAAGCTTACAGAAGTGTTACTGGTAACAGTGGTAGTATTTATTTTAAAACTTTATGCAGAATAAAAATAAGTGATTAGTAAAATGTGTAGAAAAGTGTAATGCTATGAGGGCAAAGCTTCTTTGTGGGAAACGTGTGTTTTAAAGACATATGTTTAATCATTGTTACAGGAATACAGTTAATTTCTTTTGTTATGGTGCCTATCAGGAAAAAAAAAGGAGTTTTGGTTAATATCAGTTCCCAAGTCATAAAAGGGTTTTATGTTGCTTTAAACATTTCTATACGATAAAGAGTTGAAATTTCTGTTTAGATTTTTAGAATGCTAATGGATATCTGTGTGCTACTGTGTGTCTATTGTTGTTATAGGTTATATGCCTGACAGTTTGCATTCACACCAATTTCAGTGACGCATGTTCTGTGTTCATGTAAATTCAACTGGGGGCCAATGTCACTGTTTCTGCTAGTTTCATATGGTGTATTGCTAAGCAACATGTGTATGAACAACAGTGTTTGCTTTCATTTTATCTCTTTCCTGTCCCCCTTCAGCTCCCTTCTTCCTTAAAAAGTGACACAAGTTTGAAAGGTGAACATTAGCTTGTCAGGCAAAACAGTATTTTTAGATTATACCCTATGAATGATGAAAGATGCAGTAGGTAGTGAGGATTTTGGTTGTTCTTCAGTTTCATTACTTAAATATCAGTGACATTCCATTTTGTTTTTTTTTTCCCTTGCGAACACAATATTTTTTCTTTTGGAAGCAATGATTCATTAATATTTTTTTTTCCACCTCCTGGGCCACATTGACCTTGGAAAATAGTTTTGGAATACTGTTTTTCTCCTGTACACACCAATTGTATTGTATCTATACAAGGTATGAGTAAATTATAGATCTCAGTATCCATTTCAGATATTGCTAAAGACCTGTCACTCTGATACCTAGATTCCTGAAGTGTGAAAGTAGAGTCTTAGAACATCACACAAATGTATATACAGAGAGAGAGAGAAAGACATAGACAGGTTTTCTTGTAGCTGGAGTTTATAGAGTGTAAGTCCTTCTTTACATTCACATACAGCAAGCCAAATCCTGGTGCAAATTCTGGGGAGAAATAGGAAAAGAATAAGAGACCAAGTCTTAGTCAAGAGTCTTAGTCTCTTACTGCGTTTGAGCAAAGGAATTACTTTGTCAGTACAAGAACTTCTCTATAGACTTCCTTAAGCTTAGGTACAGGAAATAAATATGCAAGGTTGTTTTAATCTTAAGGTCCATATGAATCTTCATGGTTCAATGAAGGTATAGGAGTAGCAGATCTATTTTTGAGAGGTGCATTAATGGGCACAGCAAACCTTGAAGAGAACCTCAATAGTCAACCAAGTTTGTTTGGAAAAATGGAAGTAACAGGCATGTTTTTTTGCTTGAACTACCACTAATGCCAAAACTCAGGAAGGAGGTATGTATAATATATTCAAAGACATCCTGTCAATTTCAGTTTCATTTTTTAGGCAATAAGCTTTGTTTTTTCAATATTAATTTTACTTGTACAGTGCAAACTTTTCTTTCTATGAAAAGACTTTCGAAGATGTTTCACTGGCCCTTTTATGTTGTGTGAATTTCCCAAATCCTGCTTGTTTAGCTAGGTTTTTATGTGGTGGTGTGTTGTGGATACCTTGTTTAGTCTTTTCTACTTTTCTAGAGGGAATTTTTTAAGAAATTCAGGATATGAGCCATAATTACTTGTCCTACTAGATTAGGATTAGGAGCAACTGAGTATGCTGTTTACTGGTAGGTTGCTTTGTAAATCTACTGCATTTTAGATCTGTTACTCAAAATTTGAACTGTTATCCCAGATTTCACCATGAAAATTAAAGGTATTTTACAGAACAGAAATTTGGAAATAACAAAGAGCTAAAGGTGATCAGTAGTAAATTTATTTAATTTTCCTTTATTTAATTAAATTGGCAGACTGATGGTAGCCTTATTCCTATGTCCTTTTTCCCCATTTTTGAAGAGGAAAAAGAATGTCTTTCCCAGAATGTTTGATTACACAAAGGTGAACTCAATTATTTTTCTTGTTTGATAGTCATCAATTTGCATATTAATGTTGTCAGTGGAAACTAAATATGCTAATTTCACAGCTTCTTAGCAGATACCTTAATCATGAGGATATTTATATGTTTAAAAAGAAATGAGATAAACTGCAGCAATGCTTCAGAAGATTATACTGCAGGTCAGCCTGAAACTCATACCTGTCTCAGTGACCACATCTCCATAGGAATGTTAACCAGCTGCCACTGAATTTGAAGTTAACTCATAACCCATAAAAATTGATCCCTCTGACTTTTAACCCAAATAAACAGTCAAGCAAACGTTCAGCAAGTTAGTAAGGTCTTACAGTCTTTTTGTATGTGTTCTTTAAAAATGTGTTCGTAAACATATTAAATGGAGGTAACCTCTTTACCTTCTATTATGATTAGATTAATAAAGACTTCAATGATTTGCCTATATTAACATGGACTTAGTGTGAGGAAGACTGCTGCTTTAGATCAAAATATGTAGCATAAACTAAAAGTTTTTTCTAAGACTTCCAAAGATGTATCTGCTCTTGTGAGGCTATTTGAATCTTTTTCTTGGTGTGAAGTTAATTCCTTCCTTGTCAGCAGAGATCTTAGTGTAATGTCAGTTGCAATAAGCTAAAATGCATATAAAGTGGTAGCACAGTTAATGGGTTTCCTATCCTTGTGGAATAGAAATGTAGCACTGAAGGCAGGTCAGCTGGAGGGTTGGGGGAATACTCAAGAAAGATCCCTAAAATAATCTAGGATCTTTCACATAGTGATGATAGGAAGTTAAAGTTAAGACCAGTGCAGTTCAGATCGAAGTTAGGATTTGCCCTATTGGCCTGTATGACTTCCAAAGTAGTCACCTTCCTGGGCAGAGTCATATCAAGTGACTAGGAACTCTCTTAAAAATATTGAGACATTTTTCAGTAACTATTAGATCATAGAGCAGTTTAGTTTGAACTGCTTGCAGAATATTATTTACAGCACTTGCTGGATTCATTTGTACCACACTATCATTGTATTTAAACTTGATTAATATATCTTCTTGCATAATTTTCTTATACTGAATAATTACATCTGCAAGCTCATGCAGTTTAAAGCTTAGTCGTTAAGTTTCATAGTCAAATTTTATAGTTGTCATCCAAATGTCTACATTTAAATGATATGCATGTCATGAGGCTGCCCCACTGAGCAAAATTTAAATAAAATACATGTCATCTTGTCATTATGAACTCTGTGAAGATATTTTTCTCTTTATCTGTATTTCAGTGTTAACCTGGATCTTCATGTAATTTCAGTAACATTTTTTTCTTAAAATTAAGAAAACATTAAATTACATCTTTTCTTCTAAAAGAAAAAAAAAAGCCCAACAACCTTAAAACAGTACACCTATAATGTGGTGTTGTCATTACAATAATAATAGTTCTTAAAACTAGTTGAATTTGAACTCTAGGCTAATGTCTGGAAATCAGTATTTTAGTGCCCCTCAAATGGCATCTAATTCACGTGTTGCTCAAAGGTATTGCCAAGACAGACTGATATCAAATGATCTCTTGGAGCTAAATTAGTATTTAAAAATCACATTTCCTATATAGTTTCTTAACAGGAACAATTTAATTTTTCAATAAGTTAATTTGATGAGGTGAATGTCCTTTTCCAGACCAGATTTCAATTAAGACAATACTTTTTAAAAACATATTCCACAGAAATAAGTACAGTTTGCAATATATACTGTTTCAACCCATTTCTATGAGCAGATCGAAGGTTTTTATTCTCTAATCATATATTTAGGAGATTGGCTATTTAGTAGAATTTTAGCTTTCCAGATGCTCAAACAATATGCTTTAAGTACAGTATCTGTAGATTATCCCCAGAATGCTGTAGATTAGCTATTTTAAGATTTGAATTGTGAATAAAAGCTGGAGAAAAAGCAACAGCAGTTGAAAATATCTTGTCTCAATTAGCTCATTTAAAATATATTTATAAGTAAAAGAGACAAAGTAGGCAATGTCTGCATGTAACACTGTTACTTCATTGATATTTTATATACATATGTGTGTGCCTATAAATAAAAGCTTTATGTGAATTTTGTCAACAACAAAGAGTATCTAAATCAGAGGCCATTTTTGTTTGTTTATTTCACTAGAAGGGCAGTACAAGTTGTTATCACCAAGGACTGATTAGCAAATTTTGGACAATAATGAACATAGTTAAATTTTAAGTAGAACTTCTTTCTGCTTGTTCAGATACTCAACATTTTACAGTTTTGGCAGATAGGTTGCTTCACTGCCAGTTGGAACAGTATTTTTAATTTGCTTTAATTTAGTAATTGTAACTCTTCCATAAGTATCTTTTTATTGACTAATTTGTAACATGTAATTGTTAGTCCTTAAAAAAAAAAACAAAACCAAAACTTTTATTTTAATTTCAGATAATTGCCATAAAATGTTTTTTTATGTTAACAGTATTTGCTGGCGCTGTGTCTTGTTGCATGATCTGATTTAGCTATAAATCAAACACAGTTCAAAGCTGTGTGCTTTCCTTCTTCAAATATTTAGGTTGAAGAAATATTAAAGTTTATTAAATAGCTTTTCTGGTGAAAGGCATTTGCCTCCAAACAGTAAGTTGCAAAGATAATTTAATGAGAAATCAATAGAGTTCTAATAAGTTCTATACA
This sequence comes from Pezoporus wallicus, assembly GCF_028554395.1. Lineage (NCBI taxonomy): Eukaryota > Metazoa > Chordata > Aves > Psittaciformes > Psittacidae > Pezoporus > Pezoporus wallicus. The sequence goes on along the minus strand of NW_026641737.1, from coordinate 689,878 downwards.
CAGATTAAAGGTAACCCAAACTAGCTTTTTAATGGCTTGTGTCTGAGTTGCTAACAGTTCAAAATGTTACAGACCTTACTTTAATTGTAGGATCTATTCAAACTGCAGTTGAGTATGTTTCAAAATATGTTTCAAAGTAAAATAAAAAAAAAAAAATCAAAACCATTTAGTAATGGTTTGGGGTTCTTTATTTTTTTTCCAACTTAGATTGGCTTAAGAAAAATTTCATCTCTGTGAACCACTCCTCCATCATACCTGGTCAAAAAATTCTCCGTATGTTACTACATTATTACAGCCTTGCTGAATGCAAGAAGCCTTTGGGTAGGTTCCTGCAGAACATGGTGGTTCCAGTACATTTCGAATTGATGGCAGAGCAGATTTGCAGGCAGAAAAGAACCAGTGCACATAAACCCAGAAGAGTCAAGTAACACTGTTATATTAAAATTTTATCCTTCTCTGGTGTCAAAGAAGACATGAAAAATTTGTTAATTTGATTTAACTGATCATATGATTTCAAAATCGTTACTGGTTGGTTGTTGCCAGTATTGTTAACAATATTTTGTGTTTATTTTTCCTGATAGATTTTTATTTCATAGAATTACAGAACAGCCCAGGTTGGAAGCGACCTCAAAAGATCATCTCATCCAATCTGTTGTAGGAAGGGAATCCTAGATAATCTAACACCCTGTCCAGTTACATCTCATATTCTTCCAGTGATGGGAACTCTGACACATCCCTGGGGAGGTTGTTACAGCGATTGATTACTCTCACTGTAGAAAGCGCTGTGTACGTGTTGCCCCTTGTCTTCCCAGTGACTGTGAAGGAGCTGCTGACCTCTTTGCAGCCACCCTTTAAGTACTGGAATACTTGTTAAGTATTGGAGAATACATATATGTGAATATGAAATAGTAATTTTGATATTTTTGCCTGTGTTGGTTTGGAGAATTTCCACATAAGTATCTGGAACACTGCAATATATATATATATATAAATACTAAAATCTCCAAACAAAAAAGTGAGTTAAGACATTTATGCTGCTTCTAATTTAAGATTATATAATATCCCCATCCTGCAAACTAATCTTCACAGTTTGTTGAGCAGTCTGGCATTTTCATAGGTACAGTCATTGGAATTGATGATACAGATATATTTGTATTGTCAACCTATAAACCAAATGTCTTTATAACTTGTAGCAGTTACAGGCTTCTGATAGCTAAAACATCACATCCACCACAGACTATGTGTTAAATGTACAGAGGAATTAGAGGCAATGAAGTGTCAATGGACCATTGATATCCACCTGAAGAGTATTTAAGAAAAAATAAAATATTTGTGTTATTTTTTCATAATTCACATTTCCCTAATATGAAAACATTTTTTTTGCTCTCTATTGTTTGCTTAGAATAAGTGTTACCACTGCTGGGAGTATAGCACCATTCTTGTTGCAGATAACTCACTTAAAATGCACATGGATTGATTAAACTACTGAAGTGTCTTGAGTGCTGACTTCCAACTGTGCATGTTCTGATTGCTGCTTGCAGTGTATGCTGGGAAGTTCACTCAGACGTTTGGTATTGCGCTGTTCAATACTAATTGTGTAACGAAAATGGTAATGGAGAAAAATGTGCTTAATTTTCTCAGGTGTTGAATGGGCTTTTGAAGAAAAAGGAAAAACCTGGCATTACTGCATGGTTAATAGTGTGTATTTTCTGAATAAACACTAGCTATATAACTAATAAGACAAACTACACAGTTTATTGAATCCTGTTGTCAAGGCTAATTTTTCCCTCAGTTTTGCCTACTAAAGGTAATTTTTTAGAAGGCCTTGTAAGATTTTTGTATATTTTTTTAACGGAATGATCTTCTTTGTACTCTTATTTGTTTAATAAAGGATTACCAACATGACAGCAGTTTCTAAAGGATAAACATTCGCTATTTTTAAAATTAATTATTACAGTAAAATTGGAAATTGCAGAAGGAATCCCGTTAAAGATTATCAGATTTTCCCAGTAAGTGCAAATTGTGTGGCTGGTATTTAAGTTGGATGGATGACTGTTAATAAATGATACCAGATCGCATTCTTACAGGGGAAAAAGATGTGTTAATGAGGCCAGTGTGTTAGTTGTTGAAGTTACTAAATCTGCTGCTGACTGGGCACTACATCTCAGATGTAATGAACATTTTGCGTTAAACAGCTCTGCATTATTTATTCAAATCTTTCAGCCAGAAAGCTAGATCACTTTCTTTGCTGATGAAAGAAAAGTGACCGTAATCCATGAGCTAGATGCTGGTAGATGTAAAGTCAAGAAATTATTAGTCCTTAAATGTAAGAAGAATTTAATTCACTGAGCTGATTTTCTGCACTGGTTCAGAGTTACTGATTACAAGTATGGCCATTTTATATAAATGTGGATTATGATGCTAAATTGGAGAGAGTTGTGGGTGGAGAAAATGAAAAGTATTTCTTTATTCTATGGTATGTTTCTTTATAGGTGTGGTTTGCTTCCGGTTCAGAATTTTCTGGCTTCTTGTTTTTTAAAGTACATACGTATTGCAGATTTTACCCTGTAAAGAGAAATTTGATGCAAACAGACTTTTTTTTATTAATAAAATTCAGCTCTTGATTAGAGTCACTGTTTTGAAATATGAACTATTTCTTACCAACATTGAGTTGGGTTTTTTGTTTTTTATTTATTTATTTTGTTTTATTTTATTTAAATAACATTATCAGTAATATTACTGGATGAAAAAAAAAAATCTAAGATCTCATAGCTGTTCCATGACCATTTTTACTTATACATGTATTTAATAATAAAGTTAAAGTAATTTGAGTTAGTGCTATGTTCAATTCAAGAATTGTTTTTCCATCCCTCTTGCTAGCAAATGGTTGGCAGTATAGTTCAGGTTTCTTCATTAATCATAAAGAAATTAGATTGCAAATGAAGTTTCTAATGAGAGACATTAGCTAATGAGAACAAAACCTCAAACCTTTCCTATCGTATTCATAATGGCTTAAAATTCTTGTACCAAAAAATGAGTTTAAGACTAGCAGGGCTTCAGTAAAATTTCCAGATTAGTAGATGAACTTATTGGAGGAAATCAGCATTTACTGCTGTCTCTAGTAAGCCTAAAACCGCAGAATGAAAGATGACTCTGATTTCACTGAGTTTTCGATAATCATACCTTTCAACTTTCGAGCCTGCCAGTGTGTGTGATAGAAGCCATCAAAATGCGTGAAAAATGACCCAAAAGTGGAACTGTTATTTGCAGTTATCAATACAAACTGTTATTGTGCCATAATTGACAGATGGTTTTTCACTCTAATATCTGTTTTTAAGGATATTTTTACACTGATTTAGACAGAGTTGTGTTGTGGGTTGTGAGGGGGTTTGGTGGTGTGGTTTTTTTTTGTTTTTGTTGTGTTTTGGGTTGTTTGTTGTTTTTTTTTAAGTGAAAACAGCGAGGAATTAATGGAGGAATTGCACTGTAGAAAAACTGGGAATTTAGAAACAAACTGAAATTTGTTACTTCAGTTGGGCAGCACTAGGGCCAAAACACAGGCTTTCCAACCCCCTGAAAGCGCTGATGAGTATCAGCTGGCTGTTTTGGTGTGAAATGTATTTTTCTTCCTATAAAATAAAGATTTGAGGTTTATTCTGCTGCGGAGAGAATACTTGAGAGTTCATAAAGCTGGATAAAGTGAAAACTGATTCCTTTCTAATTTCATTGACACACACATTTGGTTAAAGCACTGGGTTCAGCAGTGACAGTCTACTGTTAAAGTGACTTCACCCAGTTATTCCCTCCTCACCAGTCATTCTCTTTGAGTGAATTAATGTTGATGGTAATTACAGCTCTGCCTGAATACTGGCATTAAAATTAATGTATTCTTAGAAAGTTCTTGGTTTCATTCAGGTCACATCTGGTTTTCCTTAAGTGTACAACTTCCAGTTGTCTGGACAGAACATAGATTTCTGTAATTTGATATAATTTATACTTGATTTTTCTCAGAACATTATTTAAACTAAATTGGATTTTCTTGACTGAAAATCAACTTGTTACACTTCCTTGCTTGAGAACATCAGTAACCATATGTTTGTGATACAGAAAAGATGCAGCTAATAGGAAGGTGTATGTTAAGGTAGGCTGGACCTGTTATGAAAACTACTGTGTTTCAGTGTTGTTGTTTGGGGGACCTGTATAAACGGTACTGTTTGCAACTGTGTTATGTTCCAGAAAGTTTTATGACTTTCATTGTTCCTTGTATAGACTAATAGATAAACTCCCTTTAAATGCTGCTGATTAGGAGGATGACATAAGTAGAACAAGTTTCTGTAGTAACTTAATATCTCTGTAGGTGCTTTTCTGGTGTTAATTACAGCAGAATTCTCCTGTGAGAAGCATTTAGGTGACTCACTTAAAGCATCTTCTGTATCACTGTGAGCAAGGCTTTCTTCTAATGGTTTGAAATGCCGGAAGCTATGCTGGCTGAGGAAACTGTGGTGGTGCTGCAGTTCTCTGGTCAAATGGTGATGGGATTAAAGAGATTAGTGATGAGGACCTACCTGCATCTGGAGCTGGAGGTTCCATCTGCCATAGTCTTTTTGTAGAGAAGAAAATTGATCTCAAGAGATGCTAAATGAGGTAAAATAATAGGAACCAGGTCAGGGAGGGCAGCTATTTGAAAGCAGTCTGAGAAGCAAAAGCGGAAAGGAAGTTGTATGAGATGAGAATAAGGTGTTGAGAAATGTTAAGCTAGTATGCAAATGCATGAAGTACAAATAAATGAAGAGCTCTGAAAATAAATGCTTTCTTTTTGTCTGGGAAACAAGTCATGTTAGGTTTGGGGGGTGCGGGGCAAAACCACATGCACACATAAAAATAGAAGTAGGGAGGGATAAGAGGCATGAAAGCAAACCATTTGGGAATACTGACTTGTGCCCCCTTCCTTCTGTACTCTGCATGCTAACAACTCTCTTTTTTTTTCTGTGTCCTTCTTGGATAACTGCTGGTCCAAAGTAGTTCATATGCAGATTTCTCCTCAGGCACTGTTGTGTGTCAGTACAGACATTTCTGGAATTAGTGTAGGAAACTAATTCATCCATCTGTCTGTATTCTAAATCTGCAGATTTGCTTATTCCCAGTGGGTTTCGGGGAATTTCCTCAGCATTTGCTGAAGATAAATGTTAGTATGTGTTGGTGATAACTGCATGGACCAACACATACTACCAACTTGAAGTTGTTACGTATGACTTTGCCTGAAATTAAATATAAAACTATCACCAGAAATGTTTACTTTTTCTTTTTCTTTTCTTTTTTTTTAATGTATACACACTTCTTTTTTCCTCTTTGCATTTTTATTGACTTGAACCCATTAAAGAATTAATACTTGTGACTGTCACTGGAGTTTGCATGTCTCCTGACTGTTGATATAACTATTTTTGTCATAATCTTTAAACTGCAAAATGATACAAAATTCGCTAGTTTGCAAGAGTTCTCAGAGCCTCTGCTATGGGCTAACAGTGAGTTTGGTATTAAAAGAAATAAGAATCCTCAGAATAACTTGTTTATGATCCTAGAACCACTTCCTGCCCTTGTATGCAGGAATTTTATTTTTTTTTTTATATACTGTGGGTTGTTGTTGTTGGTTTTTTTTTCTCTTTTATATACGTGAGAAGGAACTGCTGGAGCCTTTGTACAGGGATTAAAAGAGTGATAAAAGCAAGAGTCAAATATGTAACTGCTTTATGTAAACCAGAGTTTTAATATGATGAGCATCAATACCTAGCCTTTAGGCATAAATGTTCAGCTTCTGAGAGCTTCAGCACCAGGTACTAATGTGGGCATTCATACCCACTGCCCTTTCCTGTAGTGATTCCCTGTAACTTATTTACTTAATTAAAGACATCAACTCTAATCTGACAGCATTTGCAATCTGCCAAAGTGTAAAACTGTCACAAGATACGTTTATAGCAGAATCTGCATAGCTGTACAGGAGGTGAAAAAAAATCAGTACAGACCTATGTCAGTGAAGATGGGATATTGTGTGCAAAAACTGGCAAAACAGGTTTTTTTGGGCTGTCCTTGGTGCCAGATGAGAAATGGAAAATTTTATGGTGAAACAAATGACAACATTTATTATAGGACAGGCAGTAAATTAGCCACTCATGCATTGAAAGCGTACAGTAAATTGACATTAATCACTGTCTGGAACATGTTGCTAAGTTGTCATTCTCTTTCAGAGGCTTCTTATTTTTCATGGTGACCATGCTTCTTCAAAGCTTTGACTTTAAATAAAGCTTTGATCTCTTGCTGTAACACTTGAAGATAAGCAAGCAAGTAGAAAAATCCCAAACAATTTAATGAAATATGAAGATCAGATTTGTGGTACGGTGGGGTTTGTTGTTTTGTTTCTTTTAGTTTTGTGGGGGTGGGTTGTGGTTTTTTTCCTGATACCTTCACGAAAGATAAAGCTGGTATTTTAGTCACGTAAACTAATAAAGAAATTAATTCATAATGGATGTACCTCAAAACAAAGGTTAGTATAAGCTCTTTGTATTCTAGACATAAGTCTTTTGTGAAATAATATCTATGGACAAAAATGTTGAGGGCATCTGAAGCAAGTGCAGTAGCAGTATTGTGCCCTTTTTTGCAATGTAGGAGTTAAAGAGCAACTTCAATGACATGCTAAATCGCAGATAGTTTATTATATTTCCAACCATCTGTTTTGCTCAGTGTGGATTGGCAAAGATGAAGGAGCCATTCTCTGGATTTTTGGTTTTCTTTCTCTATGCTTTCATTTGGAAAGATGCTACCATTTAGTATTATTTAGAGCCTCATGAAATATTCCAGTGATACTCATAACACATTGGGGAAGGTGAAAGTAGTAGATGTTGCAGGCTAGAAAACAGCAGTTGAGACACAGGTTTCCTCTCACACGTGTAAAATTGTTAACATTGTGCAATAAAACTTTCCAGATACTAAAATACAGTGCATGCTTGTGAATCCTCCATCTGATAACATTAGCAAACATAAACTGAATGTTGCACTGTGGGGCCATAAATCTAAGTCCATTGTGGTAAATTATCCTGGATGAGGGGGTAACGTGGGAATTATATAGCATCACACCAACTTTTTGAATGCAGACTTCTGAAAATTGTGACTAATCCCCATTAGTTGCTAAAAGTACTGTTTCTGTTAAAAGATGTTGAATTTACTGGCAATATTTTGACAATATATAGCTGGTTTTGCTAGATAGAATTGTGAGTCTCTGCAGAAGGTATAGTGTCAGAAAACTGAAACTTTGGAAAACAGGAGTTAAAGCATTAACCACCATGCTGACATAGATGGTCAAAAGCTTAATTTACCCACAGTTAGCTTTACTTAGAACATTGAAATAAATGTGCTTTATATTGTAATGAGATTTTATGTAAATTTGTTCCAGACTTGCTAATTAAGTACCACTTGAAATTAATGATTGTTTTATGCTGAAAGCATATTTGTTTTTTTTCTTTTTGTTGTGGCAGGGGATAGTCCAACATGAATATTTATTAAAACTTTTCAAGTTACGTAACATGTTACCCAGTCCTTCTTTATTCATGTCTTTTAGCAATTTTTCTCTTAGCAGTTTTAGAGCAGGGTTGTAAGTTAAGATTTTTGTTATGGTACTAAGAATGAGCAAAAACTTAAAATCATGGGTCCCGGAGAAAACAATGTGGGGATTTGGTATGTTGTTGGTTTTGTTTTTTTTGTTTGGAGTAGATTTTATGTTGGGTTTTATTTATTTGTTTGCTTTTGGTTTGGGTTTTTTTCTTTTTCCTCAGAAGCCTTTGATGTCAGACCATGGGGCTTGAAAACGTCTATCTACATAATGTGTCATTTATTCACACTTTTGAGTTAGCAGTATTTAACCTCTCAATTTACAATCATTTTCTTTACAAGAGACATTTAAAGATGTCTGCATTGCTCATGGGAATTATGAGTGTATAGTCTTTAGATGTACTCTCTCTTTGCATGAAAACACTCAGATATTGCAGTTATCAAGGAGCAGAGTGACTGATGATAAAAAACATTCCTGTTCAGTGTGTGGCCACCTTAAGTTTAACAAAGCAGACAATATAGGCAAGTTCTAGATTTGTTAGTGGAACATATTTATCAAGGTAATGTAAGTTGTTTTTTTTCCAAGACTGCTATGTCCTTCCTGTGGCTAAAGGGCACTGAAGGTGAGGAGCAACTTACTATTCAGTGTAAGTTGTGTGAATTAACAGACTTAAGCATTGACATACCCCAAAGATTCAGGTGTCCTGGAGAGGTTGTACTGGGCCAGCCTACTTGACATGGTACATCATGTTCTAGGTTTTATGATACTAATTCGAAGTGATGTATGTGTTCTCTTAGCATCATTCTGGTTAGGAGACTCAGTGTTGCCTGCTCGAAGACAGGTCTCTGCATCCCAGGATGCCAAAATGGAAGCTGGTTGCTGTTGTGTAGGGACTTTGGGAAGGCTTTTGGTATAGTCTAGCACAGGTGTCTCTAAACTCAAAACATTAGTGATAACTGAAGCACATTACTCATACATTTCAGATCAGATTACTCTGTTGGACATTTTTTTGAGTTGCGTGATAAAAGTCACAATACGTGTTTTTCTTATTTGGATTTCTCAGCTTTGGCAAAATAAAAGCTTCCATGAATTACAAGCTAAGAATATGAATTTTGTTTCAGTATTAAATTTTTTAATAAATCTCAGTAAAGATGTTGTTTGCCAGAGTATTGCCTGGCTGATCTGTTTCTGCTCATTCTTGTCTTCTTGTACATTTACATAAAATCTTCATAAGCTATGTTTTATGGTGATGGAAATATGTATATGAAAAAGTATGTTTGGTAGAAACTATAGTTAATATGGGTCTCAGAAAGTAAGTGGATAAAGTTTGGAATATATGGTGAATACTTACACTTTGCATTGTTAAGGTTTTGTGGTTTTTTGTTTGTTTTCATTTAAAGAGAAAAAGGGTGAATATCTAGTCACAGATAGCGACATAACTATCCAGCAGACGGGTGCACACAGTCATTATGTAGCCTCCTTATTGCTGCAGCTGTCTCTGAAACCAAATACAAAAATGTATTTTCAGGTAGTATTTTAGTACTAATGTCAATCAGGTCAGTATTGAACTCATTTTGTGTTTATTAGGGTCTTCAAAGCTCCTGAATATACTGTTTTTCTGTCAGCATAGTGGTTGGAACCATGGTTGGAATGGATGATTAATAAAAAGAGTTTGTAGGTACTTTTTGGTTTGTTTTTTTTTTAACATGGAAAAATGTTTCTGTATAACTTGCATTTATCCTCATTGGGATAGCAGATGTTAATTCCTTCTTCCCATTAGTGCACATTTCAGGTGGAGTAATGAGTTAACATTTTTTGAGTGATGGTTTACCAGAGGAAAATACTAGTCCTGTGATACTGTAGTCTCTTTAATTCATCCCTCACTTCATGCTCACAAATACTAAAAATCAGTTTATTTTTATTGTGTGTATACAAACATTTATACAGATGTGTGTGTATATATATATATGTATATTTAGCTACAACTTCATCTTTTTGTCAGCCACAAGAGAGGGCTGAATTGAGTGATGATAAAACTTAGCTGCAAATATTCTGCTGGGAATGTTTGCTGTTGAATAAAGTCGAGAGTGACTGTGTGGTACACCCACTGGGTATTTAGCTCTGTGAGGCAAAAGCATATAGTCCCTCAGCTGAAGTTCTGATTAAATCATTTTTGCTTTTCCTAAAATTCCTTGTCTCTGCTGATATTAGATGATTTGCTATAGTGTCAGCAGACTCTGTTCTACAATGGCATACATTGATCGCGTTATCTGCTGTTCCCTTGTTGCTGTGGTAACCCGGTTCTGAGGAGCAGGGGACAAGAACAGGGAGGACTTTGCCTAACAGTGGTTTCCAGTTTCCTGCTGATGCTGTTTATTTACAAATACCAGTGCAAAATGAGTACTCCTTAAACTGCACCACTTGTGTCTTGCAGATCCTATTAATTTAAAAGATAAATGGAAACTGTCACTTTCTAGAAATTCAGACTCTGGGTTTTGTTTTTTCTTAAATGCAACACTACTTTGCCTTTTGTTTGCTTAAACACTGTAGTTCCCACTTGGAGGAATTTCTGACAGCAAGTGATAAGGTATTGTGTCGTACATTTAGCAGGTAAATACACCATTCAGTCAGAAGGCAGTCAAAAGTTATGTGATGTTACTACAACCTCTTTAACTTGAAGTGTTTAAAAAACAAAAAGTATTAACTGAATTTCCAGAAAGAAACAGAACAAACCCAGAGATTGATACCCCTTATTGTTGCTTCTCAAATTGTGGCAAAATGCTGTTTCTATGGATTGGTATTGCTAAACCCTAAAGTTCATTGTAGTGTAAGTGCAGGATGTACTAGTACTAGTTTAACCTCTTTCTAAAAGCTTACTTTGACTTTTTTTGAAGATAGTGACTAAGAAAATGTTAATACAGAAAGCTGTCTTGTTAAAGAGTGATCTAGTGTTTGTTTTTTAAAATGTGCGCATTTTTGAAGTATCAGGTTAAGACCCGATTCTGAAAATACCTATGGCCCAATGTGGTGATGCAGCTCTGTCAACCAGCAGTCCCAGTGAAATTGCTTTCTGTTAGGTAATCTTAGGTTAAAGTTGATAAGCAAGGGGAGAGTTGTCGGAAGATCTGCTAGAAATGAAAAATATGTGGTTATGAAAATAATGTCATAGGAATAAATTATTTAAAAACCAAGAAATAAAAATATATTAAAATTGCTAAAATTATACATAACTTGAAAATAAAATTGTATAAGCAGATTAAATCACTCTCATATGAAGAATGCAGAAGAACAAGGCAAGCATTAATCAGAGTCTTGTAGTATGGGTACATATGGGAAATTGCGGTATCCAGCCCATTGAAAAAGCTGTAAGACTGTCTAAGTAAAAGAGTATAAAACTTGAAGCTGGAGATAACGACAACTTGAATGATATTTGAAATGCCACAGAAGGTATATATCCTAGTGGTAGCAATGAAACTTTATTGGAAAGAACTACTTAAGTCTTGTGAAGGTAGCCTCTGTTGCAGGGATGGCTGAAGGCTTTCCAAGACATGAGGAAATCATTTCATTACAAAATTCAAAAACAAGACAGAAAACATTTAAAACTGTAGTCTTTGACTTTTGTGGTAGGAAGAGGTACCATTGTTTTGTGTTAACTGATATGTTTGGAAAAATCATGCCTCCCCTTCATCAGCGCTAAAACAAAAGTAATGTTTGTGCAAATAAGTACAGCTGAGGACAGTTGTTCTGAACTTCTCTTAGTTGTGTTAATTTGTGTAATAGTTTCAATGAAAAGGAGGTTAGAGCTTGTGAACAGAGAGAAATATTAGCAAAGGTAGTGGTGATAATTTTCTTAGTCTCTATAAGGAAGAGAAAAAGACGAGTAGTTATTGAGTTACTGCTTGCAGCACTGAGGATTTTTTGAATTCCTACATCATCAAGGGTGCAGCAGTACTGTATTTTTCTTCGCTTCTGTCCTGGGTTCAGCAGTAGCTGAAGGAAAAAACATGACTGCTACTGCTGAACCCAGGACAGCTTCTTTTTGGCTCATTTGCCCACACTGATAGATCATTGTAATTCCAGTGTATGTGTGAGACAGCACGTCAGAAATAAAACTGTGTAGGAAAAACTCATTTGGGCATTTACCACTAACGGAAGTAGCTTGTTTATAAAAATGTATAAACTAAATTTTTATAATGATATAGATATTAGAACAGCAGAGAGTCATTATATTAATACAGGTAGGCCCATTATATAGGAAGAGGCTGCAAAAAATTCTTGGGTCAATAAGAAAAAAGTTTACAGGCTAATGAAAATATAATTGAGTTTGGTTTCATATTTCTGGTAATCTTTATGAGCTTCCTGGAGGAAAACTTGGATTATTTGAATTATTTATCATATGTACTAAAGAATTTGCACATTAATTAAAATTAATGCTTTCTACACTATCTCTTTACCACAAGGTAGTATAAAACTGAAAATTTATCTGTGTGAGATTTCAGTAGATTTCAGCTTTAATATTGACTTGGGTCAAAAGATTTTGCATTGCTTTAGCAGCTTATTCATTATGCCAACTTTTAAGAGGATACAACTGATTAACAGATTAGAAATAATTTAGTATTTTGGTAAGATTAGTAGCAACATGAGTGGGTTTTTTTTCCTTTACATTCAAATGGGATTCTAGGACTGAAAAGGATCTCTTGTGTTATCGTCTGCTACTCCAGTCATATCATTTAACTGGTGTCATGAAATTGTCAAACTTGACTTTTAAGAAGATTTGGCTTTCTGCCCCTGGGGCTTTAGTTGGAAAAGCTATCCAAAAGGTAAATTTCTTTGAAGCTAAGGAATCCTCTTTAAACATGCAGCCTGACTCTCTTCCTAGTCACCTGATACTCACTTTTGTTAGACGGTATCTTGGTTTTCCTTGATCTTTTCCTTCTGTTCCAGATCTTGATAGTGTAAGCAACTATTATTTTCTCTTTCACGTTAATTGAGACAGATTAACCAAACAAAACTTACTTTCATCCCACAAGATACACTACACATTTCCTCCATCTGATTAGTTTTATCTTCTTTCCAAATTTTACCTAAAGACAGTGGAGTATGGAGATTATGCATCATATCCACACTGAAGTCTTACCACTACTTTTCACTATGGCACAAACAGGGTTTTCTCTATTCAATAAGCCTAAAAGCTAAGGTTTAGAATTTTTGAATAACACCTCAATTTTTTTACTTGATTTTATACTTGGTTAAGATTAAATTCAACATTGTATAAATCTGTAAAATTATAATATCAAAGTTAACTTGGGACAATATATCCTTGTATAACATGTTTTCTAAAATGTGTTTCTGTCTGGACTCTGCTTTGCTATAAGTTAGCACAAATCTTTTGATTTCAGTAGAAATCGTATTTATTAATTGGCTTCTAAAATCTAGTTCAAAATGTTCTTTTATGATCCAGTTTCTGTTGAATGTTGGGTTGGCCAGCCATTGTTTAATGATGTATCAGAATGTTTGCACCGGATATGATGAAGCAGAGTGTTGATGTCTAATTTAGTAAGTAATTTTATATACAAGAGTTGTTTCTGAAGGAGTTCATGGTGCTTTCAAAAGAGAGTGAAAGAGGGTGCTCAACATGATATGTTACTCTTTCTGAGTTGCTAGTCTAAATTTTGTAACTGCTGTTTGATCTCATAGGGAAGGCAGGAGTGTTTCTGGTTTGTACTGGTAATGCATGTGAGGTCTATGAGATGACAGCAAGAATCTAGTGAAACCTAGTTTTCCACTTATAAAAAGTAAAAAATCTTACTGGTAGAAAGCAAAGTTTTAGATGGCTTGCGTCAGAAATCAAGGTGCAGGTGCTGTGTGTCTGTACTTTTGATAAAAAATATTTTTTTTTGCCTTTGAGAGCTGAAGGGAAGTGTTAGCTGTTACATTAGGAAGTGAGGCATAAAGGAAGTCACTGATCCTTAAAAATAAGCAAGACATATATGAAACAGGTAAGTAAAAATAACAAGAAGTATTTGAATTTGAACTGTGTTTGAATTGTCAGTGGCCTTTGATATACTGTAAGTGTGGATATAAATGTGAAGTAAATGCCCTTTTTCACTCTTGGGCCTTGCAAAGAACCCTGGTTGGAAGACAAACTCTGAAATATTCTTTTCTGCTTTCCTTTAGGGGTAGGAGAGATTGAAGTAGTTGTTGGGTATGAGATCTAGATCCTCCATCATAGTAATTCTGGAATCAATGTTCAATGGATTTTGTTCCCTGTTCTGTTCTCACACTCACTCACTGGCATTGGCCCAATTTACTGTTCTTGTTATTTAAATTGACCCTCAATATTATCTCCTTGTTCTTCTCCCTCTAATCATACTTATGGAGGCTAAACAATTAGAATTAGTAAAAATAATCTGTCTAGCAAGTTTGCTATATTTTTTATTAGGGGAAAAAAAGCCCTCTGACTTGATGGTCTACTCAAGCCACTGTAAGGAGATGCACTGTATGCTAAAGACAAACTCACCTCTTTCAGTAAAGAATTATTCATTGTTAGAAGATAGAGACTTTAAAATGTTCACTTTTCTATATGTATTTTTATTTATTTCCAAATCTCAGGGGAAGGAATTCGTGTTCAAATGATGCTGTTGCATGGTTACTTCTCCATTGTGGTTGACAGGAGTGGGACTCTGTGGTTTAGTGGCTTCTTACACCTTTGTGCAGGCACAGGCGCTTTGGAGGAGGGAGAAGCGGGGTAGGGAGAGGTGCACTTGTTTTGTTTGTTTCCTTATGATTATGGTTTTATTCAAAATACAGTTGATAAAGTTTTTTTCACTAATTGGCTTCTTGCTATTTTGGAATATTCTTAAAGACCCTGTTTCAGAGATGACTGCTGCATTGGAAATACAGGATTGGATGTCTCTCTGAAATGCCATTCTGTTTAGAAAGAACACCTACCATTTAAGTAAAATTATAGTGCTCTGAAAGCAAAAAAAAAAAAGTCTTTTGTCACTCCTGTATATTTATGCATATTTCATCTAAGAAGAAGGATTTTTTTTACCAGCTTGGCAGAAGTAATCACTGGCAGAACACTGGGGTGGCTTTTTTTTCTTTTTTCTTTTAAATACCAGTGTGAAGACTTCTTTCTGTTTAAAAGAGCCTTTAAACAGCATAGGTTTTTTTTGTTGGCATTGTTGTTTTTTTTTTTCTTTCAGCTTTTTAATAAATACAACCAGTTTCATTCAGGATCAGATGATTCTGTTGTTTCGATTGTTTGGGCTTTTGGGTGAAATCAAGTGCTTTTCTCTCAAAGTCAGCTGTACTTCAGGGGGAAAGGAGGAGGAGAATGATGTGATGTAGTAAAGTTGGCATGGACTCTTTAGATCTTATACCCAATAGGCAGACCAAGCTGCTGGTGATTTGTCCTTGCCAGACTTACTTTTTTTTTCCCTGAGACAGCGGCTGCAGAGTGGTCATTTTCCACCACTTTTGTGGTTGTAAAAACTTCAAACTAAAAGAGAAACCAGCCCGTATTTAAAATAAGAGATTTAAGAAAATATGGGCAATTTTGCAAGTTGGAATGATTTTGAGTGATCTTTAGGAATGACAGATGTTTTTTCATTGTACTAAAGACCAGTAAACATTGTGTCTTCTTTCCTTTACCATAAAGTAAACAGTAGCAAACCGTTTCTAGACTACTCCTTATTTAATTATCTTTTAATAAATTAGAGGGCCCACCTTGCATATCTGTATATTGTGCTCTGTCATTGGAAATGATGGATTATTATGGTTTTCTCCTTAATGTAACTTTTATCAGGTGGGAAATTTTTTGGCTTTCTGAGGGAGATTTTCTGCACAGACTTCTGTAGAAGAACAGAGCTTCTTACTACAACAGGGCCTGTGGTTGTGGGCTGAGATTATCTGCAGTCTCTAATCAGACAAGTCCAAAGAAGGACCAGTGGGTATGAAGGAGGGAATGGTCATTTTTTAATTTATTTGTGAATAAAAGCCCCCTTTCTACTCTGTGCATAGGTGACAGTGGTGGAAATGGTGCTGCTGAATCACTTGATAAGGAAATTATAATTGATTGTATGGAACAGAATTTATGCTTGCATGCATCCTCTTCATGGAAAGTTATATATTTGATTATTTTGACTTGGTTTATTTTTTTTTTTTTAGCTTTCTTATTATATTTTTGTTTTTAGTGTGGTACAAGTTACAAATGGTCAGCACAGCAGTAAGAAGTCAAAGTGAATCAAGAGACTCCAGCTTCTAAAAGTCAATTTTAATGTAGTATGCATAAGAGCAATTACCAAATGCTTTTTAAAATCACAGCCTCAGTCATTTTACTCCGTTGAAAATTCCAAAAAGTGAGATTGGTCTGTCAGTGCATCATATCCAGTTTCAAGTGCTTATTTACCTTGTGGGGCATAGCAATTAATCAACGTATGCTTCCAGTGGTACATTGCATAAAGTGACTCAAAGGTGACATAATCCATGAAGCATTCTTTGGTGGTTGCATTAGGGTTATGAAACATCATTTGTTGTTATTGAAGCCATACATGTTGGCAGTTTGAGATAGCATGCTGGATCACTATACTCAGATTGGTGCTTATTTGAAATATTTATAGCTTTGTTCTCACATAGTTGTAGACTCACTGGTTTTAAAGGCAAGAAATAATTGAGGTGAAGTTACCTGCTGATAATATATAATTAGTTGAGTAGAAGTATTCATTGCTGTGAGGAAAAAAAAAGCTGTTCAGGAAGCATAAATGTGCTCATCTCGAAAGTGCTTTCATAAACATTGCAAGGACAAAAAAGCTCTGAATTTTCTCTTTGCAGTTATAGGGGATCTGATATAATGAAAGAACTGTGTTTGTCATAATCTTAATAACGCATCCATCCAATATTTCATGGTTTGGTGGTGCATAGTAAGAACAATGCCACTTGTAGAGAATCAAAACAGTTAAACGTATAATGGGAAAATACTTAGATTTATGTTTTTAAATTCTCGTTAAATGTTTTTATGATCACAGTGATCCCATCAGTGTTTAAGGAGTGGGTAAAATATCAGGAGCTGGGTGGCATAGGTGCCGCACCAAGCATGTGGCAATAGATGTGTATGGAGCACCTTGAAGGCTCAGTATTTGGCGTGGGAGTTACTGGGTAGAGATCACACATCAAAGAAGTTGAGCAGAAGCACCCACCTATGGCTGGTCCGGCTTGGTTTGGATTCTGGCAAATTGTCTGAATCCTGCACTTGTTTGGTGCACTCACGTGAGGCCATTGCTCATGCTGGGCCGTCAGAATTCATGACTTGCTGCCACACTCAAGAAAAATGCATGTGGTCAGAGCTAAATGGATGAAACACCACTATTTTTGAATGAAAAAATGTAGTTACTCTAGTTATCAAATTACTTGTGCCTGCCTTTGCTGTGTAAGAAAAGATGGAGGTGGGTAAGAGGATTTGAAAGTTCCACCAACAAAAATCAACTTTTTGTTCTTTTTTTTTTCCTTGCTTGAAGAAAAAGACTGTGAGCAGAGAATTCAAACAGTTTAACTGAGTTACTGGATTTTAAAGTGGTGATGAGTGAGGTTGCCTGTGGTGTTCCCTCTATTTTCCGTACATCAGAAGTTAGTCTGCTAACATTTTCACTCCACATTTGTAGGGTTATCCAGCTTACGTGACGTACAGGTTTCTGCCCCCCTTTCGAAATGACCCTTACTGTCCACCTGTCTGCTTTTCATCTATTGCAAAAGACTAAGTCCCATCAAAACTTAATTATGTATATTCTTCTGTAATATCTGAGATCCTGTTTGCTCAGCTGCTGGTAATACAATCTCCTGCTCCCTTGCAGACTTCTAGTTGCTAGGAACTTCATGTATTAAGTGTCTGGCTCTTCACCCCCGGCTGGCTGGGTGCCAAATGCCTGAAACTTCAGGCAAATGAGATTATTTTACAATGACTCGTTTGTTATTAGAACTTAGAAGGGTTTCTTAACATGTTAAATGAAAGTCTGAAAAGTTTTCTTAGTTTGTGACAGCTGCTTTTCCCCTGGCAAGAACAGAATTTTGACTATGCTTGCAGTGCTCTTCAAAATACTGTGGTTTGTGCCAAAGACTTCAATTTCTCTATAAAAGGCAGGAAGCCATAATTTCCTTGCTGTAAGCAATATGTTTTTAATCTATTATTCTGCATGAAATTATGCTGTGAACCAGTAGCTTCAAAGAGCTGATTTACCTTTTTGTTCTTGGTGTAAATCTTATTTCTGCAGCATTTGTAAATTAACAGTTTTGACTTTAAGAAAAAAGAAATTCATAGTATCATGTCTACATTTTATGGCTTTCTTTAAGCCATTGTTAAGAAGATGACTCCTAAAAAGTGTTTTCTTAAAATTTGAGCATTAATTGTGGAGCACAGTTCTGCATCTGAAAATTATAGCACTGCACAGTGAATAAAAAGTATATTAAAAAAGATTTTCTAAAAAAATACATGGAGCGATGCTGGTTTTGCATGAAGGCAGGAGCAAGTACTTGCAATGAAATATTCATGGACATGGTTAAGTCAGTTTGTATTCACAAAAGCTTTTGCAGTTTTCTGTTTTGTTTTGGGTTTTCTGTTTGTTTTTTGTTTTTTGGTTTTTTTTTGGCACAAGGTGGGCTTCAATCCCATCAAAAACATCAGCAGACTTATTTAAAGCCTAGTATCAGAGGGCCTGAGCCATGAGAATAGTTCCAGTCAGTTGCTGACCCTGAGAACGATGTTATCAAATATTGATCCTGTTGTATGAGAAGAGCTGAGATTTAGTGAGTGTAAAATTCCGTGCTGGAAACATTAATCAGGTAAGTATTGTAAGATGAGAGTGGTTAGTTTGAGAGAGGCAAACCCATGCAGGAATTTCGGGTTGACAGTGTCTTCATTTCATCTGTTACAGTTATGATTTCTAATATGCACATCCCAGGCATATTAAACTCTGAGGCAACTTTTGTCTTGATGTTTAAAAATATTCTTGAGGCAGATAGGTCTGACTGAAACTGTCAAATAATCTCTTAGTTCTATTTGGATGGGGGTGGACATGTATTCACCCACACTGCAGCTATGTAATGAACAGAGGAGCACTACACAACATTTCAGGATAAAAAATGAAGAAGTATTTCTCCAGTTGAGCTTACATGGGAATTTCAGCTAATCAGAAAGTCACAGGAATGTGACTTACATAAATGCATGTAAAACTGTGGGAATGTGCCTTATGTAGTTAATTTTTCTTACTCTGACCTGAAAGTAATTTTTTGTTTTCTTTTTTTGTCTTCCAGAAGAGTTGTAGCTAGAGGGATAGAAAAAAAACCAAAAGGCTTTCCTCCTGTTTTGTCAGGATCAGCTTTATCTGCACTCTTTTTCTGTAACCTGTTTTGAGAGCCTTCAGTGTTAGAGATGCCACAGCGTCCTCAAAAGTCATTGCCAGTTTTTAAACCATCCTTAATTCTTAGTGTTTAACTTAAGCCCCCTATATATTAACCTTTTACTGCCTACCTACCAAAACTAATGACTGTCAAAGCTTCCTTCAAACCATCTTCTTTCCTCTAATCGTTGCTTAGCTCGTTAAATCAAGCCTTTTATATTACATTTTACAGAACTCCGTTTTTTTGTTGCTGTCCTTGGACTGTTTCTGGGTACCCAGAACTAGACAGTGTGTTAACTAGAGGTCTTGTCAATGCCAAAATGACGTTACCATTGCCACTGTATTGTATACAGTGTGTACTTAATACCTGTTTTGCTGTCCTGAGACTTGAGGGGGGCGGGAGGAGAAGAAAAGAAAAAGGTACTCTGAGAACAGTCCAAAGAGAGCTGTTACCTTTCTTCAGTTATCCTGATGGTAAGTGTTGCTGAATATGACATAGTAATTTATTCTAATATTCTTTTATATGAGAAAGGCCACAGGAGTTGTCTGAAATAATTCCTTTTCAAATAATGTTTCTTTAAGAAAGAAAAGTCCAGTTATATGGAAATAGCACTATCATATTTGTTTTTCAGTAAGCATTTGTTTTAGCTATATAAAATAGTAATATTAAAAAAAAGAGTTGGACCAGCAAATAATTGTGTAGTCTAATTCTACATAGCCTCATCTGTCAGAGATTGGAACTTGCTGTTTCTTTGTCAGCAAGGCAGATGAATCAATAGATAATCAAATTTTAATCAGATTTCACTTTCTCATGCTGATGCTTATCAGAAATGATCAAATCACATCCTGACTTTTCCTTAGAAATTGAACAGTTTAATCCCCTGCTGCCATGTACAAGAGAGCATGTCTTTCAGTTCTTTAATTATTCTATCATTCTTCCCCAAGTCCTTTCTTCAATGTCCTAGCATTTTGAATTTTAAATGCTAGGTATGACTAGACTTCCAGTTGCAGCTGCATCAGTGCCGAAAGCAGAGGTAATAAATCCGTGTGCTTCTCTGATATTCCCCAGACTAGCAAAAACAATTCATGAAGAGTGTATGTTCATCTAATTACCCACTATATCGGTTAAATTTCATCTTTGCTTTTCAGAATAGAGTCCCTGTTACATCACACCAGCTTACATTCCATGTTTCCATGGGCCTGACATAGTATTTTTGCAGTCTGTGTTGCTTTTAAGTTATGCTTGTGCAGTCTCATTATTACACTACCAAGTTATCTAGTTTTTCCATAAGCCAAGGTGGTAGTTAAATAGTAGTACTGCCCTTCATGTTTTCATTTGTTAACTATGTGGATTTTATTCTCATTATTTTGAGAAGCCTACAGTTACTCAGGTAGCTCTGTTTCTCTTTTTTAAAAAGTAGCACAGTAGTTTTTCCTCCTCTCAGTTGCTCTGGAACCCAACCGTTGGCTTTATAGCTCTTTCAATTTTGCTTTGACACTTTTTGGACTTACTTATTATTATAGGTGTGCAGCTTTAGTGAGTTCCTTTCAACATCCAGGTCAACTGATGTTAGAATATAGTGTTTCATTGGTAATACCTAATACTGCATTTTCCCAAAACTGGGGGGAGGGAAGGGGGGAGAGAGCATGAAGTGAATGATAAATATTTATGGATGGTAGAACTGTTAAATTACTATAAAGTATTAGCAAAACATTTAATGGCCCTTAAGTATGCTGACAGTGATGTTTCTGCATACCTTCTGTCTTTCCTTAGTGGTTTTCTACAACTATTAAGTGTCTATTTATATCTGTTACAATCAACTTTCTGCAACTTTCTGTTTTAAACATTATATTTGTTTATGTTTGAAACATACACTTTAAAGCTTCTTTTGCAACCTGACAATTCTGTTTAGTGCATTTTATTTTTTCAAAATTAATTTAAAAATTTAATTAAGGTTTATTCACATGCTTCTCTTCAAATGATACTCTTAGTTCTGTGAGACTATTCGTAGATTCACAGAAGACTTAAGCATGTTTAATCGTTATTTCTGAGTGTGCTGAGAAATATTCCTTCAGAGATGCATGTTATTAAAGGACATACTGGTTGTAAATGGTAGCACAGCAGCTACAAGCACTTCTGTTAAGAAATAATATTGCTGACAAAATGTTTTGGAAAGGGAATCTTAGTTTAGGCCTTTGTTCTCGGGAAGATTTTTTAATTTTTAATCTCTTAACTGTGCAGTTTCTGTTGAGTGCTCATTACAGAGGCAGAAATTTTTGTGACCTCTTTGTGATCCCATACATCTTTCCGAGGTTTCTTTTTCTGTAGTGATCTTGGCCTGGCCTAATGGTTAGGACTGTATTGTAAAATACAGTTTTGAAACTTTCAGTACAGTTTTGAAACCTTCAGGTAGGAAGGTCTAGAAACACAAGTGCTTCTTCCTGAGTCACTTACTATCTAGAAGTTGTATATCTCTCTAGTATTATTATATAAAAAGTGCTATTTTTTTGTCATGTTAAAAAAAAAAATTAATCATGCTGGTTTCCAATCCCTAAACAGATGTTTGGCAAGGAAAATCCTTTTTGGTGTCGTGGACCTGCCATGATATGCGTTATTCAGATCTGCAGAGATCATTGATGAACGCTTCTATCCTCATGTTCTTTACTGTCTCTTCTAGACAGTTACCTGTTAGTATTTTGGCTTTTCTAATCCACACTTTGAATGGGGAATTAATGTATGTCACATGATATTATGATTTCTTATTTATGAGTCAGTCATCTGAATTCCTGTACAGACCTGGTTCTAGGTATGTGTGCTAATGTTGAAATGGTGTCCAACATAAGCACCCTCAGCTGGCTATAATGCCCACCTGATTATATTCCTTATAGCATTAGGGAGCCCAGAAATCCTGTTATTTGGTGTTCTCTCTTCATCCTTTATTAATAAGGATCATAGTTATTAAGAAATAGAAGTAAAATATACAGCAGACAGTGGAGGAAGCTAGTTATTGGTACTGAAAGCTGCACTGACATGCTGTTTATACTTAAAAACCACTCCTATTGCTGTTAATTCAGGAGAAGAAAGCCTTTTATAAGTGTCTTTCAAATTGTTTTACTGTATATCCTAGAACATAGAATTAATATTGTGAGCAGATGAAAGAGTACATAATTTTCAAAATCCCACTTAATACATTACTCAAAATGTAAGGGATTTCTGGGTTGGTTTAGTATTGGTTTTTTGTTTTTTGTTTTTTTTTTCCTCAGGAAGAAATTTGTGCATGCTTTTAATTACAACAGTAGTTTTCATCAGAGGTGTTTGGGTTTCTGTTTCTTTAAAAATAATACTAAAAAAAAGTTTTAAATTTATCTTTAAGCAATTACCTAAACTGACATCTATCTTGAAGAAAGTGAAGTGTAGTTTTGAAGCAGAAAGTAGATATAAACAATTGAGAATGATCTTAGGTCTCTTACCTTTATTAGATCTCTCTAGCTGTCTTATCTCATACACAGAAACTGTGACTGCATGTAAGTAGTTTATATGTTGTTCAGTCTATAAAAAGATCAAAGGCGCATGTTCTATGTCTGTGTAGTCTGTTGAGTTACGTACCTGACTGGGTCTCCTGAATAGATGCTTGTTCAGGGATAAGTAAAACACATGCTGATGGTAGAGTCTTACAGAAATGTTTTAGGTTTTATTTTGGTTTGGGGTAGGAGATAGTATTTTTTGTTTGTTTGTTTTTAAATAATGTGTAGAATTGGCTCCTGAATTGGTTTCTTTGTATCTTTCTTAAATTAAGAGCTTCTTTTCCTAGATGGTAGTATATAGCATAGAGTTAATGAGACTGCAGCTTCAGAAATAGTGAATGCTTGTGAGCAAGGGGCTCTTTAGTCACTGTCCATTTTTCATTAAAGGAACTAGTAAAATAATTTGATTTTGTTAGTGATTCATCATCCTTTTTCTGCCTACTCCCTGAAGGACATGAAAGTTTCTGCTCCAGTTCTCAACCTTCTTGATGAGAACAGCAATCTGTTCATGAAGTATCTGTGTAAATGGATGCCTGTCAACAGTCTGACACTCTTGTCACATTCTGCTCCTAAATATTTCTCAGGAGGTCCCCATATTGCCTTAGAGAAATGTGGCATTAATGGATCAGTGTTAGTAGAATAGTGCTCCCATGTTCCCGGTTGGAAATAACTGAGAAGACGCAAACTGTTAGTGCTCTTCCTCAGTACTGCTGCCAGTTGAAAATTTTCAGGGGAATTATGCAGCATATGCAGATGTGGTATATGTGGTAATACTTCTGGCTCCAACAGGGTGTGTGTCCTGGGTTCAGCAGTAGCAGTCATTTTTCTCCTTCTTGGTAGCTGGTGCAGTGCAGTGTTTTGACTTTCAGCTCGGGAACAGAGCTGATAACAATGATGTTTTGGTTTGGCCAAGGACTTTGTGAGCCTCATGCTCTGCCAGGGAGGAGGGGAAGCCGGGAGGAAGCAGAGACAGGACACCTGACCCAAACTGACCAAAGAGGTATTCCATACCACAGCACGTCATGCCCAGGAGGTAACTGGGAGTTAGCCGGAAGGGCTGGGAGACTGCAGGGTTGGAGGAAGCATCGGTCAGAGCTTGGTCGGGCTGGGGGGGGGGGGGGGGGCGAGTTATCAGTCGGCTGGTGGTGAGGTGTTGTATTCTCTTCCCTTGTTATTTCCTTTATCATTGTTATTATTAGTGGTAGCAGTAGTGATTTGTGTTATACCTTAGTTACTAAACTGTTCTTATCTCAACCCGTGGGAGTTGTATTCTTTTCGATTCTCCTCTCTGTCCCTCCGGGAGTAGGAGGACGGCAAGAAGGGCGGGGAGTGAGTGAATGAGCCCTCTGCCTGATTTTAAACCACGACAGTGTGAAGACCAGTTTCTCTTGAGTTTCATTGTGTATTTATTATTACTACTTTTCTGTATATTCCAATTGAATTAATCTTTTAATCTACATGACAGTCACCTACACAAGTATGCTTTGATTTGCATGGCACGTGACTGTTTCAAGTTTTATGGGACAAATTTATGAGAGTGTTTTTGCAGTGTCTGAATTATTGGATGTACTTTTTCTCTACATCTGCTTGACTATGTCATCTTCACTGCATTGGAAGCTGTAATAGAGTATTCACAAAATGCTGAGGAAGTAGCAGTAAAAAAGCTAACTTTTGGAAAAGATAAATTATATTTAAGAGTCAGTTGTTATTTTAAATTAAGGTAGTCTTTATGTGGTAATAATGAAAATCATTTTCCAAGACATAACATATATATACATGATAATCCATTACATGTAGTAGTTCAGATTGAATTACTTCCACAGAAGTCTTAATGAAAAATAAACCTGATCTTTTTAATGGAAATGGAGAAAGTTGTATTAGTGTCCTGTGGTAGCACAAATGGAGTTAGACTAATTATGCTCAAGTTCTCTTTGTTTGAGAAAGAACTGTTATTATTTAAGATTTTTCATGTTTAATTTCATGTATCTGGTGGGTTGACTGCAGCCAGTAGCCACTTGCCAGATTCAGGCCAGGAGTAGTGAGAGAAAACTAAACACACACACACAGAGTCTTCAGATTTTTTAAAAATCCCAAAAGCAACATTGCCAGGAATCAGGATCTACAGTCACCATGATTTTACCAAAGTTTTCAATTGCAACCACACAAGCAAAATTTAACAATCTTTTTGAGCCATGTTTCTGATGTGTCAACTTTGGTTTTGTTTGCTGTTGATCAAAAGAGTCTAGATTTGAGAAAAAAAAACCAAACCACAAACAAAACCCACAAATGCTGTGTAGTATTGTTAAGATGCTTTTATTTTGATTCTCTTCCTGTATCTCTTGATGCTTGCCCTGAACTGGTAGTCTGCATAGGAGTAGCAATGTGATGTATACTCAACATTTCTGGCAGTGAGCCCCATAAGTGTCCAAGGCAAGCCTACAGGCAGTGACAGGAGGCATAGGTAGCAAGAAAACATGTATGTGTAAAGATACAACGCAAAGGAAGCAACTCCTGCCGTGAATGGCCACAGGGAAAAACAACCGGTACTCAAAGAGGCTGACAAAAAGGTTGTTCAGAGGTCACACTGTATCCAAAATAGCTATGTTTCTATGTTTCACCATGGCCATGTTTCATCTGTTTCATGGATATTTCTGTGAGGGAACTCAGCTGTATTTTTCCTCTGTGGTCATGATTGTTCCATAAGTGGCAGCTGGAGAAAAACTTGTAGCTTGATGCCAGTCTAGGTCAATGTGTGTGGTGGGCAAAGTACTCTGTTCCTGGTCAGAAGGAGATTAAGGAATCTGATTTCTTCAACAAGTCACTGCTGCAAACAGAATTGGAGAAATATTTGTTATCTAAAATACTGTTTATATCACAAACAATAAGAGGATCGCTCCTTTCTGACAGCCCATTTGGAAAAGTCTTGTTCTGTGCTGCAGGCATCAGGTTGCGCTTTGTAGAACATGTAATTAGTTGAGAATTGTAGTATAAAGAATAAATACTATAAATAGGGAATGATACCACACATATTAAAGCATGAAGAAGCTTAACTGATGTTAGAAATGTACCAAATGGCAATGGTTCTCTGAAATTCTATGTACAAATATATCTCTATATAAATCTTAACGAGAATACAGGCTTAAACAGTGGCTCAAAATCACATGAACTTTTTAGTTGTTTAATTGTGTCCTTCCTGATAGAGTTTGAGCTGTGCCAAGTCATGCACTTTCAGATTATGCCCAGACAGTTTGGGTCCTAGCATGTGTAAGGGACTGTTTAAAATAAGCAGTGGGAATGTCATCTCCCTGCTTCTGGGAAAGAGGTCAGCTATATGGCAGTGAGCTGTTTCTATGCCACTTAGCCTTGAATCCAGAGAATGGTTCCTTGCTGGTTTAGTGGATGTAGGCTTAGAAACGTCTTGTTTTCACTTAGCCATTAGATCAGAAGCTTATTTTCTGATCTAATCACTGATCTAATCACTTCTGATCTAATCACTTCTGATCTAATCTGTCTTCTAATACTTTTTCAGGAATGCAAAGGCAAAAAGAAAGCAAGGATCTGTACTGCTGTTCTCATTTGCCTTAATCCATGTAACCTGGCTCCTTGCTGCTATCCTGAAGGCTCAGAAGACATAAAGGTCTTTCCTATACTTTGTTCCAAGCATATTTTTCTTGCTTTGGTGATCCCTCTTCCTAACTTTTCAAAATTTCTTCGGTTGCTTTTTACCTTTCCAATGCAAGACCTTTGCTCATCAATCACTGGTCTTCCTTTCTGTGCCTCTGACAAATGGGCTTGACTTCACCTGTGTTGGGTAGTACTGCGTTGTAGGCAGTATCAAGTTGACCCATACTATTTCTTTTTCTGATATTTTTCTTTCCTGTACAGCTTAAAGGTGATTGCTTGGGGAATATAGAAAAGAAAGAAGGAGAGGAAGAAAAAAAAAATAGGCATTTATTGCCCATCCTTGTTGTTTGGTTGCCTGGCAGGTGCAAATGCAATCAGTGGAAAGGTCTAGAGCAACTCACCGTTTCTGAGCTGTCTTAAGACAGCATGAAACATCCTGGAAGGAGATGGAGATGCCATTGCTACTGGAGCAGGCACCAGCTCCTCTTCTTACTCAGATGTTCTTAAATATATTCTGTATAGCCATAGTGTGAAATTCTGTTTAAGCTCCAGAGTTTGTGTTAGTTTGTAGTAACTAGTGGTGCATGTGAAGAAAGTTTTTGAATGATTGTTTTTTTACACCAAAACTGTGAAGTCTTGTGATATTTTCTTTACGCATATGTTACTAATATTTTCATGAAAGTTTTGTGCTTGGTAATAGAGCGAGTTAATAACGACTTCTACAATTAAGTGAGAAATTAGGCAGTCCTTATGGCCAAAATTTCTCTGCTGTGTTGTAACCTTTGCAGAGAAAGGAAATCCTGGCTTCTAAAAATAAAATGCATTGTTATATTAAGAATGTAAAAGAAGAGTGTTTCAGTTTGGTTATTATGATTGTTTCAAAAAGTGTTGTACATTTATATATTTCTTTTAAAAGTGTTGTATCAGTATAAGACTACTTATTTATTTTTACACAAGTTACGGTTAGGTCAGCAATCTTGTTTAGGTTAGGTCAACCTAACTTGTGTTTTAGCACAAGTTCAGCAAGTTAGGTTAGGTCAACAAACGTTCAGTGTGACTCAACTTCTCCACATGCTCTGAGGGCATTGTTTAGCCCACAGTCCTTATGTGGGCTGGATCATTATCTTTCTGCTGTGAAAAACTTCCATGTTTTATCAAGGTTCTTATTGCTGTTAGGGTAATCGCTAAGGATTTCTCTAAGAGGAAGGCTTGCAGAAATCTAATTTAGGAGGAAAATATAGTTATCACTAAAAAAGACAGTTCAACTTAATGTTAAGAAAAAGGTCAATGAAGACTGAAAAACTTAAAAAGATAACTCTGATTACTTCATACAATAAAGCAACAGAAACTGTCCCTTACAGGAAATGTGTGAAGTCGTAGTAACATATAAAAAAACAGAAACAAGAAGCCTTTTGATTGCACCTTTAGAACTCAGCTATCTACCTGTTCTGTTAACAAAACCATGACAATTCTAGTATGATTAAAAGAAAGATATATATATTTATTTTTTTCTTTTCCAAAATGATCACAGCAACAGGCTTTTTCAACTGTTGGATTACATTAGTAAATGTAAACAGACATCAGTATTTTCCAGCTTTTTCCAGATAAAGTTCTGTATATGGAAAAAATTAATTTCTTATCAGATTTTCATTGCTAATCTTCCAAATACATAATTATTAAACCAAACTGTTCAGAGAGTTGTCTGTTCCTAGACATTTTCACTTTTCCTTTTAATTTCTACTAGAAATTAACTACATTTCTAATAGAAATTTAATAAACCAAGCTTTCTGCTGCAGTGAGAGGCAGAATACATTATCAATTCAGATAACTGTATATGCTTAATTAATTATTGAAAAGATCCCAGTTAATATTGGTTATGTGTTAATATTTTGATATATTAGGTGTTTTAAAGTTCTCTTTAATAATAAAACCATTTGATTATTACAGTAACTGGATAGAGTTTTAAATATCACCCTTTTTTCAGCAGTTTGTCTTTTATCCTTGTATTGAGAACAATCCTTAATAAGACAGCACAGTTCTGGATCTACATAGTCCAGCTTGTGCCTGCATGTATGGCATTGAAATTACTGACTGATACAATGGATGATGGTTTAAATGAATTACTGAATATTTCATAAGTTTTAGTGAAATTTGAGTCTGGTTTATTTTTTTCTCTATCATCACTTTAAATCTTTTTAAATGAAAATACAGAATTTGCATAATTATTTTGCTTCTATACAGTTATTGGTGAAATATTTTGGTGAATTTTCTTGAGATGTTTACAGTTGCTAAGGGTAAAAACACTTCAATGATTTCTTCTGCTTTGGTATCTGCTGAGGAAAGGTTAGTGCTGAGCCTTTTTTCACCCTGGATGTTTTATGGATAATCTGCTGCCATAGTACCCACAAGCTGGGCAATAGCAAACTATTACTTGGGATCCTGATCAGCAGGTGTTTTTCATCTGAAAAGTGATTCTAAGGCTAATGGGTAGGTAACAGTTACATGATATTTTCAGGAAATGAAAGAAGCACACAACTTCAGTCAGCTTACCAATGACTTCAGATGTTAGTAGTGTTTGCTGTTGTTACCATAAGAGCTGCTCCCATATCATATAAAACATCTTTTATACGAATGTTTACACAGCAGTTTTTTTAAGGCTCAGTGTTTGGAATGAACGTCTGGTACACTTTTCCCAAATACTATACTTCTGTTGTGGTAACATCTAAGGAGAAACTCTTGGCATAATGTAAGACAAGTATTGCTGAAAAAGCAAGAGTGAGAATGCTCAAAACTGACCTGTAGGTCTTTATTGTTGAAATTTTTAGAAGTAAACCTTAGAGTAATTGCACGTCTTGAGAGGTATGTATATACATTTTATTTCTTGTGGAGATGTAAATGATTAAAAGCAGTACTAAAGTAGTATTCAGTCTGTGAATGATCTCTGCATCTACATTCAGTAAATATTGAATATTGAGCACTGATAAACTAACAAATTAAAATCACTGTTACTCAGCAATATATGGATTGTATTCAGAATTGTAATACAGTTGTAATCACTGCAAGCAACACTAATGTATGCTATCTTGTCAGAGAATATTTCATTTTTCATTTTAAAGTGGACAAGTAAAAAAATAACTTGCAGCTTGATCCTGAAACATTGTCTTGCTAAAACTTACAGCAGTCCCCTTTTGTCATCTGTGAAACTGACTTTGAAATGGAGATTATCTCTGAATTATAAATTTTCCTCATCAAGCCGGCTGACATCAATTTGACTCTACTGTGACATAATTTTATATTTGTCTACATGGATGCTGTTTTACACTCATGACTGAAACCTTTTGTCCTGAAAACTTATATGTGTGTGCTTTATAAATAGTCATATTGATCTGTATAGTGGAATTGTAAGTCAGTTTAGTGCAGCTTTAAAGGATGCAGAATCCAGATCTTGAAGTTTCAAGCCTGGTAAACAGTTAGTTTTACTGCCAGAATTTTGTTTCTTCATGGGAACAATGAAATATTTTTTTCTACGGCATTGTCAGTATGATGAAGAACGACGTATTTCCTTTTTCACTTGTTAGATTAGATAATAACTTGCATTGAGAATAGTACTTGTTTATATGTGATACTACTTTTGCAACAGTTTAACAGCTGTGCATGGTAATATCTCTGCCTTTACCTCTGCTACCTTACAGACTACTTATCAGTAATACAGATTGAGGGAATGATACAGTGTTTCCCCTGTAAGTCTGTTGCACTGACATAAACATAATAGTGAATGTCATCTTCATATCAAGGCTGGACAACTTTAACTGTTCTTATAGTAAAGCTAATATTTGTACCTACGTTTTCTAAGGATAGTTAATATTTTAATTAAAAAAAAGAAAGTCTTCTGTCAGTTACCTTTGGTTTAGTAAATTGGCTGGAACCAGATCTGTTGGAACTAGATAATCTTTAAGGTCCTTTCCAACCCTAATCATTCTATGATTCTGCGATTCTGCTTAATAAGTGAGTAAATAATGTAAAAATTAGCAATACGGATGTAATCATACTTTTTATCAAAACTGTCCCCATTTCTACTAGATAATGTATTTTTTTAGTACCCTGATTGTTGGGTCATATGAGGTTATCTACTTTATCCTTCTATCCCAACATAGAAAGATCAGCTTTCAGATTCCTGACATTAGTTTAACTTGTCTGTTAAAAAACCCTCCAGTAATAGAGATTCCTTTTCTTAGGCATTACTTATAAGATTACTTTTTAAAATTCTTACCCTTGCAAGGCTTTTCTTGCCTCCAGTTTAATTCCTTGCAATATATCCCTTCGTATGTTTTTGATTTGCTAATCCTTAATGTTCTTTGTAGAGGAGAAACAGATTATTCGCTTCCTTATTGTCATCAGGATTTAAAGACTTCAACCATTCATGCCTGCATCTCCCTCCCCCCCCCTCCCCGGGACTGCATGTATCTAGGCTGGAGAACCTTCCTTTTTATGGAGAATGTTTCCTATATGTTAGTGATCTTGCACATCTCTCATAAATTGATTTTAAGTAGCAAAATTGAAAGTACAAATTTGGAAAATAGAAATAAGGCTCTTAAAAGGTTTCACATTGCACATTGGATAGTGTCTTCAACAGTAATTTAATTCCTTCTTATCTGTATTTTCTTCTGATTTTTTTTTTTCCTAAGTGGTTTTATGAAAAAATACTCTCAGCTTTTCCAGAACTTCGGTGTCTATGGCAAATTTTCAGCTTATCTTCAGATACACTGAATCTTCCATTCTTAGACTGAATGTGTTTTGTAGTTTCAATTGTCTTAGAAGTTCGCTGTCCAATATTCCTTCTCATTATTCTGGAAAGTATCTAATAAATAACATCAAGACGGGGATAGACTTTTATTAATACAGAAGTTTTGCTGAATTGCAAATCTGGGATGCAGAATTGTTTGTAAGGGATATAAACCATGTTAGCTGATGTTTCTGTTTCTAAAAAAAAGGGGGAGGGGCACACTTGCAATACAGAACTGTGGCAATTTAACAAGTCATTGTGCTGTAAAGGTTATTTATCCTGTTTCAGTTGTAAACTAATGTACCCTATATCAAACCACTGGAAACAGTTTAAGTTGATACATTTTATTTCACACTTGGAGTAGACAGACATTGTGTATATGGACAGTTATGATGTCTCGAGACTTGTTAAGCATCCAGAAGTAGATCCTGTTTCTGAACCACATGTAAACAGTTTCCTACTCTTCTGATTCTAAAATAATCAGAAACAATGTGCTTTCTCTTTATAGCAGTGAACATTTTACTTCTGGCAATTTCACTTTAAGCAACTATTTTACTGAAACAATGGCTTTTATTACTGCTGTAAATTTAGATCCAATACCATTGGGTTTAGTTAGTTCTTAGTTAGCTCAGCTTTAATTAGCTTTTAGATAGTTTGACATATATGAATTTCCTATTTTGTTCTGTATTTGGCAAAAATAAGTGCTATTTGTACTGTTCTAGTACCAAGCAATATGGCTGCTTTTTGTTTACTTTTGTTTGTGCAAATCAACATTATTGTTGGCAGGAGTAGTCTTAGCTGAGGGAATATTTTTATCACTGTTGCAGCAGTTGGTCCTTCTACAATGTTTGGAGAATCACACCATCAGAATTATTTTCTTGGCATGAGAGTAGTTTATCTGGGGAAAACGAACTTGAATCCATAAGATAGTTCTTGTATACAATTAAAAATGTTGTGATTTAATTTATTTTTCTCTACAGAATATAATAAATGGTACCTCAAAATACACTTATTTATACACACATATATAATACATGTCTTACAGCACGTACTTTTCTAGGTAGAAGAACATACTTTTATAGGTAAAAGAAATAGAGCTAGTTCAAAAAGAGCAAATGGAATGGGAATATAAAGAGAGCACCAGTGGTTTAAGTCATAGTGAGTAATAATGACTGCATATGGTTAAGAATGGCTCCTGGCTTCCCAGGAAAAGGCACTTTTCTAAGGAGAGTATGAAGCAAGCAAAAGGTGCCTGCACAGTGAAATCATGCAAATATGGCAGCATGTCATTACTTCATTGGTTATTTCATGACAAAATGTGACTTATGCCAGGCCAACAACACCATTAGAAGTGTGGCTTATATGAAAATTTTATTTTAAATAAACAAAAATTCAGTATTCATCTTTATTAATATTATTTACTATTCAACTGAGACTGTGAATATGAATGGTTAACTAATTACTAAGAAAGATTTAAGAATATGTATCTCTGCTAGATTTGTCATCGTAAGGCCTGTTTAGAAGTACATGTGTTGATGTTGGTGCCAGCCTATTCAAAGTTCGGTAATAGCTTGCTAAATTTTCCCATTCATAATTAGTTGATGATAAAGGTGTTGAAAGAAATAGTATATTGTATAGATAAGTGATCCAGTTAGGATTTTTAATGTTTGCACAGTGCACATGAAAAAAAATTCTACATTTTTAAACACATGCACTACAGGAAAATTTTGCAGGTACTTGTGAGAATGTTTTTAGATTTCTGGTAATTGTTTCTGTTGAGTATAAAACCTTTATGAATAACTAGATACAACAAATTTAGGGTTTTTTTTTCCTAACAGGTAATCTGTCCAAACAAAAATTTGCAGTGCTTTGGTACTTATGATATCATCTGGAATAAGATGACAAAACTTCAGAGAATTAGATGCATTTCACTCAAACCAGGGATGTGACCATTTTGTGTCTGTCTTCACTTCATGCTTTGAAGCTTAAAAACCCCCATAACTTGGGATACTTGGATAGGTTCCAAAGCTTCCAGTAATCAGTAATTAATATATTGTTTTAAAGTACTTTTTGCTGGGTTCCTTCTCTTCTGCATTGTTTTCAAAGTCATTATAACCTTAAAACCTGCTAGTTTATCTCTTGAACTATGTTTATCATTATGTTTCATTTACTAAATACTGATAAGGTTCCCAAATAATACACGGAGTAGTCCAGTGATGTTAAATTGAGTTTTCATGTATCAGGAAAAGGAGGTTTCTTGGTTGTGTTTTCAAAACAAAGTCTTAGTTTTTTAAGTTGGAAGCATGAAAAAAATTGTGCTGCAGGAAACAAAAATGAGCACCCAAACCTGAAAAAACCTGTTGCTTAGATAATAGTGTTGCTTAGATTATAACTCAAGTTTAGTTTGTAACCTCTGAGTTTTAAAAAATATATTTTTTAAACAGGGTTTAATATGGTTTCAAAGCTCCAACTTCTTTGCATCAAAGGAAATTATTATGATTATGTTTGGAACCATTGTTTTATGTGTCTAGTCTCAAGAAATTGGTTATTTTCTAATAAGCTATGATTTAGGCATTGCATCTTGGCTAGAGCTGAAAAATATTTCTTCCGGCCACAAGTCATCTTTTGGGCAGTAATCTGGAGAGAGACCACAGAATCATATAGACTGGGAGGGAGCTCCTTAAGTCATCTAGCCCAAACAACTGCTCCAGGAGGGTCTAATTAGATCACCTTGCTCAGGAACTTGTCTTTGAAAAAGCAGCAGTGGCAAAGGGATGCACTTAAATCTCTCATTTCCTAATTGGCACCGCATTGCTCACAAAGAAGGAGCCATTTTCAGAATATAGTGATGAATAGCTGAAAAAAATATATATTGTGTTTGGTACTAGTCTAGTCTGCCCTTAAAATTTAATTAAATATATTATTTTTATAGTTACGTATCTTACAGTGTTGTAAATTCTCATGGGTTTGCATTTGCATTTGCAGTTCCCAGAATGTGGTTTCTATGGAATGTATGACAAAATTCTGCTCTTCCGCCATGACCCTACTTCTGAAAACATTCTCCAGTTGGTGAAATCAGCTGCAGATATCCAAGAAGGAGACCTAGTTGAAGTTGTCTTGTCAGGTAACTAAAAACCAACGAAAATTTCTGTCATGCTTTTGTAACTGAAAATATACACAATATTTTTTGTCCCACATGGGATTCAGGAAAACGAGAAATTTTATTTGTGTGGACTTTAATCTACACTGGGTAAAGATCTTTCTCAGATATATGTATAGGCATATTATGCCTATTAATTATTTTTTCCTTATTGCACTGTATACTTTTTAACAATCTTGAGTACAAATTTAACAATAAGCACAAATTCTATGACTGGAATGAAGAGGAAGTCTATGCCTAGGAAATACAAGCGCCAGAGGCAACTAGTTGATAATATCAGTTGTGCAAAGACAGAGTATGAAGGTTAGAATCTGAAAGTTACTATCAGGTGAAGGGATGTAAGAAGAGGTGTAGTATGAGTGAATTATGAGTTGAAAGGCCAAATTTTGGAGGCAGTGAAATGACAAATGGATTTAAGGAACATGTTTGGTCAGCAGAGCGGCCATAAAGAGTAGATTACTCTAAATGAAGTAGGAAATAAGGACAAATTCTGTGACTGGAATGTAGAGGAATTCTGCAGATGCTGTTATGTGTCCATAGGACTTGTCAAAATCTTAGATGTAAGAAGAGATGAGGTACGTGACTAGGAATGATGCAAAGTTCTCAAGGGAATGCTGTAGAGTGCTGGAACTATAAAGTTGTGAAAATGGTATTTGATAGATAAAGCTTAGAAGATGGTTGAAGGGCTTTATTTTTGCAGTTGGAGCATGCAGTTAGTGCATCTGGAAGGACACTTAAAAATAGGAAGACGCATATGTCATATAAAAGTAGACATTGTATCTATAGAAGAGTGTAGGATTAGTGAAAAGAAAGCCAAAGTCCTAATGGATGCTGAAAAGAGAGGAGGTGAGAGTTAGGTCACATAATCTAAGCCAACTGAGCTTTTAAATATAGTTTTCTTGTACAGGACCCTGTTCCATACTCTTTGATTAGAATAGGAAGGCATAGAATGCATAGAAATAAGAAATAATGCAAGTCATTCCTGAAAGTCATCATTCATCTTCTGCTTTTTTCTATTGGGAAACAGTTTTTTTTTCCTTTTGAAAAGATAATTTCTATTTCACATTTCACACAGAATATAATCACTCCAGATGAGTAAATCAGGTTTAGCTGGAAAAAATAAACAAGGAATTTAGTGCTTTATTTGATGTATTGTTCATATGCTTTTGAAATGGAAGCCACATATCTTCCAGTTTGGCTAAATTAGGCAAGTAGCTGTTTTAATCTTCAAGAGCAGCACTTCATGCAGTACTTGCAAGTTCTAAAGGAAAACTATATTGTTTAAGAGAATTAGGGAATTTAGGGCTTTAGTTGAAGCATCTCTCCACAAAAGTGGTCAAGCATAAATAACTGCAATATTTAGAGGAAAACTGCGTGAAAGTGTGAGTGGTACATACAGTTGCCTGGGATCTGTATTTATTTATTTTTTTCCCCTCCATCTCAGAGTATAAATTGCTGGCTGGAGGCCTGGAATTTTTAATATCACACAGTACTGTTGTACTGCCTTCTAGTAACCAAATCTTAGCTAAAGGTAGATCCCCAAAATGCACTCTTCTCTTACCCATCAGCTGCATCATGTCATCTGATTTGATTTTTGAGGAACTCATAAAAAAAAAATCATCTGTCTTTATTACCTTGTTATTGATTTACATGATTTCTGCAATGGGCTGTTTCTCTTTTTCAATTTACAGACTTTATCAACTGTGTCAAAAGTTGTGCAGCTGCAGCAGTTTGTCATGATGGTTTAAAAAATAGAAACAAAGAAAAAGAAAATTTGGAATTTAAAGAATCCAAATCTTTTAGAAGGCCATTGTAATGGACGAAATTCATAGATTAAGAGAATTGTTGTTTCTCATAAATTTACAAAGCAGGACACCTGTGTAAGATTATGATGTACTGAGAACTAAGTATATTATAATTTTCTTACAGAGTTTCATAGTTTTACAGTAAATAGGGTGTGATCATACCTGCATAGTCATAGTGTTTCTGAGCCTTCAGTTCTTGATTTCGTTAACTTCTTTTTACTTAAAAAAAAAAAAAGAGTATCTCTAATCCCTGAGAATAGTTCTTGTTTCAGTTTTATCATCCTATTAGCAGTAGTTACTAATAGAATTAGTTTCTTTCTGTCTCTTTTACTGTTTTGTTATGTTTCAGTTTTGTGTCCTTTCATCCATGTCGTCCAGTAAATCTAAGACTATTATGGAAAATACAAGGGAAAAGTATTGCTATCTCTTTAACAAACTACAAGGCAAGTGCCAAAAGCTGTTTCAGATGTTACTTGTGGAGTGCCTAATTTATGTAACTGTAACTACAGCCATCACTCATGTCCTTACTAAAATGAAGTGGCTTTTTTAACTTATGAATCAGGGTTGAGGAATCCTAACACTCTTCCAGCAAGTTATACTGGTTTCTTAATTCCGTATAGCCCAAAGACTATGGTTTTGTTTTCATATTTTTATAGAGCAATTGAAGCAATAATTTTTGTCCTCTGTGCTGGAATATTTGAAAGATTTCCTTGGGCCTTCTCTTTCCTAAGTAATGAAAAATTGTTATCTATTAAGCATATAGGTATGTATTTTTAGTGTACTTTGTCAGTTTTGCTACTATATTATATTTAAAAGCACTTTGTTTTAAACTAGATTCAGACATTAAAGATTTTAAACAATATAGAGTACTTTAAAAAGTGATATTGCTATCAAATAATCAAGTTAAGAGTGTTCATCCAGTGTTGGATGGTGCATACCAAAAATGTAGTCTGACCCTGTGCAAAAGATGGCAAATTATTTATTTTTAGTTTATGATTTATATTATTATTTAGATTAATCTGTATCTGTTGGACTAGGGAGGCCAGAGCTGGACACTGCACAGTATTTGAGTGGCGATGCAGGGACATTCGTCAACACTTAGTGGTGCAACCTGTCAGCCCCATGGATTTATATATGTCCAATTTGCTTAAATGTTCCTTAATCTGATTCTTCTCTGCTGAAATCTTTCTTACTCCAGGTTTTCCATATGGTATCAGGGATCTGGGATTCTTGTCAGTAAGGACTGAGGCAAAAGAAGGCATTGAGTACCTTGGCCTTTTCTCTAGCCTTTGTCACCAGGTTGCCTGTCCCATTCAGCAATGTGACCACATTTTCCCTGTTTTCCTTTTGCTGCTTTAGTTAAGAAGGTGAAGCTTACTATTCATATTTTAATCAAGTGGAAATCAGCATAGCACAATATGGTGAAATAAGACTGAAAAGAGATTACAAGCATGCACCCCACATGCTTTAAGTATGTCTGTGTTGTAACACATGCAAGTTTTTTCATTGATTTTCACCTGTGCTTTTCTTTCCTGTTGCTTGAGTTCTTGTGAGAGTCAGTGCTCTGCTTTTGAACTCTTCTGCTTTGGTGGGCATGCCCATGTGAGTAAGCAAGCTGATTTATGTAGGGTAGTAATTATGCCTTTCATTCCTGTTATGTTTTAAGAAACAAAACTGAGAAAATACCTTATAACAACAATTCTTAACATTTTAATTCAAAAACCTGTTTTTGTAAGAATGATTTCACTTGATCTTTGTCAAGCCATTGTCTCACCACAGATCATCAAAATATATCTCTAGGTCCTCTGGATACTAGTGAGGTAATGCTCCAGTTTTATTGTTACAAATAAAGATACTTCTTGACAAGACGGGCTTTGCATTTTTTTTTTTAAGTTATTTGCAGCAAGTTTAGATTGTTTAACTTTATGCCAGTAATGCCTCAGAAATTTCAGAACATCACAATACTTAAATTATTTAATTTTCTTGCCCCAAATCTATTTTAATGTTTCAGTATCAGATTAAATGAGTATTTAATAGCAGATCTCTCAATCTGAAGTAGTGTTTAATTTAAAATATATGCAACTTAAATACCAATAATGGATGTAAGAAACTATTGCAATAGTACATGCAATTAGAAAATTTTCTGACTGTTAGCTTCTCAAGAAAAGCTTAATGCATTTTTTTACTCTATTCTGTAAATCTAAACAGATGCCTATTTTGAGATACACTGTCTTTTCTGGCATGGAAGATTGTAAGGTTCTTATATAATAAAACCAAAATCCTAAAGAAAATTGTAGTAGCTTTATGATTTTGTTATGTCAAGCAATGTATACATTAAAAGATTATACAAATTGGACCTTTGAAGGCAAAGTTCAACTGGTTATTACTTTACTAAGGTACTGGGAACAAAAATGTGAGATATCAAAAGTCTTATACACTAATAAACTTTATTTACAAATCATCTTCCCTCTTTTTCTCCAAAAATTACAAGCATTTTCTTCTGATATTACTTTGATAATCCAAAAATTATAAGGGGCTTCATGGAGAACCACTCCTTAAGTATCTAGTTCACGTAGATCTGAAGTTAAGAAGTGGTTTTTTCCCTCTCTAGTTAAGTGCCATAAGTTCGGCAAGAAATACAATTTAATTCCTCATACCTCTTCATGTAACTTTTTTTGTTTGGTGGTTGCTGATTGGTTGGTTTGTTTTTTTTTTAATAAGCTACTGAAATCAGTTTTAAAAAAACAACAAACAAAACCAGTTGTTACCCACCTAGCTATATAAAGTGATCTTTCTATGAAACTTTGACAACAATATGAGTTTTGCCAGTGGAGGAGAGGTGGAGTCTACTCTCAGTCACCAGTTGGTGGTATCTCAAGGAATTTATCAGCTGAAACGCAAGAAAAGGGGTGGGTCAGTTGTTTGTACCTTTTCAGTTGCATTGTCATACCAGATTCCTCAGGGTGATTTCCTGAAGCTGGAATTCCAGCTTTCATCCACTTGCATCTGCTTTCAGTCTTCCTCCTGTCCTACTGCTGGAGTTTCCTGTGAAGAGTAGTTGCTAAGACGTGTTTTTTATATTGACATGCTGTAATAACAGCTCCTAAACACTACAGCAATCGTAAGTAAAAGATTAGCCATGCAGTACCTGTTCCAGTATTGCAGAATTGGGAATGGTTTCCTTCTCCCACTTGCACATGAATTTTAACATTGTAGAACTTTCTCTGGGCAATGCTGTGTCTTCAGAAGACTTTTTCGCTAGATACAAAGGACAGAAAATGAAAAATGTAATCTGTCATGGCCTGATAGATGATTACACTACTACAAATGAAAACTCTCCATAAACACTTAAGAGTATCAATATCTTCACACAGGTGAGTCTTAACTAAATGTAGCAATTCATTTCTGCAATGTTAAAATTCCTGTGTTGTGGAGTGGAGGAAAGTATTCCCACTTCTGCAGTACTAGAGAAGAGAAAGAAATTTATAGGCAGTCTGTAAATTCAGGAAGGTATTGGAATATATTCAAGTGTATTTTTAAATTATTATAGGTTTAAGCAGTTCGTCACAAATCAACTGAAGATGGCTTATCTCTCCTTTTTAATTAAAAATACAAATAATAATTAAAACAAACAAACAATCCTCCACCCCAGTAAAATAAAACAAAAAAAAACAAAAAAAAACACACAACCTCTCCTCCAAAGCAACCAAAATAAAATATAAAGAACAACAACAAAAAAAAAGAAAGTTTTTGCCCAGGTAAGTTGTGGCTTCCGCAGGCAGTGTTGGACAGAGCTTTGAGCAGCGTGGTCTAGTGGAAGGTGTCCCTGTGGGGTTCTGCCAAAAACATTTTATGATTCTGTAACGTACAGAATGAATAAGAATGTTTTTCATGAGTCTTAATAATTTGGGTATGCCATGAAAATTATTCTAAAGGGAGGAAAACCACCTCTGAAAATGAGAGAAAAGAGTGGCTTTGAGCACTGCAGGGGATGATATAGAGTACTTGAGCAGTGGGAAGGACAAAAGAAATGCAATATATGTTCAGATGCTTATACTGAACTGGTTGAAATGTTTTACTTCTAGCCCACATTATGAATATCTAAACAGAATGTAAGTTCTAAAGCTCTGCAAATTCAAGGTATGTTATGACAATTATTTTCAAATGGCGTGTCTGAAATAGGCAGTTGTGTTACTGCTGCAGCTTTGCTGCTGGAAACTGTGCGCTGTTGGTAAATGTCCTGAGGCACTGATATCTGATGTCAAAAGCTATATACTGATCGATTGCGTTCATTTTTTATCTCACGTGTCAATACTGGTCAGGGTAGATAAAGCTGAACTGTCAGTCCTAGTTCTATGGGTTTATATAATCAGTTCATATCCTAATACTGTGCACTTTCTAATTTTCACTGTAGTTTATTTAATTACAAGGTCTTTTATAAAGGCTGGACATCATGTGATTAATTTTTTTTCCTTATTGTACTTGCTTATGTTCTTGGGAGTTCAAGGAATAGTAAATGTGACCATCTTCTGACTTAGACCTTACATTACAGGTTCTTGATAGGTATGAAAATTTATCTGGAAAAATTTATAGTTCAGAGGAGTTGCTCATTGTAGCTGAAGCTCTCTAGTTCATTTTAGGGAAGAAAATTGTACCTGTGAATGTCATACAATATAACTGAAACAGTTTGTGGTAGAGCTAGAGGTTTCTGGCAAAACAGAAAGAATTTAATAAGCTCAGAATATAGCACCTGCTGTGCTTTTATATTCATAATGAACATTATTACTTGTGTTTTGCATTGGTGCATTATGCAGTAGGATTTTAATGGAGTGTAAGAATCGCATAACTCACTGAACAAATGTGTGTCTCTCTGCTGACTGGTCGAGAGGAGATAAGCACAGGCTATTGCAGTCAATCAGATGAATCGTCCTTCATTGCCAGTATAGATTCTGGCATTTTGGAAGTGAAAAGTTGTTTATTATTATGACAGCGAAAGCAAAAGGGTGTGTTGATTTACAGATTCAGTCAGTTGCACATTAAAAGAGGAAAAGGAAACTTTCATTATGAACATCAACAGCCCTCATAAATGCAGTTTTATTTTTACCTTTTACATTGTTTTTTCCTTTTATGTATTTTTAAAATATCTCTTTTAACGCTTTATTTCAGTTTGCCGCATGGGATTCTTATAGTGTATGTTGAACCTAGGTTTATTAGGCTGCACTCCTGGGCATACTTTGAACTGTGTTACTATTCTGTCAGTAACATATTGCTTAACACATTGCTGTTTTCTTAGCTATGCATTTTCTATTTAATTTCTTCTTCAAAATGTTAGAAAAGTTTGTCTGGTCTCCTCATGCACAAAAGAGAAAAGCCCTTTAATAGTGCTGTGGAAATCTCCACTGACATGTTCATTGAATTCAACATTTACTTAGTTAAATTGCATTTCAGAGTGAAAAAGCATCCAAACCTCTGGAGGAAGGATTTCATCAAGTTTTATTTGTATGAATGGTTCTTTTTGACTAGCATACTCTCAAAAATTAGTAGACAGCCCAAACCAGGAAGCAGGGTATAGAAGTTGCAGTCAGAGTTATAATCAAAGGTGGCTGTAAACAAGTAGCCAGTTATTCATAAATACTGAAAGGAAGAGAAAACAGAAGTTTCTCTTGAAAACAGTCTTACTGTTTGCTCAAGAGAAGGAAGTAAATTTATGTAAGGTGATACTTAAGTTGAAAAGTGTTCTTCAGTCTTTATGTGATAATTAGTATTTGCTATAAGCTTCAACTAGACCTATGAAAAGGTCGCTTTGATGTTCCACTCATGAAATAAAGGATGCAAATGCATAATGTAAAGGATGCATAACATAATGTAAACTTCACAATAGACTTGAAACCACCACCACTTTATCTGTGACCTTTTTGGATGAACAATATTTTCCCTTAAATGGAAGCAGACTCTATAGAAGGAGCTGACAAATGGGAGTTGCTGTGAGTCTCTGCTTCTATACTCTTGACTGTTTTTCAGTTTTGTTTTTCAAGGACTTCCAGGAAGCAATTATTTAGATGCCTTCAGACTTACATTCTAACCAGCATAGTTTATGTCCTATGCTATACCTTGTTCATGAAAGTTTATTAAAAACTGCTGTGTAAATTTGCCAAGTCTTTTCATGTTGCATAGAGCAAAAACCAATTTTATATTTACAGTTTTAATATGAGTTTGCTTATAAAAATTCTATCATTTTTTACTGGGGCAAAATTACATTGAGGTGTAGGAGATCTTTGCCCACTGCTGGAAGGCAGACGATGAAATGTTAGCATCTTGTGTGAATTAGCGGAATGTACTTCATCTGCTTGCTGTGAGCAATTGTGCTCAACTTGGCAGGATTCTTGAAGTAAGAAGGTCAAATAGCAGCTATTTTATGTTCTCTTGCTGAGCTGATGAGGGCAGGAATTGATCCACTGCTTTGTTAAGAAGCTGTTTTTGTTTTAATATCTCGTAGACAGTACGTCACGTGATTGCTAGATGCAGATATTTTATTTGGATTCAGCACAGTTTATACTGCCTTGTGTATGATGAAATGTATTGAACTGAATAAAAGCTGTAGATAACTATACAGTTATAGTAAATGACATATACCAACATATAACTGGATTCTAATGTTAGTTCAATTGCCAGCTCCTTGAGATAAGCATTATGATGTTATATATCTCTGAACAGCATTTTATAGTACTTACATAGCTGGTCACAGGTTGTGATTTTGCTTTGTTGTGATTAAAAAGCATCCTTCCCTTGGTGTCTTAATGGCTATGTTAACGCTTTTTTTCTGGTGTCTTTGAGAAATGCAACTGTCTTTTCTCTATCCTGTCTAAGGTTATATATGGGGGTTTTTTTTACAGTTATTCTTTCTCTATGTCCTTTTAATAGTCTCTAGCTGTGATATTATTTCTGATTTCTGTAGAGGTAGGGCTCATTACTGATTCAGTTAAAGTGAATTGATCTTGCATCCCTCATTTGTCAGCCTACATTGTTCTTGGATCATGTATTTCAGATAGATGACTTTGTATTTGCAGTTCTTAGGACTAAAAGATTCTTTCCTTCTTTGTTTTGCTTTGTTTTGCTTTTCTTCAGCTTCTAAATGTTATAATTGTTACCTTCTAGATACAGATGTCAAGATTCATATGTTTTGTGTTAGAAGAATCTTTTAAATTTCCCCCTACTGTCTTGCCTTACTGTACTTTTCTTTCTGCTGAGGAGGGAATAGGTAAATATAGGATGAAAAAAATAGCCTATTGACATCACTTCCTTATATTCTCTGTCTGCATCATTGACAGTACAAATTGAGTAAAACGATATGCGACAGGCAAATGTTAGTGTGGAAGCAGGTAATGTGTCAACTTCGCGTCTAGTGCTCATAAAGAAATACAGGCCATGCTAGTTATTCTTACTTGGGTGTTTCTACGTGTTTTTAATATTTAACCATTATCTCAGCAGCAGAAAATCTGAAATAATTGCAAGATTTTATGAGGGTGGATTGCAAGAAAGCAAGCAGTGAATGACATTATGTTAAGTAAGCTTTTTGAACCCTATTAATTTTTCATTCACGTGAAGATTTGCGATGTGATTTTTAAAGCTTTATTAGTTGGTAATAATAAACAATGTCATTTTATATTTATAAAAAATTATACTAAATGTTGAAAAAGACACTATTGGTAGGGAAGATGAACTTTCCTTGAGAGAAGTTACACAAGTCTTTCTGTTGGGACAGGACCTTTTTACGAGAGGCTACTGTTCTACTTCAGGGTAATAGATAAGGCATTCTACTTGGTCCAGTTCTTAGAGATAATACATTATTAATGTATTTGTGTGCTGTTTAAAGAAAATAACAACTTTTTTGTTCAGTTGAGATAGCATACTTGGTTTTCCAGAATTCATACAATCATTTTCTTTTCTAAAGGCTCATAAAGAAACTATGCTTCATAAAAGAAGAGGTTAGATGCTCAAATAGATGAATAACTATTTGCGACAGAAAAGAAAGGGTGGAAATGCATTCTGTTTTCACAGTGGAAGCAGGTAACTAGAAGAGGTTCTTAGGTCTGTGGTGTTAAATACATTCATAAGTGATCTGGAAAACATGACTT
Source organism: Pezoporus wallicus (assembly GCF_028554395.1). Classification (NCBI taxonomy): domain Eukaryota; kingdom Metazoa; phylum Chordata; class Aves; order Psittaciformes; family Psittacidae; genus Pezoporus; species Pezoporus wallicus. Next base: position 645,853 of record NW_026641737.1, on the reverse strand, counting down.
AGTAAAGTGTCAATATCACCCCAAATAAAATCCAGTATAGATCAGCATGAAATGTTAGGAGAATTTATTGATTTTTATTTACATAACAAGGGTCTCTGAGTTATGTATACTACCTGAAGTTGAGAAGTTCAAGTTATAATATGAAAATATAATTTCAGAGCTCAGTACCAGTCGAGAAAAATGAATACTTGGAGTTCTTAGGAAAGGAATAGAGACAAAACTGAAAATGCTTGTAAACGTTGTGTCATCTGTCTTTGTCACCTCCTCTCTGCTTCAGAGAATGCTTTTGTTGCAAAGAATGAGCATCTGAGATAGTGGACTGGGGAAATACCACCAGATGCTTTGGGGACTCATCTTTGAAAGGCAGGATTAGTAGATTTTGGTCTGGACCAGTAATTCTTAGGCTTTTGTATTCGTCTCACAAGATTTCTCTGAAAAGAAACATTTTTCAAGTTACAGCAGTTTAAAAGCGGTAACCTCAATGCGTGCAAATTTTCTGTCATGTTATGATTAGGGTAAAATAAGCAATTACATGATTTTTGTTATGCATCAATAAGTTGTATAGCCAGGTTTCCAAGAAAGGTGGAATTGAAGTGAATTACAGTTCATTAATTACATTCACTGCTGTTACTGCATTTAAAAAAATGCCTATCAGCTTCTAAAGTAGATCAAATTAATTCTTGATATTAATTTTATGTTATATATGTTGTTTTAAAGAAACAACAAACTTACTTTCCTTAAAGTATCTTATTCTCACTTGGGTGAGGATTTTTTTTTTTCCTTTCTTGCTAATTTTTACTCTGTTAATGTGATGCACATTTACCCTTCTTTAAAAGTCAAAATCTCCACTTAGTAACAGTACTCCATAGATTATTCAAGTATTATATTTCACCAACCCCACTTCAGCTGATCCTTTCTTAAAAGATTTGAGGTGGTCAATGAAACTTGGAGTCTGTGGTACCGTGTCCTATATTTTAATGGATATGTCTCTGCTTTTTTGGGGTTTCCGTGTGATGGTATCACCTGATTAGCATTCTGAATCAATATGAAATCCTTGCAATTAAACAGGCATTAATGGAGAAAACAAAAGGGCATATTAATGCAAAAAATCTTTCCATCAAAGGGTAAATCAACTCTATTTACTGTTTTACAAATTTATTTAATCTATTTAGTTTTTCCTTCCTCTATAGCATGTGAAACTTGGACATGGATATAAATTGTTTCACAGGATATGTCTTCAATAGCACTTGATCTTAAAGGTAGAGTGGCAAAGTCCCATAGTTCAGTGGTCTCCGTGTTTGTGAGTTTTTTATTGTGCGCCCCATCACTAAAAATTTTTCAAGCATACACCCCCAATATATGTACATTTATTTATAACTTACATGTGTCGCTGAGGTTTTAGTATTTTCTTCCTGCAGCCTAATGGATTATCTTGTGCACACCCACAGATGAGTGTTCTCACTTTGGAGACCTCTGCTATAGGTTCACTTGAAGTTGTGTATTATAAAAAAAATTGTTCACCTCTAAAAAATGTTAAGCTCATCCTTTCTATGTGAGAACATGTAAATTAAGTTTTCTTTCTCTTTTTCTCAGTTCATATTCTTTCAGTTGTTTTTGCTGCCTACACAGATTCTCATTAGAAAACTACCAAAACTTGAAGGTTTCTCTTTTCCCCACCAGACTCCATCCCCTTCCATCAAATAATAACCTCTCCCACTTCACTGTCACTGGCTACAAAATGTAGTGGGGAACAAGATTTGTTTAGGCTAAGCAGATGACCCTTTGATTTGTCATACGTTTTTATTTGATATATCTGTCACAATTCCTTTGACCAATACCTGGTTCACCAAACATTTGTGTCAGTGTATTTGTTAAATGGTAGAATTGAATGTTGAATGGAAAGTCACTATAAATGATTCAGAGTGTGACATAAAGGTAACCCATTTGGCAAAACTTGCCCATAAGACCAGTTGTGTTGTTAACCTGTCAATAGTTCGTTCTGCGCTGCTTGGATATATGTCAGGAAAAAAAAATAGTCTTTTGGGAAAATTGCTCTGCTCTTTCAGTCTCTGAATTCATGGTCTCAATAACTCATTACTCCACTAGGTTTCAAATAGATATGCCTCACACACACACACAAAAAAAATGTCTTTCAATATCACTCTTAAACTGATAAAATTTACTTTCATTGGCTGACTGCTGGCTTTGGTATTTTAAAAGTGCAAATAGCAACAGTGAGTCTCATCATATTTCCGACAAATGACATTTGCAACCCTTTGTGGAAAGATACACATCGTCTTTTAGGAAGTGCTGTAGGCTTGTACCTAAAGGTCTGAACACAAACAAGAAAACCTCCTTCCCTTGAGGAATATAACGATTTGAAACAGAAACTAAGGAGGAAGAGACTAAAGAGCTGCCACAGCTTACAATCTGCTGGGTTGTTTTTTTTCTCTGTCTGGATGGTAGTGTGACTCGAGCCCAGAGGCATTGTCATTCTGACTGAAATCTGGCTCTTAGAGAATGTTTCTGTTAACCTAGTCAAGATGTGTCTTGTTGCCAAAAAGAAGTCTGGAGAACTTGCCTGCTTCTTGGGCCATGAAGACTCGTTTCACTCTAGATTGTTGGTGCACAAGGTCATACTACAGTGGTTATGTTTGCTTCCTGATTTGTTTTTTTGGCTTCCTCCTCTTGAATCCGGTAAGCTCTTACTCATTTCCCCTCCAAAGGAAACAATTCCAGTCTCTTAATCTCTCCTTATATGGAAGTCTCTTCCATGCCTCCAGTGGTTTTTCTCATCCATCAGTTCTTCTGTTTTACCATACTTCCTTTTGGGTTAGTCTCACAGAAACTGAGCACAGAATGTCAAGTGAGGAATAATAGTGTAGCCATTTCCCAATGTTAATTTCAATTTCATTTATTTATCTGCATGGGTGAAATCCTGGGTAAACTTAAGTTTTAAGTAGAACTTAAAGTCAGTAGAACACTTATTTTCAGTGCAGCGATATATTCTCTAATCATTTTGCTTATCTTTTTGACCTTCAGATGCACCTTGCCAGGCACTGGAGATGTTTCCATAATATGTCACTCTAGAATTGTTGTAATCCATTTAAAAAAATCAACCACAATTCAGAGCAGTAATTTATTTATGTCTTCCAGGCTGTGTCATCTGGGGCATTTCATGTGCAAATTGTGCATTTGCTTAGCATTTTTAGGTTCCCATCTCCTTTTTTTAGTGTTATCCTTGAAATATTAAAGTGGGGTTGAGAAAACACAATGGTTAACAGTCATGCTTCTATTCCTTGTCTCTGATGGTCCCATATCAAAGATCTGAGACCTGAAGAAAACATTGTTAGTCAGGTGGACGCTAAAGTGTATTCTGGTAGTCATATGTTTCCAGGATTAGTTGTTTCATCACCTTCCTGGGGCTCAAGGTGAGGCTGACTGGCTTGTGGTTCCCTGGGTCCTCCTTCTTGCCTTTCTTGAAGGTAGTCTAGAAAATTAGTTCAGTGTAAGATTGTATTTTTAATTCCATTATACTTTTAGCCATCAGCATTTATTCACCACATAAACCATTTCCTTAACCTTTTATGAAAAAACTTGAAGGAAATATGTATGTTTTACAAGTGCTACTAGTTCTTTTTGAACACTTCTTTTTGAGATGTATGATTCTGAAAGGGACTATGTAATCCATTTGATTTTTTCAGAAGTCTTGGAAAAGAACTGTAAATAACTTAGAAAGCAAAATCAAAGGAAATACAGATGTATAAGACATGCAGTATTTACTTAATATTAATTTGGATCTGTCAGCATAGAAAAGGAGCAAGAGGCTTTATTTTTAATTTGGAGCTGCTACTTATTCCTGGTAGTCAGAATTAATTTGAACATGGCATCAATACCTCCAGTAAACTTGCAAAGTATTTAATTTTGTTTTCCTATGCTAAACAAATACGTCTTCAGTGTAATTTTATGATTAAGAGGGTCTGAATTCATGAACTAAGGTATTGCTAGTTTTTCCACTTGCGTGAAATATGGGTAAGAATTCTGTGCTGGGATTTCGATGAATGTAAAGCCTGCTGTATAGTTTGTGTATTTGAATCTGTGGAATCATTCTCAAATAGAAATACGTTACAGTTGAATTTTAAATATTAAGAATATACTGATGAATCAAGCATACTGACTCATAAATGTTAATCTTTTAATAAAACTCTCCTCAAAAGTCTGAGCTAGCACTGGAAAAATGATTGCAAATAGTTTATTAGCTCCTACAGTTCATTGCTTAAATCTCATGTCACGGGTGAGACATTGTAAACAACAGACTATAGAGAATCTGGTTACTGGGGTTTGTTTAAGAACTAAGGAGATCTGAGCTTTTACCTTACTTGGATGCCTCCCATGCTGGTTCGTTTGCTCCCTTCCCAGCCTTGCATTTGGTGGCTTCCTCACTGCCCCTCCCAGTAAGGAGGCAGCTGCTGGCCAGGGCAGGTTGGGCACAAAGTCATGTGTGTTCCTGCTCTGCCACTGGTTGCAGCTACCAGGCCTAGGCATCACTGACCAAAATCTATGGATGTCCCCTAGTTTCCATCTCCCTGATCTCTGGGATCTTGCCTCACTTCCAGCATCTTATCTCTAAACAGTATCTTCACCGTTGTCCTTCCAGTCCCCCTTCTGAGATGACTGCTTCTTTTCTGGGAACCTTTCTTTTCCACCTCCTCATTTTTCTAGAACCCCCAAGCTGTACTTCCAGACTAAATAGTCCATGTGCAGAAGCACAACAAACATGATCAATATTGTAGCTGGTGGTCCAGTTTCCTGTCTTTAGTACTGGAGGATTGAGAGTGAGCCACCTGCTTTTGCTTAGTCTGGATGTTACAAAAAAATTGCAACTAGCCTGTACCAGTTGCGGTTAGCAAGAAGCAGGCTTCTGTTTGAGAGTTCAAAATTCAGTTGTATCTCCTCCCGTGTCCCCACCTCATACAGCCAATTGCCTGAATGACAACTGTTAGCATTAATAATTTAAGCTGGTTTTCACCTAAAACATTAGGATAAAGCGATGATAGGTAAGGTAAACAGATGAAACTTGTTGTATTAGAAAGATTTTCCTTCATGTAAAATTTAGAGTGCTGAGGTACTTGCATACATATCCAGAAAGGTCATTAGATCCAAATATTCCATATCAATGTTACCCTATTTCAGTGCAGAACAGATAAAGAAAGTGTTATTATAAATCTGCACACATCTAGATTTTAGGAAGTTATCATTTTTGTTAATGTATTCGGGCCCTGATAATGATAGTTTAATTTTTAAATCAGATTTCAAGGTGGAGATCAGAGATGAAATATTTGGCCTATATGAATGGCCATGGCTCTGCTGACTTTGGAACTCTGAAAAGACAGACTGTCCTTGATTGTCAGAATGGAACATCAGAAAGAATAAAATGTTTTCCTTTCTCTTAGCCCAGTGAAATTGCATATACAGTCATTAATTGTTATGGTTTAGTCAGTGCTTATAGTTTTAATAGTGTGTAATGATATTTTTTAAGTTCTTGTATGGGAGGACTTGGTTACAAGTGCCTGCAGGACGTCAATGGGATACATTACTCCTAAAGGGATTCCAAATGGGAATGGGTAGCCAGAGAATGTCTGCTTTTCATAACTGTAAGATATTGCTAATAATGTGGTTGACGGTTTCTTCTGCTATGAGAGGTGTGGGTGCTAGATGACAGCTCCCGCTACATGAGCTCTGTTGCTCATAATAGCAGGATCTTACCTCTGCTAATAGTTCAAATTCCTTTTGGACCCAGAACTCAAAATGATGGGTAAATCCTTTGCTTCTTTCTGAAAGCAGGTCCTTGCCACTCTGGAGTTGCAATGGCTTCTTGTTCTCATTTCCAGCTGTGCTGAATGATAGATCTGCTCCTGAGCCCAGAACAAGGAGTACTGGGCATTAACAGCCAAGTCATTGACAGACTTGATGAAATAGTCGTCAAAACTGTTGTAGTTTCGATGTCTGTGTATTGGTGACACAAAGAATGCTTAAATAGAGGATGACAGGTTAGCCTGAGAGATAACAGTGTAATGGTATCATATTAAGAACATAATATTGCAGACTTTTCTGGAGAGTAGTAGGGTTTTCAGGGTACAGTTGTAGACATCTTTGAAGCCCCTTCTTTTTTTACAGCACAGAAAATTGCTTTCACAGCATCAGCTCTCAGTCAAAGCAAAAGGATAGCCTGACATTACTGAAGGTTTTTAGTTAATTAATGTCTCCATTTAATCGGGGGGGGGGAGTACATATCTTTGCATCAGAAGGGCTTTATTTTTTCAGTGAATAATGCAGGAGTATTCTGAAAGTTAAAACTGTTAGTGGCTATAATGAAAGCTTTTTTAGACACGTAATATAAGAAAAATAGTGGATTGCAAGATGATGGAAGAAGCTTTAAAGAAGAACCTGATTCATATATGACTGCTTCTGGAATTGCAGGCTCTGAAACTTTAAACTGTTCTAGTTTAGTCACAGGAAGTCAACTATGTCATAGGGTGGCAGAACAAGAAATATGAATTAATCCGTATTTCTAGAGATTAAAGATTTGTGTGACTTGCTAGTTAATATAGTTCGCTCAGATTAAGTTCTAATGATACACTGTTTTCAGTGAATAGTGATCTAAAGTCACATCATTTCATGAGACCAGAAAACAGAATGCTGTAGGCAGAGCCTGATGGGAACACATAAATCCGAAACCTGGAAAAACACTATTTTTACCTTGAAAATTAAAACCCAACACACTTCCAAGCCTTTTTTTTTCGCAGTTCATAGTATTTGCAAAACCACCCAGTAGATCCGTGTAAAACTCCTCTCCAATCTTCCAAGTTGGCAAACATAATTTCAGAATTTAAATACATGCATGAATACTTACTTTAGTTAGCTATTCAAGGAAATAGGCATAAACTTACATTCATACTTAAATCCTTTGTTAGGTTAAGATTTACAAGAATGATATGTAAAATAAACATAGTGTTTTAGTAGTACTTTGATTATTAATTGTATGCTTTTGGAAACAACCTCAGGAAATATCTTTATAAACAAAAAGTTTGTATCTCTATAATTCACATATATGTTCTCAAATTCAGCCCTATCATGTCTTGTGGGTCTTATAGTAGGGCCTTCTTTGTCTTCTCCCTTGAGGAGAAGTGCATGCTCACGGAGTATCTTCTAGTAAACCTTTTTGTTTATATTTATGTGCAAATTGAACCAAGAGGTTGTGGTTTAAACCCAGTCAGGCAACTTCTTCACTCACTCCCAGTGAGTGGTGCCGGGCTGACAGCAATCGAGGGCACCCTCCCCCCCCCCCCCCCCCCCCCGGGGCTTTCCTCTTCCCCACTCCCAGAGGAATGGGGAGGAGGATCGAAAGAGTGCAACTCCCACGGGTTGAGACAAGAACAGTCCAGCAACCAATGTACAACACATTTGGGAAACAACACCACCGCTACCACCAACTACAACAATGATAAGGGAAAATAAAAAGGGAAGAGAATACGATACCACCGGCCAAGAAACGAGTCCAACCCAGAAGCCCGTGTCCTTCCGGGTAACTCCCAGTTACCCCTCACCCTGGCCATGACGTGCTGTGGTATGGAATACCTCCTTGGCTAGCCTGGGTCAGGCGCCCCGTCTCTGCTTCCTCCCGGCTTCCCCTCCTCCCTGGCAGATCATGAGCCTCACAAAGTCCTTGGCCAGGGTAAACATCACTTAGCAACAACCGAAAACATCGGTATCACCAGCACTGTTCCCAGGCTGGAAGTCAAAACACAGCACTGCACCAGCTACCACGAAGGAGAAACATGACTGCTACTGCTGAACCCAGGACAGACAATAGCAAAGAAGTGTACATTGCAGTTCTGTTGCAAGGTGTTGAGCATGGTGTTCTAGTTGTGGTGCCTGCCCTTTAGAAAGCTCCCAAATATATATAGCTTTTCCATGATCATTTTGTTATGCAAAGAGATGGAGAGTGCCATTACAGAGTGAGCATTGCCTTAACAGTAAACTTGACCACTATTGTCTGGAAAAAAAAAGTTAGAAGAATAGGATTTTTTGACAAGTATCCTTGTGTGTTTGGAAGTCCTTGAAGCTGAAAAAAAAAATATGCCTGGCCCAACATTGTTAAGTAAATATAAAACTATTATATTTCAGATTTGGTGTGTTCTAGCATGTTAGATTGTTTTATGAAGTCCTAATTTTATGAATTAAACTTTGTAACATGGCTTATTTTGAAAGCTAGGAAGTGAATAATTCTGGGAAAAGAAAATGAAATCCTAAATTAAACAAACTGTTACGTGATTTGGATTGTTTCAATGAAAATAATAAGGCTTGATATCATTGGAATCATTGAAACCTACTTGTGTGATGGTATTCCAAATATCTCTGTTAAAAGATGCCTAGAGTGGTTGAGACTAGAAATATATTCTTCTGTGGAGACATTTGGAAAAGATTTTTGTAAGAGTCCTTTGTGCACAGAAGGAACTGAGTCCAGGGCGTAGGTCTTTATTGGTACTCTGCTCGAATTAGTTAAAAACTTTTTCTTGATTGTTACTCAAATTTTTGGTTCTTTTAATATACAAGGAACAAGCCAGGGGCTAAGGGTATTTGGGTATTTTAAGAATGCATTTGAACTGAACCATTAAAAAATAGGTTTTCTTTCCCTCTGAGTTGCAAATCAGGAGTGCATTTCTGTTGAGAGACAAAGCATTTCCATTTAGTGGCTACCCACCTGATTCATTCATACTGATATCTGTGAAGATTAAGCACATGCTTTAAATCACCTGTTTAAATGGCAGTCTGAGATCAAATGTTTGTATATGTGATTAATGTTAACAACGTTTGACAGATATTATTTTCCCTTGGACTCTGATACGTGTTTAACATAATAAGAAAATATTTAATTAAGCATATTTTTAAAAGTATTGTGGTACCGGCTGCATCTGTATACTAAATAGTTCTTCAAACATTGTCACTGTTTATATTTCTAGTTTACACTAGTACCTTTAACTAGCCCTTATAACTTTTGCAACTGTTACACATCACTTTGAAATGATTGGAACTCTGGGAAATGTATAGCAGTCTTCCAGACTGCTCTGCAAGGGCTTTGTCTTTATTGATGATTGGGTGTATAATTGCATGTTTTCTTTCAAAATTCTAGTGTATATTTTTAACTTGGGCAATCAGTTCACCAATAACAACATCAGCTGCTGAATCAGGCATACCAAATGGTCAGCTGAAATGGCGCATTTTGGATATATTTTCCTTTACTTGTCTGGAACAAAATTGTTTCTTTACTGCATGTGTTCTGTTTATCTTATGTGTATAAGATAAATTCCTGAATTTATATGAAAGGGATATATTTACCTTTATAATGCATATATTACCTTATATTACCTTACTGAAGTTACCTGAAGGGATACATTCCCTTTAGGTGTAGTCAGTCAAGTCTGTGAAAGAGTATTTTGAAAAATTTCCAACATCTGGTTGAACTCTGGCAATTTCTGATAAATGTCTGATATGCTATTAATCTCTTGTGTTTTATTGGCAGCATCCTCTTAGGGAAGTTATTGCTGTAAGTGTGTGAAAGCATCTTTATCCTTTTCCCAGTGGTCATTGTAGTATGAAGGTGTATCAGCAATCTTTTTATCTTCAAAATACAGTACAACCATTACAAAATTCAGAGTTCATCATTGTAGTGACCAGAAGTAGTTTAGCTTAGTTCTGTGACGAAGTCCCACATCAATAAAGCATATTAATTATGTTACTAATTTTAGTAACATTTTGAATGATCTTGTTGTTACAGCTTCTGCTACATTTGAAGACTTTCAAATTCGTCCCCATGCACTTTTTGTTCACTCGTATCGAGCTCCAGCCTTCTGTGACCATTGTGGAGAAATGCTGTGGGGGCTGGTGCGTCAGGGGCTCAAATGTGAAGGTAGGCTGCAGTGAGATGTGATTTTACAGCCTCAGGAAGCGACCTGTCCATTCCACTTACACATGTTGTCTGTGATTCTGCTTTCAAATTGAATAGGTAGAGATGTAGGAACTATCAGAATAGTTAAGTGATTAAAGAACTAATCTTTCTGAGTGTTCTGAGACCTCCGAGATAAGGTTCTGTAACCTGAAGTGCAAAACAATTGGTCTATATATATTTTTAAGACAAAATTTTCTGTATCTTACACTTCTCTATGAGTCTGGGCCTGTATCTCCTTCTATATCTCATTAATTCAGATAATTTAACTGAAATTGCTGTCAGTACATATGAGGTAGTAACAGCTGTCTGTTCTCATTTTGCCACAACTATTTGACTCCTGGTAGACTGTATCCAATAGGATGTACCATTTGCAGTGAAAGACTTCCTTACCTCTCAGATGCTGATGACAGAAATTTCCTGCACTGTAAGATGATAGATTCTTTAAAAATTAAAACAACGGGTTATAGATATAACTATTGGGAGCTTATAGCATTATCTCTCTAAAAATCTGTAGAATATAGGAGTTAAACTAGCAGAGTAGAGGAAGAAAGTTTAATAAAAAATAAGGGTGGTGGGTTTGAATTCCTCTTGTCTTGGGGAAAAATAAAATCTTTGCTTTTTCCAGTAATAAACCATCATCAGAAGGTTTTAAATTTCTCTTTTCAGGGTGTGGTCTAAATTACCATAAGAGATGTGCATTTAAGATCCCTAACAACTGCAGTGGTGTACGGAAAAGGCGCCTGTCAAACGTGTCTCTCACAGGACTCAGCACCGTTCGGACAGTTTCTGCAGAACCCTCACCCAGCATGCCTGATGAAGCCCTTCTGGTATGGGATTCCCTAGCTATAGAGGTTATGGGTATTGTTGGTAATAAACAATGACATTTAGCACTCTCTGGTTTTGCCTATTGTAGACTACATAGAAGAGTTCTATGTAAGTTATAAAGCATTGCTGTGAGAAAAAGCATCTTGATGTAGAGGGGAGGTCACCAGCTTAAGGATTGTATGTTTAAGGTATGTGTCACTTCTGATACTCCCAGGAGTTTCCTCCCTTTGTCAAGAATTTTGCAGTTCTAAAGGTGCCACTCATGCTAATGTGAGTAGTTGCATCTTGGGGGATGTCTCCTCTGGAACTAGAAATTGAATTTCTTCTGTGTCAGAGCATTATATCCATTGGTTTATGATACAGTAAAAATTTGCCTCAGGAGAACACTGTGACCCTACCACCACAGTGTCAAACTGAGTATCTGTCATAGTCAGGGCTATAGTTGTTTATTTGGAGCCTGCATGTTTAGCATATTTTTAAGTGTTCAGAAGAAAACTGATATAGATCTTCCTGGTGAATGTATGTGTATGTCTGTATATATGTGTGTAGATATACATTTAGATATACAGTATACACACGGGTACACATAAATATATCTTATACTTGTATATACATTATAGTCATGCTTCCCATCATGAAAACAACTCTTCTGAGAACAAAATGTAATGACTGTAGCAAGTTAAATTTTTTTTTTTTTTATCTTTGGCATATTTGTTCCTTTCTACACTCGTGGTTATAATGTACTTGAATAGTTAAGAATTTATACTGTGTGTAAATGAATCCACTCCTAAGTGAAAGCTTTGAAAACCTTAACGTTTGAAAGAGAGGAAAGACTTTTTAAGTACACAAAACAATTATCATGTTTTCCTCTCAATTGGAATATTAAACTTATTAAACGTGACATACTAAAAGGACACTATTGCAAATGATGTAGACCTGGTGTTATATGCGGTACCATCTATGAGCCATAATTATGTACTTATCCTACTGATTATCATTAGCCTAAAGCTACTTGGAAATTAAGGTTAACATTAACAATCTGTTTTTTTAATTGAAAAGCTGCATAAATGAGCATGGTGCTTAAGTTTTGCAAAAACTGCAACAACAAATCTTTGTAGATTATTCATAATTCTCAGTAGGTTGTTTCAGAAATGCTGACTTACTCAGACCAAAACAGAAAATTTTAAAGGAGGCTGGCCCTAGTTCTGAACTGTTTCAGGAATTCTGGTTAAAAAAATTGTGAGCATCTTAGTATAGTGTCTATAAATATTCACTGCAATGTATAGTTACAGGATAGCAAAAAAAAATTAATTTGAAAACTTTTTTAATTTTAATACTGTTATTTGCTGATACATTCTTACATGACATACCTGTTTTCCAAAACTACGTGTTTTAAAACTGTTGAGAATATTAAAATTGACAGTGAAGAAATACAGTAAGTTTTACATATACTGCAGACTATACTTCCCTAAGAACCTGTAATTATGAGTGTACCCATGCTGATGGTTCAGAACATCACACATGCACACACACGTGCATGTTCAAAGAAAACATGTTTACAATAGGTACAGAGATGATCACTAGACCAGAGAAATGAAATAGCTTTCCAATTTCATTCTTTATTTCAGGAAATCATGGTATCATTTACCAGATTTTCAGACATGCTCTCACATACGGCTTCTGTACGTCTTTTGTTTTGTTTTGGGTTTTTTACATTGAAGTGTTTCAATTTTTTTTCCCCATTTTTTTAAGTGTCTATAAGCTTTGTCAGTTCTCCTCTATCAGGTCTGTCCTTTGGACTCCATTCTTCTGCAGTACTTGTGAGATAAGTTTTATGGCAGTTTATACTGTGATGCCAGTCTAAGCATGCACTTTGGAATGTGTTCCTTTTTTCTACAGTCTGCATGAATATACTAAGCAATAGCATCCTTGTTCACAAAATCATACCATTCATTATACGTATTGATGTGGCACTTCAGCTACTGGTAGCAAAATATAACCCATGTTTGGGACTACTGAATTCGTCAGGTATCTGTCAATTCGTTAAATAGGACTAAAATACTTTTGCTTCTATTACTATGTGGAGTCAGAGCAGTTGGGAGAGAAGTAGTTCGTAGAATTATTTACTAAGTTATGATTTCAGAACTTTTTGTCCATCTTGTGTGAACCAGAAAGAAGCCAACTTTAGCTCACAGTGTTAAATTCAGCTTGTAAATCTGGCTTCTGGAAAAATGACACTTACAAAGTTAAGACAATTTGCCCTAATTTAGGAAATGGTGGCATTTAAAAAAATCTTTGAGACAGGATAATGTGTATCCTGCAAAGGGTACTTTAATTATCCTTTCATAGGGGATCACCACACACAAACACAATTTCATTTTATGTTTAAATGTATTCATAAGCCAATAAAGCAGTTCATTTGAGTTGAAAATTGACTGGGGACTACATTTGACTACAGCTTTAAAAATCTACCTCCAAAGAATAAAATCTGGGCAATATCCTTTTTCTGATTCTTAATTTAGTAGTGTAAAACTCATCAACAGAAATGCTAAAAACAAGTAGAACTAGGAGAATGCTATGTAACCCAGATTTTTACCTGTCATAGCTCAAATGCAGTTCTTTTGCATTCTATAGCATGGAATGAGACTATAAAATAATCCCACTTTCATGCTTGCTTCTAAAGTAACATTATTTCTTTCTTTTTTCTCTCCCTTATTTCTTCTGCTTTTTCTTCTTTCCAACTTCCTGTCTCAGTCTCCTGTCAGCCCTGGCTGTGAGGTATGTGCTGTATTTACTCCCTATCATATTATCAGGAACATCCTTTTTTTATGAGTATCAGTATCAATGTGAAGAAATGCAGAAATTTAATCAGATTAGTATATTACAGTCTTAAGAATTTACTAGCATTTGTTTTTCTTCTAGAAAGAGTATACCCAGTGTGACACTCCAAAGTCCAGGTTCCAAAGTGAAGGTCATAATTCTTATACTTAACAGTAAAATTAGCTAACATTAAAATATTTTAATACAAAAGTGGCTTTTTCATTTCTTAGGCATGATAGAGGTCATTGGTTGGACTGAAGCTCTTTTACTGACAGTACGACATGGGAAGAAAATTTTAACTTCATTTCAGGACATTGGGAATTTGCTGGAGTAATGTATAAAATTAATATTTTATTTTAAGCTGAACAAACCCAACCTTTAAGTGCTCACCAGCAATAAGCATGTACTGCAGTTTAGTTGCTTTTTCAGAACATGGTTTCATTAAAAAAAAAACACAAAACAAAACAACCCAACAGTCAAGGAATATGTGGAAATAAAAATAAACGGTGCACAGCTAAGTTAAAGCTATATACGAAAAGAGTATCAAGTCTAAATGAAAAACAGTTTGGTGTTTTTTTAATGGTTACTTCACGTCAATGGATGTCCTCTTTGAATTTCAATATGGATTTTCCAAAGAAGCTATTCATGTTTAAACTATGAAATGTTGGCCTCTTTCCCTTGCAGCATATATTTGAGAGGCAGCCAGAGAAGAGCAGGCTTTGCAAATGTTTTCCTTTTTAGTAATACTACATAGATAATCTGAGGAATATTTTGTTATGGTGAAATGAAGGTTATCATCTCTTTAAAAAAAGTAACTTTATTTCTTCCTAAAACACATATATTCTTTTTGTAGAAAAAATGCATTTTGTAGATATATTACAGTATTACAATGCCACAGAATACCCATAAAACAATTAAACAAACATATATAGAATATGGGTTTTCTAATATCCAAGATAATTTTGTTCTAAGTATGTGCTATCTTAAAAATGATGAATCCATCAATTTGGGTAGTGATGGATAACCCTGTATCAACAGTAATTAAAAGCAGTAATAATTTAAAAAAAAGGTATTTGGAGGAAAAACAAAATTAAGGTTTTTTTTTGTAAAAGAAAATGTATTAACCATCTATGTTTTTACTTCAAATATATTTACATGAGACAATAGAATTTTATTTCTATTTATTTTTATATAGGTTACCATTATTTTGGTAACTTTTCCTCATTCTTCTAGAAGTGATGAATGTCGATATACTAAAGTTATTTTAGTTACATTGGAAGTGATTTCTCAGAAAAAGCCTAGCTGGGCTTTGCATTTTATATAGCAGTGCTGTGTTTCACAGGGCACAGGTAAATGGAATATTACAAAGTCACTTACATATTTACTTACTTCGCTTTTTCTGAAGAATTTGGGATTATTTTTTACTAAATATTTTAAAATTTAAATAATTTTAATTGAAAAGACTATTTACCTATCACTGACAGGCTACAAAGCACCAGGTGTTGCCTGCCTCTGCAGATTTGTTATGAGCAGAGCTAGCTTCAGGCTTTTCAGCTATATATAGAAGAGTGATTTTGCAGAACTAGGACAGTAGATTCTCTGGAAGGGAATTGTCTTGAGTGAGTTGTAGGTGGTCATTTTCCCTTTCTTCCCTTGTACCCAGTTCTTAATACAGCTGCTCTTTTCTCTTACTCCACTGAAATAAGAAGCTCTCGTTTCTAGTGACTCAAAAACTCCCACTCTTTTAAGTGTGAATTTCCCACACTTTGAAGATGCATCTCCTTTTCCCAGTTCCAGTCCCTATAGTGGCTCCCTAGCTTACTGGACTGGAAAAAAGGAGCCCTTGAGGAAAGGGTTAAAGAAGAGTTTAGGATGTTGCAGCTGAGATCAGCTTCATGCCTTAAGCCAGTTGTAATTAGTAGGAGTCTTTCTAATGGCTAGAATAGAGTTCATTAGACCAAAGATCCTCCTAGGCAAAATTAATATTTTGTCTTGAAGAAAGACACTCAAGTTAACTGTAAATTAATACCACTCATAGTTATATTCTAGTTTGGCATCCCCAAGTTATCCTTCCATGCCCTGGTGATATGCACTGCACATTCCTCCATTTTATTGGAAGACTTTCTCTCTACTCATTTGTTTAATAAAACAACACATGCTTTTTTCAAGAATGTTCCTTGAAATTTTTTGAGGTTCAAAATCTAGATGTTATTTATAAAAAATAAAAGTGTAAAGTATAGGCTGTGAACTAAACCAATCCTAAGTAATGTTTACATAAGTGACATATTCACCAGGAGACTCTAGGGTCATGCACTGAGCAGAACTGAGAATCAAGAACTCAGTGAATCTGACACTTGAAAGTTAAATATTTAAATAGGAGTTTAAGTTAATTCCACAGTGTTTTAGATATTATTTTTTAGGGAGGGTTGGGTTTGCTTTTTTTTACAATTATTTAAAATATTAAATTATGTTAAAGGTTAAAAAAAAATCAACCAAAACTATTTAAAATATAGTTCCCTTTTTTCTTGAAGCATTTCGTTTCTTTGATGTTCAAAGTCAAACTGAACCCTAAATTAAAACTTTGTAGGATGCAGAAAGTAGATTTGGAATGGCTTACCTTACATATTGCTGGGCCATAAAATGATAGTAATCCCTGTACTAGCTGCCATGCACTAAATATGCTGGGATGGAATTTCTTGTGAAATGTCAAAGTACATTTTAGCTTTTCTGACCTCATTTGCCCCAGTATGATTGATTCAGAAGTTCATTACAGCCAGATGAAATCTAAAAGATGATCAAGCCAATTATTTTAAGTTAAAAGATGTATATTTAGGACAGCATTAAATATTGCATCAGTTGTGCACCTCTAATATTTTCCAAATATCTCGGGAGATAGATAGGTAGAGGGGACAACAGTAAAAAGTTTAAAGATGTAAATGTTCTGAAATTTCCTATGTGCCATGTGTGATATTTCTGAATGCAACTTGTTTGTGAACTGTTGGAGAGGTTTTATGGTTATCTGATTCTTCAGCTTGGAGGAGGAGAGAGGTTCAGGTTGTTCTTGTCCTTAGGTAGTTGCCACTTGCTATTACATCCCCAATCTTGTTTCTGGGGAAGACATACAATAGTAACAGCAGTTGTCAGCTTATGAGCCTTCATATAAGTAACCATTAAACTGAGGATGTGTACTTCTTGTGGGACTGTGACAGTAGGAATTCTAAGGAGTGCATGATATGCCTAAATAAACACACATTCAGAGCTAAGTTCTTGTAGTTTCTAAGTGCTAACACAAGGATTTGTACATGTTGAAAATATAAAAAAGTGGCACATCCTGAAGTACGCAGTTTACTTTCCTATAGCATCTCTGAGACATTGTTCGTGTTAGTGTTGGGTCTTGTGAAATGGTATAAGATCCCAATGGGCAGTTTGTACTTTGGCAGATATAGGAAATTAGGACACTTTTATCTCCTCTTTTCCTGGCCCACACATGTTCAATGGCACTTTCTAATATATAAGCTTTTCCAAAAACATTTTCCAAACCTGTGGCTTTGGTTAAGCCCAAAGACCTACTGCTTATCCCTGATTCAGTAGAGATGGTGTGGAGACAGTGTCAGGTGGGACTCATTTACACAGACATTGGAGGAAAATATGCAATTCTGAGTGAACCAGAATTGTGCAAAGATTCCTTAAATAGTTTTGTCTTCAGTTGGAACTTGGCTAAGATACCTTTGTATCATGGTATGTGCCTTCTTTTTTTCTTTCATAATAGTTCTATGCAGTTGGCACAACTGAGCTACTGAGTGCAGCTTATGATGTGAGCATCCTAGTAGTGCAAGAGACTTACATTAAAATAATTTCTTGCTCAAAATTATTGTACTTAAGATTATAAAGCATATAATAGAAGAGCAATCTAAACCTAGTATTTTATAAGGAACTTGTGTCTGTAAGATGCAGGAAAAAAAGGTTGGTGCTGTGTAAGCCCTTTTATGCCTAATTCAACTAGCAAGTCCTCTGTAAAAAAGGGCTTTTGTTTTGGGAAATCCGTGACTCAGAAAAGTCAGCATAGTCACACAATAACTGCTGAAACCCAGTAATCTTGTTACTTTACAAAATAAGTCAGGTTACAGACAGAACATTCAAACCACTGTTTGCTGTCTGAGTGGAGGAGCAGGGTACATAATAATTTCCATCTGTAGATAGTTTAATATTAACAGTTCATAGTGAAGTCAGTTCTTTGATGTGTTTACACATGTGACACTGAAGTGTTTTTGAAGCCATAGCTATTTAACTATGGAGCTTGTAGGATTAAATCATACACTTGACTTAAAGAGTGCTAAAAGCCTCAAAAGACAACACAGTTGATTGCAGTCTAAGTGTGGTATTTCAGTATATTTAACTGAAGATTTGTTTCCTTGAATTCACTTAATTACAGTCACATAGTTTAATTTGTAAAAGAAAGTCAACATTTGCATTGCATTAAAAACATAGTAGTCCTTGTGGTTACATAGATATCTAGCACCTCATTTGACAGTAGCTTCCTGTGAAGAAATTGTATATGAACATATTAAGGCTTTATCCTCTGCCTTCAATACAGGAAGGAAATGCATGTTTCAAAGCTGAAAATATAACTTCATACAGACAGTTATTGCTGTTTGTTTCTTTAAAATATACATCACTTTTCTCAGTTGTCCAAGTAAATAAATAAAAAAGAAAAAACAAATCAAAACCAACCTAACTCATGACAGTTTGTTTCTTTTGTTAAGGCAAACATTTCAAAATTGTAGGAATACCTGAGTTGGTTTTATTTGAATATCTCAGTGTAAAGTACTGGAATAATGTCAAAATACTTTTAAGATATTGAGCCTACGAAAGGTTAGCGTTAGCACTGCTTTGTGAACAGTTTTGGAAAAATATGTATTTTGGAGAATATAGGATATGTAGCCTATTTTCTTCTGAGTGAAGGTTACTGACTTAAATGTGTTTCTGCAAGTATGATGTAAAATGGGTATCAGTTGTCAAAATGGAAGTATTTCTTTTCTGACTTTTTTAGAACATGAAGGCCTTCAGTAAAGTTTTGTCAGAATGCCTGGGACAGTTTTAATGTGACTGTTGAAACCTTTTAAAAGAAGTCAGGCAAACAGCAGTCTATTTTATGTTTTAGGCTGGCCTCTGTATCTGATTGCAGGTCTAGCCTTTGTCTTCATTCCCAAGACACCAACTCTGCATCCAGGTAGTCAGCTTTTATTGCTTCGCATTAGCCCCTTCAGCATCTCCCTAAAGTTTCTTTGATTTCTGTGCCTGCAAGTGATAGGTGTGGTGCTAGAAGACAGTCAGGCTCACCAGGGTAATAGGAACAGCTGAATTTCATTGTCAGGGAATCAGTATTTATTTAAGTCTCTTAATTGTATTTTGCAATGGATTTGAACAAGGTAAAAAAGACAGGAAAGATCTCCTTCTGAAGTATTTTTACTTTTGGGGCAATGGTTATATGGAGGACCTTCTCCTTTCAGCAGTGACAGGGTTCTGCACAATTACTTTGTGCTTCTGTCTACTGTAGACAAATTGTTGTGTCTTTGAATAGTTTTTAACAAAGCTTGCCAGATAAACCATGAGTAGCTTCAGCATATTCCCAAAATTCAAAGTTGAAGAAGGAGGGGCAACGCTAGTAAGGACCATGCTTGAATGCCCCATGTTGAAGAAAAAGCTTGGCATCTCTCCCATCTTGGAATTAAAAATAACCCTTTTTTTCAGAATGAAAATGTAAGCAAACACTGGATTCTGTTAGATATTCTCATAGTTTAAGGCTTAATTGAATTGAAGGCTCTGAATGAGATTGGTGTCACTTGTTTGGCTGAACATCTGTATAGTTAAATATCTGCACATGTTTCTTTGTGTTTGTTGTCACTTGGAAAATCATATTCTGAGCTGTTAAAGTATAGATTACCTTGCTGGGATGATTGTTCTAAAGAACTGTTTAGCGTTCAGAGCTGCACAGGCTGTTAGTTTCCATGGTGTAATCCAGTTAAGCAGTCATTTCCTGGGAAGTTTCCAGATCTGCTGAGTCAGTAGCCTGGCTGACTACCAGGAAAAAGTAATTTATCTTTCTAAGAAACAAAGCACACTGGCTAAAGAAGAAGGTGCTTTGTGGAAGAGATTCTCACTTTTGCAGTGAAAATGGAACAGTTACTCGTTTTCTTTTGGGGGCTTTAAATTGTGGAATCTGTCTGATGCTGGGAGTGTTGGAAGTTAAAGTTGAGGGGTTATTGAGAGGAGTTCTGGAAGATACTGGGAGAAGAAGCTTATCATTGACAAGAGGGAGGACATGCTCCTCCTCCTAGTCAGTCATCAGAGGGGTGTGGAGTGATGCTGTTTGCTACTGCCATGAGTTCTGAGCTGTCACCAGCTTCCCTTCCCTTGATAGTTCTGAGAGTAGCCGAGGGGTCACATTGTGACTGTCTGGAAGAGGGAGGGAGTGCAAGTCCCTCATATCAGGCCTGAGCATGCAGGAGAGAGACCAGATCCATGACTACTGATGTATGGGAGTATAGTATGGGAGAAGATGAAATTCAGCTTTACCTCTTTACCCGAAAACATTGTAAACTAAGAGTTGCTGATGTGTTACACCATATGCCACTTGTAAAACCTGATGTTTTCTCAGAGCTATGCAGAAGCATATATTAGCACATCAAAGCTGAAAACTTGCCACCCAACTCAAAAAAACAAAACTTGCAGCAAATAATTTGTCCAACACTCAAACTGTACCACAACTAAGATTTGATGAGACATCATCTGGGCAGCATATCTCAGTGGTCAGAGCCAAAGCTGTAGGGAAATGTGTCTCTCTGATAATCATATAAGTGCCTAAGATGAGTCTTAGTACATTTCAGCAACACTACTGGAGTTTGTAAAATTGCAAGGTATTTGGTGAGAAAATCTGGGACAAACAAGATCTCTAAAATCCTTTGAGCATGAGGTTAACTAGATAGAAGTAATTTGGATTTTTTTTAAAAGCTTTTAATACTGTTCAGTTGCCAAAATAATTTTTGATTTGGCAATAATTTGGAAAATGAAGGCAAAGTGATAATAGTAAGTTTAGTTTAGATTAGATTAGAGGATATCAGATGGGAATGACTGGTTTTCTAGCCTTCAGTTATTATTTGCAGATGACGGTAAGAAGATGCTGAGTTTTAAATTAGCAAGCTGCATCTTGCAGCTTTTTTTTTGCCCTCCTTTCAGTGTTAATTGTGGGTGTAGTTTGGTTGTTTCTTAAGTTCAGCTACTGGGAGAAGGCAGCTTTCTGGGTCAGTTGATTTCTGGGGTAATTACCTATTTACATGAGTTGAGAAGATAAGGTTAATAATTTCTTTCAGAAATTCTTTTTATTCCATACCTTAGGTTGTATGTCTCACTTTATATATATTTAGCTACGTGCATTTATACACCTATTGTGACACATTGTGTGTAATCTAAATGTGGCTTACCACATTTGATAGCAAAATTATAGTGATAGCAAAAATTCTAAATGAAGGGGATGGAAAAAACTAATCTCTTTTGTATCAAACTCCTGCATGCACATGGAATAAGGTAACTAGTTTCTAATATTTATACAAAAAATACAGCCTTTCAAAGTTAAATTTGATATAAAACAGAAAATAAGAGGGGTAAAAATGGCTTGTGTGTTTGTCAGAATGCAAAATGCTTTTCTGAGAAATTTTTAATATTTTAATTCTTTTTTCTTTTTTTTTTTTTTTTTTTTTCTTTTTTCAATAAAACCCTGAAACCCTGTTTCAGTCACAATGTGGAATGTATGACAGTAGTGTCAGCAAAGATAGTGTTTGCTATCATTCAAATTTTTCATAAGCAGTCAGCGAGATTTGCACTTTCTATTAGTATTTAAAAACACGTTTCTTTTTATGACACGACTTACTGTTCATGAGGTGAGTGAGTGTGATAGTCTTTTAAAAGTTAGAACATCATGATTATTTCACGTGTTCTTTTTATGTATTTCACAGCAAAAGACACCATCAGAATCATTCACTGGGCGAGAGAAGAGATCAAATTCACAATCATATATTGGGCGACCTATTCAGCTTGACAAGATCTTACTGTCCAAGGTTAAAGTGCCTCACACTTTCGTCATCCACTCTTATACACGGCCAACAGTTTGCCAGTACTGCAAGAAGCTTCTCAAAGGGCTTTTTAGACAGGGTTTGCAATGCAAAGGTAAGCAGACACCCCTTAGGTACATAAAAGCTAAGCATAATAAAATTAGTAAATTAGCGTTTGAGTGGTTACTATGTAGCCTTACTCATGGTTTCCTCACCAAACTGCCTAGGTGTAGACACATGTACAATTACATTGGATTAAACTGGAGTCAAAATTACAGTAATTGCTGTTCTGCAGGAGCTGTCTGCATGGCTGTTCATTTTTACCCTGCAGTACATCTGCAATAGCTCACACCTTTTTGGTTCAGGTGTAAATTATCTTGTATTTAGCAGTAGGTGAGCCTGTGCTCACAGGCAATTACAGCATAATAGTTAACACAAAAGACTGTATTCTTCATTGTTTTTAATCTGCAAAATTTTATGTTGAAGTATGTGCCTGCGTCCCAGTAGTTCAGGGGTTTGAGGAAGTTGTAATGGAATTAAGATGAGCTTATATGAGAATTTAGAACCACATTTTTCCAGTGTAACTAACTAAAGTGCTTTGAAGTCTCATGCTGTTGTACCGTAGTAGGTGCTGAAGTGAACCAAGCTGCTTGGATTGTAGCCTAGACTACTGGTTCACCTTAGCCAGCTAGAGGGGCCTTAAATGCAAAGCCTCGTGCATGGTATGGTGTTAGATAATGTTGGCTATCAGATTCTTAAAATCACCTTCCTTCTATTAAAATAAGCAGTAATCGCATAGGATTAATCGGTATACTTTGTGTTGCTTCTTTGAACTAACTCCCTGCAAAAATTCAGTAGCATTCATTTAACTTAATATGTGACTCTGATGTGATTTAACTAAAGCAAAATATCTATAAAGGCATAACCTGTTCCATTTCATTTTGAATCCCAATGACATAAGCAAATATTAACCTGGTTTAAAAAAAAAAAAAATTGCCTACAGTTTGGCCCTGCTACACCTCAGTTGATTTTTGGATCTGAAGTTAAATAATTTCAAGGATATAGACAACCTTGGTATATTCCTTCCTACTGTTTGCTTTTCCAGGTGTGTTATTAACTTACAGCTTTTAGTTTAAATAAGATGTGTTCAGAAGCCAAAATAAAAAGTTAAGATGAAGTCTAATAAAGTGCTACTTACACATATGAAAAAAGTAAAGGTAGACTGAAATAAAAATATCTGGGAAATAAGGAAGGAATTGAAGGAACCATCCACTGAAAGCAGCACAGAAGTTGCTTTGAGATGTAAAGAACAAATATCTTCTCACTTATAATTGTTGGCTAGGGTTCTGCTGTTTCAATTTTCAGTCAGCAGTTTTTGATATGTATTCAGTCTCTTCAACTGCAGGAGATATACTGGAAAAGCAGCTCTAACTTTGCAGCCAAGCACTTGGGTCTCCCCGTCACTCCGCTAGCCAAGTTGAGCACACCCTTCAGCTGCAGGTAGTGCCTCCACCCAACTGCCCATTGTAATGCTTTCTTTTCCCCCTAAGGAAACACACTTCTAGCATCTTTAATCCTGTCCCTTCCACTGGCAGATGGCATGCACCCAGGATAAAGAGTGATCTTTGGGCATGTTAAATCTGTAGTAGTGTGCAGTGGTAGAGCTTGACATATATAGGCTCAAGAGCAGGAAAAAAATACAATTGTGTCACAGGAAGAGAGGTGTAATTCTGCTGTATCCCTTTTTTCCTTAACAGACTGTAGGTTCAACTGTCACAAACGTTGTGCTCCTAAAGTGCCAAATAACTGCCTGGGGGAAGTTGCCATTAACGGAGGTAAGTTGCCCTAACAGCGGTTTCTGTCATTGTTTAAACCATCAGTTAAATAAAAGAAATGTAAAACTGAGAACTATGCAAAGACACAATTTTCCACTGCTTGGGAGTGGCCTTTCCTCTGCAATATTTCTAAGTCAAAGATGAAATGTGGGAGGAACCCTACAAGTGGCTCAGAGCAGAGTGTGTGTCTTCCAAATAGGTGTCAGTGACAGGCTCAGCCTGTGCCTCAGAGATGGTGTCAGCAGCAAAATGGTCTGACTATCATGGCCTGTTGAATGCAGAATGCTAAAGTAAAGCAAAAAGCCATAACCATGAGAAGGTGGTATTCAGATACAAACACAAAATTGCTTTTTAATCTGGGGGAGAGGGAAGAAGTGTTTGCTTTAAGATAATCTTACCGAGAAGGAAAAGCATACCTGGAAGAACTGGGAATGCCATCCAGGAAAAATTCCACTAGTTACTGTTGGTATAAAATGAATCATATCAGTTGCCAGAAATAAAGGCTTGAATATCTGCCGATTTTCCCATACATGTGCTGTCAGTTTTGTGTCAAGTATAGAATTTATGGGTAGGCTTGACAGACGGCACTGGAGGAAAAAAAGGGTGGTTGTAGATGAGTTGTTGATTGCCTTGAAAATGTCAGTTTTCCATGTAATGAGGGAATGAGAAGTGTGGTGAAGTGTTCAGTTTCTAATGCATATTACTGTGTTAAGTTGTCAGCCTAAACTGCTTTTGAGGCTAACAGAGTATTGTCTTCTCAGGAATCTTTTTTTCAAACTTTAAACCTGTGAGCTACTTTATTGAAGACATACCAACAATTTCCAAAATTGGGAATGTTAACTAAAATTTTTCATAGTGTTTTTCATAGTAGTGTGACTGTATTATTAGAAAGTACTACTGTTTAAAGCCAATCCTTGTAGGCAAAAATATTTTGGATGCTAAGTATCCAATTTGAAACATTATAAGGTGCATGATGTTCTGGAAGGTTGCCATTGCACTCCTACTGCATGTCCTCTCTGATGCACCTTAAGCTTCACTCTTGGAGTCACTATTATTATTTTTTAGTCTTTACACAATTTATACCTTATTTATGGTATGATAGAATGGTTAGGTTTGGAAAGGACCTTAAGATCATCTAGTTCCAACCCCACTGCCGTGGGCAGGGACATCACACACTAAACCATGTCACCCAAGGCTCTGTCCAGCCTGTCCTTGAACACCGCCAGGGATGGAGCATTCACAACTTCTCCAGGCAACCCATGCCAGTGCCTCACCAACCTTACAGTAAAGAATTTCTTCCTTATATCTAACCTGAACTTCCTCTGTTTAAGTTTGAACCCATTAACCTAGTAGGCCCCCTCCAGATACCAGAAGGCTGCTATGCAGTCTTCACACAGCCTTCTGTTCTCCAGGCTGAACAACCCCAACTTTCTCAGGCTGTCTTCATAGGGGAGGTGCTCCAGTCCCCTGATTATCTCTGTGGCCCTCCTCTGGACTTGTTCCAACAATTCCATATCCTTTTTATGTTGAGGACACCAGAACTGCACAGAATACTCCAAGTGAGGTCTCACAAGAGCAGAGTAGAGGGGCAGGATCATCTCCTTCGACCTGCTGGTCACGCTCCTTTTGATGCAGCCCAGGATACGGTTGGCTTTCTGAGCTGCAAGCGCACACTGAAGCCAGCTCATGTTCATTTTCTCATCAACCAACACCCCCAAGTCTTTCTCTTCAGGCCTGCTCTGAATCTCTTCTTTGCCCAACCTGTAGCTGTGCCTGGGATTGCCCAGACCCAGGTGTAGGACCTTGCACTTGTTATGGTTGAACTTTATGAGGTTGGTATTGGCACACCTTACAAGTGTGTCAGGGTCCCTGTGGATGGCATCTCTTCCCTTCACCATATCAACCAAACCACATAAGTTAGTGTCAATGGCAAACTTGATGAGGGCACCTCAATCCCACTGTCCATGTCACCAACAAAAATGTTGAACAGGATCGGTTCCAACACCGATCCCTGAGGGACACCACTCATTACTGGTCTCCAGCAGGACATTGAGCCATTGACCACAACTCTTTGCTTGCAGCCATCCAGCCAGTTCTTTACTCACTGAGTGGTCTGTCCATCAAATTGATGTCCCTCCAGTTTAGAGACAAAGATGTTGTGTGGGATAGTGTTGAACGCTTTGCACAAGTCCAGATAGATGACATCAACTGCTTTGCCCCTATCCATCAGTTCCATAGCCCCATCATAGAAGGCCACCAAATTGATTAGGCAGGATTTCCCCTTAGTGAAGCCATGCTGGCTGTCACCAAGCACCTTGTTGTTCTTCATGTGCCTTAGCATGCCTTCCAGGAGAATGTGCTTCAAGATTTTGCCAGGCACAGAGGTGAGACTAACTGGTCTGTAGCTGTCTGGGTCTTCCATATTCCACTTTTTTGAAAATGGGGGTTATATTTCCCTTTTTCCAGTCGTCAGGAACTTCACCTGACTGCCATGATTTTTCAAATATGACAGACAGTGGCTTAGCAACTTGATTCGCCAGCTCCTTCAGGACCCACAGATGAGTTTTATCAGGTCCTATGGACTTGTGCACGTTCAGGTTCCTAAGATGATCTTGAACCTGATCCTCTCCTACAGTGGGCCTAAGGTCTTCATTGTCACAGTCCCTGTATCTGCCTTCCAAGGCTCAGGTGGTGTGGTCAGAGTATTTGCCAGTGAAGACTGAGGCAAAGAAGTTATTGAGAACCTCAGCCTTCTCCAAATCTAGGTTAGCAAGTTCTGATAGCCTCCAGAGAGGGCCCACATTATCCCTATTTTGTCTTTTATTTGCTACATACCTGTAGAAGCTCTTCCTGTTATCTTTCACATCCCCTGCCAGATGTAATTCTAACTGGGCCTTAGCTTTCCTGAACTGGTCCGTAGCTTCCTGGATAATATCCCTGTATTCTTCCCAGGCCGCCTGTCCTCACTTCCACCTTTTATAAGCCTCTTTTTTTCCCTCTAAGTTTCCTCAGCAGCTCCTTATCCATCCAAGGAGGTCTCCTGGCCCTCCTGCTGCACTTCCTTCTAGTTGGGATGCAACACTCCTGAGCTTGTAGCAGGTGATCCTTGAATATCAACCAACAGTCTTGGGCCCCTCTGCCCTCTAGGGCTGTATCCCATGGAACCTTCCTAAGCAGGTTCCTGAAGAAGCCAATGTCTGCTCTCTTGAAGTCCAGGGCAGTGAGCTTGCTGCACGCTGTTCTCACTGTCCTGAGGATCTCAAATTCGACCATCTCATGATCGCTGCATCCAAGGCTGCCCTGGAGCGTCATGTTTCCAATGAGCCCTTCCCTGTTGGTGAGCACGAGATCAAGCATGGCACCTCTCCTTGTGGGCTCCTCTATTACTTGCAGAAGGAAGTTGTCTTCTACGCAATCGAGGAACCTCCTGGATTGCTTGTGCGGGGCCGTAACTTCGCTCCAACAGATGTCAGGGTGGTTGAAGACCCCCATGAGGACAAGGGCCTGTGAGCGTGAGGCTTTTCCTATCTGTCTATAGAGTACTTCATCCACAGAGTCCTCTTGATCAGGCAGCCTATAGCTGCTGTGGACATCCTGTGGGATATCCTGTGGGATATGTGGACATACTGTGGGACATCCCCACAATAATGTCCCCCATTGCTGTTCTCCCTTTGCCCCTGACCCAGAAGCTCTCTGTTGACTGCTCACCTGTCCCCAGAAAGAGGTCCATACTCTCCAGCCTATCACTGATATAAATAGCTATTCCCCTTCCCTGTCTGCTGGGCCTGTCTTTTCTAAAGAGCCTGTAAGCTTCTATTCCAACACTCCAGTCATAGGAGCCATCCCACCATGTTTCTGTGATGCCTATTATATCATATCCCTGTAGACATGCACACATCTCTAATTCCTCTTGTTTATTCCCCATTCTACGAGCATTTGTATTGAGGCATCTGAGCAGATCTCCGAATGAAGCCAACTCACTGGCTGGAGCGGTTTCACAGGGCTTTGAGCAACCTGGTCTAGTGGAAGGTGTCCCTGCCCATGGCAGGGAGATTGGAACTAGATGATCTTTAAGGTCCCTCCCAACCCAAACCCTTTTATGATTCTAACTCTTAGTTGTCTATCCTAAATGACTGATGTAAGGTCGTTAGGATTATCAAAGGCAATTTCATCTTGCTATCTCATTTCTATTCTTACAGTAATTTGATTCACATTGTTTTCAAACTTAATAAAGTATCTGTCACTTTGTCCATCTGCTGTGTGATACATTTTGCCCAAAATAGTAAGTGAAGGAAGAGCTGAAGTAATAAAATTCCAAGTATGGTCTCATTAATAAACACATTACATCCTAAATGTAGGAGGCTATTTTTAACTGATTGTGGGTTTATTGAATATAGAGATTTAAAAAGTGTTGTAGGAATAGCAAAGAGATAGCCTTGCACCGTAAAGTGTCATTCATGAGTGGATGATTGTTTCTGCTAGAGATGAACTATAATGTATCTTTCAATCACACATCCGTAACTTATATCCAAATATTTTAAGACTACTCTACATGGAAACAAACCTTTCAGTTGTGCACTTCCAATTTGACTGAGATACCATCAATTCAAAACATTTTGCTGTCAGTCAGATCAGTGTGCTTTTTCTTTTGAGGCATCATCTACACTGACTGTCAAGAACATTCCTCCACACAATTAAGGCAGAAGTTTCTTGGTGAGACTATTTGGTGTCTTCCATGTGATTTCAACCTTACTTCAGATTACTGAAACACTGCAAACATCCCAGAAAAAACTAGTGCTGTTTTTACTGTCTGACAGGACTGATGATTTTGCCATGTTAGATCACAGCCTGTGTAACAGCAGGTTGGGTTTCTGTGTGTGTGTGTGTTTGCTTCATTTTCCTTGGGGTTTGGGGGGGGTTGTTTTTGTAATGTAAGTCATTAGGTCTTCCACAGAAATCCATTCGTAAGCAGCAGTACAATCAAAAGTTATTTCTTACTTTCATCTTGCTTAGGTATATCTAATCTTGAAACTGGAAAGTTTAATATAATTTAAATATAACCTAGAAGATACTATTAATACTAAGCCATAGCCAAATAAGTTAAATCCTAAGTCTTCATGTTTTTTCTATGCCATTGAACATTTAAATATTTATTTAATATTTCTTTTATAAAAGCAGGAAGCGTTATTTCACTAATAGGGGTTACTGTTCCATATTGTGCAGCCTTCACAGAGAACACTTGTTCCAAGTGTAAAAAAAAAATATAGTTCACATTATGAGTAATTGTCTTGGGAGTTATTTCAGTAGTTCGTCGTCATGTCATCATCATTATTACAAAATTTCTAGCTTTGAAATTACTTCTCTTCTTGCATCAGTTTTCAACTCTAGCCTGCCAACAGCCATCAAGCCAGTACACAGCATTCAAGCTGTATAGAAAATCTGTCAGATCTCAGAAATAAAGCTCATGAGTATAGAATGTTTGTTAGAAGTCCATGGATAAGAAATTCTGCTTTGACTTTGGCATTTTTTATTAGAAAGTTGTATTTCTGAAATTATTTTGGTTTGATGCATTTCCAGTTTTCTTTGGCGATGTTCTAAGTAACTGGTTAAAAACCACACTTAACCAGCACACAGAGTACCAAGTAAAGATACACCCAGGCTGTAGAGTTCCAAAAAGAACCTGAGGTTTCCTGAAGCTCAGAATGTGTAAGGATATTGTGATTGGAGTATTGTATGTTTTCATATAATAACTTCAGAAACAATATTCCAGATCTTCTTAGTCCTGGGGCCGAGTCTGATGTGGTCATGGAAGAAGGGAGTGACGACAATGACAGTGAAAGAAACAGTGGTTTTATAGATGACATGGAAGAATCTATAGCTCATGATTCTGAGATGTCAATGACAGGATGCCATAGTGACAATGGGGAAATGCAGGATGCTGATCCGGATCATGACGAGTCTAACAGGATGATCAGGTGAGCTGGGGAGTTAGTTTACTTTACATCTTCTTTTGTGTTTATTTGTAAGTATCACGTCTAGGGCTCAAAGGGGAATCTCCATGGACACTATTCTCACTCACTGAGAATGGAGAGAGCTAGTGGTATGTGGTGGTTCTGGAACTGCAGTGAGATTGCTTCACTGAACATATGTATTAGGAATTTTAGAGAAGCTTAAAAATTACTGTAAAGTTGAAGTAGCAACTGAAAACTGATGTGCAAGTAAGAGTTACAGGTCTATTCTCTTATGAAAAATATGTAGCGAAATTATTTGTGCATAAGCAATAGAGAACAATTTTTTGCCTTTTTTACTTTTTCGCACCCACACCCCCACCCCAAGCATTCTTTCCCTGACTAATAGTGCAATGCCAGGTCATTGAAATGAGCAACAATAAAATTTAAAAAGTTGTGTAAGTAAGTGGCTATGGTATAATCAGCTTTAGGTAAATTGTTTTCTGCTTTAGATACCTTTAGAAAGAAGGAAAGTTTGGCAAACCTCAAGTAGTACTTTGAAGCAACTTACAAAATAGGTTAGTGGTGTGAAATGACTAATCAGGAAGGAAAATGAAAATTGAGTTGTGCAACTTACCTCAAGATGTCTGAAGAGAACATTATTCACTTATTGGAACTGTACAGAATATTAGGAGGGGAAAGCAGGGATTATTCATTGTCAGGCAACCTAGAATTAATTAAAATCCTTTCAGCTGTAATTTCCTTGATGCAAGGGGTCTGTACCTTGAAGAATTACAGAATATTTTTCTTTCCACAGGTCCCTGTTTGACCTGCAGTCTCCTCTTTTACTTTACTTGCTAGGAGTCTGTATCAGTAACGTGTTCCCCTTAGTTCTCTGTAACTAACATATAGCTGTTGAACTAGTGGAAAGCAGTCTATTTCAGCAGTGTGCAGGTTTACCTTCCACAGCAGGGAACTGGTTTTCATACTGTCATATTCACCTGCATAGATACTGTATATAGACACCTTGTATCATTGGAATATAAGCCTCTGCTTATATCAGAAAATCAATGTCATATAACATTTTGAACGTTATGGTTGTATTAAATGGACAGCATTGCAGGTTTTCAAAAGATAAATAATTATAACTATGAAAAACATTGATAGCCAAGGTACATGTTTTACTTAGTTGAGGGGCATTCCTATATTTCCTGTAACAGCTTCCCCCATTTATTTCTAGGTGATCATCCATATTCATGTATTATTTTTAACTGGTCTGTAAAAGGCAAATAAAAATGTAAACCTCTTGCCAGTACGGGTAAGAATACTTAAATCGGCACTTCAGCTTATTTGTTCATTTTTAGGCCAAAAAAGAGGTGTTAACTGTATGTTACAGTCTTACTGAATCTTTAAGACAGCACACGTTTTGCATCTTGATTCGAAAGTGCCATTTCATAAAATGTTTCTTACTTCCAGAATGCATTATAGTGAAGCAGGGCCATTTGCAGACATCCACAGTCACAGTTGTGGAAACTTAAGATACTATTCTTTTCCTGGGCATTTTTTGCTCTTTTTTCTTGGAGTTGTGGTACCAGTAGCTCTGCTGTCAGGGCAGACAACACAAGCTGTCTGCTGTGTTTTCATGTACAGCACAGCATCTCTGTTTAAAGTTCTGCCAGAAATAACTAAGCACTTACGTTCAGGACTGAAGCAGATTATGAGTCCACATTCCATTATGCTCAATAAGCTTTATGAATGGCTAACTCTAACAGCAAGGAAAGTGGGCAGATGTGCTTGTTCTTTCTTACACCTCTCTAGCTAGATATTCCAGATTTTATCTGATAGTGCTATCAGGCATGCTGTCAAGTTCCCATGCCTTCCTGACTTACTGTGTGTCAGCTGAGTCATGGAAAATTTCGGAGTGCATACCCCAGGGTGCAAGACAATGGGACTTTGCTTTAGGTGTTTAAGGGTAAAATAAATTATCTTTAAACCTCTTTCCTGCAAAGGTTCCAGCAAATTCTCTGCTGTGCTCTGCAAGGGTATGCACAGCTAGGCAGCTGCCACATTTTCCACTCTGTAAACTGTCATCACTCCATTGTGTGTTTGAACCAGAAAAAGATTGCAGGATGGTAATCTGATGGACAAAGTTTACTTAGGTCATGAGAGATTCAAGATCAAGTACTGGTCTGAATCATGCATAGCATAGGCTTGAGCGATGGCTCTCACACCCTAGCAGAGGCCCTAGTCGTTTGCCCATCTTCTTAGCTCATCTTTAGGAACATTGTCGGGGGGGGTGTGTGTGTGTATGTAAGCCTTCAGAAGTTCTCTGACATTATGCTGGTGTAGCATTACAGCTATTTTTTTCTTTGTAATCTCATGACACTTGGAGTGACAAAACAAAATAGTGTCCAATCCAGGTCTGATAATGATGAAAAATATAAATCTGGATATAGGAGAAATATTGATACTGATTTGAAAGAATTTCTTTTTTTTTGTCCAAAGTTACCTTCTTTCTAAAAGCCTTTATTGATCTATTCTCAAGCCCTTCAACCAGCAACAATATTCCGTTAATGAGAGTGGTACAATCTGTGAAGCACACAAAAAGGAGAAGTAGCACAGTAATGAAGGAGGGCTGGATGGTTCACTATACAAGCAAAGACACACTGGTAAGAAATGTCAAGGAAGACCTGTCTTGCTGTACATACTCTGTGATAGTACAGAGTACAAATCCTAACAATATATTGATAATTTGCAATCACATAAGCCATTTTTTGCAGTTATTATGATTCCTAAAGTCCTGACTTGTCTTAACTGAGTCATCATAAGAAACAGGAGACAGTTATAACATGCAAAAATAACCTGAATATGTCAGTTGTGTTATCAGAGGCAGCCAAATGTAAATGACATTCTGAAAGAATTAAAAAATAATGTTAACACCATAGGATTTCTGGAAAGTAGCTTCACCTTGTAGCTGCAGCCTCCTAGATACCCTCCTGAGAGGTGAATTCAGACTTTTGTAAAAGAGAGTTAGCGTAGAAAACAGTTATATTCTTTCTGACCTGCTAAAACAGGAAAAAAGACTTCGGTATATGGCCTTCTAAAGTGAGCTGGGGTGTTATAACAGATATGAAAAGAAAGTTTAATTATTTTAGCATCATACCTTTAGTAATTTGTGCTGAATGTAATGCAGACATCAAAGTGACATTTTAAATTTTTTAACTTGGGCAATTTGAACAGAGCTGGGTTATTACTGAAACAACAGAGGGTGGCCTTATAAACCCTAAACTCAAATGTGAAGTCCTCATAAAAATTTTGTAATGGGAAATGAATCTTTATCATTCACAATTCATCTCTTCAAACTTAAGCAAAACCTGTTGGAAGTGATGCTTTTGAGAAATGAACATTTCAGTAATTTACTTGGAAAATGCTAGAAAGCTTTTCCCCTTGTTTTTCATTGCAGAGGAAACGACACTACTGGAGACTGGACAGCAAATGCATTACACTTTTTCAAAATGATACTGGAAGCAAATATTACAAAGTAAGGAATATTTTTCAGTCTCTTTTTGCACCACCAGCAGAATATAATGATTAAACTGAAGAATTAAGAAATGCTTACTAAAAGTCCACTAGTATTATAACTTTGTTCTATGTTTGTATTCCTTATTTAAGCTGCATATGCGTGTTTTGCCTTTCACAAAAAAGTCTCAGATCAGACAAGTATCAGCTAACAAGGACTTGTAAAATACATATTGTAGAAATACAGTTCAGCGACATATCATGATGACATGTCACATGCCAGCGACAAATTCTGCCAAGAAACTCATCTGACATTGTCATTCATAATGCAAATTATTTAAAAAAAGTTAGGTGTAGTATATATTATTTTAATTCTGTCCTTTGGACATTGTGTTGTGATTTTGATTGTAAAAGGTTGTTTTAATGCTCATATCCTTTTAGCTGAGACAGTTAAATGCCTAATCCTTAGGCATTACTGCAACAAGTTTAATAATGGAAAGTATTTTTTTCATATGGCTTCCTCTCAGGAAAATATGTCACTGAAACATGCCCTAAGTGTTGTTCATGGTGAAACAATGAAGTCTGTGCATATGTGAAAGATAGCTTTGGAACCTTAATGTTGAGTAGATTTATTCTGCAAATAATTTATTGCAAATAAATTATTAAATAAGGAGTCAGCGGGGTTTATTTGTCTCGTGGAGTTCTGTTGATACATGGATGGTGCTGCTCTTTTCTGATGGACAGATCACTGCTTTGTCTGAAAAGTTTAATTAAATGATTAAAGTTCTGTTTGGTTTTGGAAAGAAACATTTAGTATTTACCATCAACAGTCCTCTGTGCCATGGAGTTTCAGGTTACAAGAGCCTTTTTGTTTGTACAAGAAGCAGGTGGTTCAAAGAAACAGCTAATTTCATAAATTAATTAAATAAAGGTCATGCTTTAGTTTTATATGTTGATGTTCTTTACACAGAAAGAAAAGTTTGTGGAGTTGTTTTTTTTTTTCATTTTAGGAAATCCCATTGTCTGAAATTTTGTCTCTGGAACCTGCAAAAACTTTCACTTTGCTGCCTCAAGGAGCCAGTCCTCATTGTTTTGAAATAAGCACAGCAAATATAGTTTATTATGTTGGAGAAAACATAGAAAACCTCTCAAGTGTTTCACTGAATAACAGTGTTATCAGCAGTGGTATTGGCATCGATGTGGCACGAATGTGGGAGATGGCAATACAGCATGCCCTGATGCCCGTCATCCCTAAAGGGGCATCAACTGGGTCAGGAGCCAGCCTACATAGTAAGTTTATTCATTTCTTCCTTTTCAGATGAGTCATATCACAAATGACATTGTTCAGTCTTAGAACACATTGAAAGGAAGTATTGCACAGCTGCTAAAGACTTATCACCTGTCTGCATATTATTTTAAACATATTTTAAATTTGTCATCCCTGTGTTTCCAGTTTATACTAGAACATATGTATTAATATACAATATGCAGATTTGTTAGCAAGCAGATGGTTGTTAGATTAGTAAAGCATCTTATCCACATTTGTGTTGCTCACATGAGTAATAGGCTCCTTGTGCAGAGGCATGAAGTTTCTGACCTCCAGTTGGGAATGAATAGATTTTTCCCCTGATTACAGTAATTTATGTTTTTAGCTATCTTGAGAAGCAGCAATTCACTCTTCAGGTCACTGCAGTGTAGATGATATTCTCCCTTTCATCACATTTGGCTTTACAACTGCCACAAGCATTGTCCCATGCTGAGATGAAATGAGCTCAAGTGTAAAGAACAGCTGTTCTAAGCACAACAAGGCATGGATGTTACCCAGGACCAAAAGGACTGAATGTATCTTTGCCTTTAATTTACATACCTTTGGGTAATTCCCTAACAAAGATGACAGCTTATGTAAACCAAACATTTACATTTAGCTCAGGTACTGATAAAAATTATCGCGGAGCACTACTATGCATCTGCTATTGCAGTTGCTCTGCTACTTGTACTCAAGCCTAGTCAGTGTAAAGCAAATTTGGGTATGTCTGCACAATTTGGATTAGGCCTTTTGTTGCAATATACACCCTCTTTAGCCCTTGACATCTGGATGCTATTAATGCAGCACAAAATGCTAATGAGATTGCAAGCCCTCCAGAAGCCAAGTAATACAACAGGCTGCGGCATTACATCTCCAGGCACAACAGTTTACATATCAGATTAGATTAGCAATATCCTTTGCTTTTTCATCTGCATTCCTGCATAAAATAGGGTCCAATTCTGGATGTCATTTCAATCAGGCTAGTTGCCTAGTGCCCCTGGTTTAATCCCAGTGTAGCTAAACAAATCACTCAGAATGCTGGACTTGGAATGACAGCTGCCTTCCTCTTGGGAACTCTGAAATTTTTCTGTATAAATTTGTACTTATCTTTGGGGTTTTTGTGCAAAAATTAAGTTAATCTGAGACCTTTAGAGCAAATTCCTATGGTGAACCTTCACTCTTCTTCTCAAAATATAAGACTTGACCATGTCTTTAAAACCATGCTTTTTTTCATGTAAGCATAAGGCAGTACATACGTTTGAAAACTAACTGTCAATGATAAAAAGCCTCTACATAACGGAAGCATTTAGTTCCAAACCCAGTCTGTTCCTAAAGAAAGGACAAGGGAATAAGCCATTTGGGGCAGAAGTTCTTTGTGCTGCTTACCACAACTAGGAGAGGTGCTGATAATGGAAAACATAACGGAAACAGTTCCAAACCCAGTCTATTCCTAAGGAAAGGACAAGGGAATAAGCCATTTGGGGCAGAAGTTATTTGTGCTGCTTACTGCAACTGCGAGAGGTGCTGATGGGTAGTAGTGAGTAACTTCAGTGTGTAAAAATAGGCTTTATAGTGAGGACACTGGTTTTGATGAGGCTGAAATCCATACTAAGAAAATGAAAAAACAGTGTGAGTAGGATTCTAGGCAGAAATAGGGAGACACAAGCTGTGGTGCTCCAAAGAAACATTCTTTACTTCTGAAAGCGATGACTTTGTGTAGTACAGTTAGCAATAATAGGCATATTCTCCAAC
Organism: Pezoporus wallicus; assembly: GCF_028554395.1. Taxonomy (NCBI): domain Eukaryota; kingdom Metazoa; phylum Chordata; class Aves; order Psittaciformes; family Psittacidae; genus Pezoporus; species Pezoporus wallicus. Next base: position 609,731 of record NW_026641737.1, on the reverse strand, counting down.
CTTATTAAATCCCTCAATAGGTTTGCAGTTGAAAATGCTTATGGGAACATCCAAAGCTCTTGAATTTGTGGAGGTTGGACCTGATGCACAAATATATGTTTTTTTGTTTCCATAATGTGTTTTGATGATGTCCCTTAAGATAGTTGAAATGTGTATTACTTTTAACAGTATGCAGACCAATTTCAATATGTATTAGCCTTCATCTAGTATCAAATATGTTGTAGGTGACACTATAAATAAAACTTCTTAAATCCACCAGAAAAATTGGTTTACCCTAGTTGCATACATAACGCTATTTGCCTGAGATTTAAAGCTCCAAAATAGCATGGAGAAAAGCAATAATAAGTTTATAAATGGGAATGATGAAATTCCACTGTTAAAAAATTAATAATGAAGTGTATAATTCTGTTCTTTTCCATACACTGAAAATCTGTTATGCAAGTCACATATTTGTGGCCTGATGTAATTATATATTGGCTGGTAAATGAACAAGCTGACCTAATTGGTCCAATTTCTGGAGCTGTCAGTAGGTATTGATGTAATGTAAATGTCATTTCCTATGACTACATGTTTGAACTAAAAGCACAGCAATCTAAAGTATATTTTACTCTTTTGCTTTCTTCCCCAGGGGATATATCCATCAGCATTTCTGTGTCAAACTGCCAAGTTCAAGAAAATGTGGTGAGTGTTCACTGAGTGCTGGTGCTAGATATGCAGTGATTAAACTTGCAAAGTCATTGATCTGCTTTGCAAAGGGTAATGTTTGAGGAGTACCCATCAGCCATTTTTTGTTTACTTTGTAAAAATTAACAAACAAAATAGAAAAGCTTTGATAACTTTCGAGAAAAATCATCTTCATGGCAACCTTTCTTGAGAAGCAAGAACTACGTATGGGTCATTTCACTTAACACAGAATTTGACTATGGGTCCTGCAGGATGCTGATTATCAAAAGGAAAAGAGAGCTGTAAAAGTTATTAATTCATGGAATTTGTCAATTGAGCTTTGTAAAGCTAATCACAAGCCTTGAGTAATATACCATATCCTCTAATCACCGAGAGATCAGATACTCTGTCTTGTGTGAAAATGAAACTCTCTCCAGTTACGTATGTTGTTACATACACAGGACACATAGGACATAGGAAATAAACATGACTCCCTGCAGCCATGTAAAGCTTTAGGCAGTTCTGGTGTTTGACAGGAGAAGTTTGACTGCTAGGCATGTGTCCATTTGTTTCTTAAGAAAAGGCAAGACAGCCTTTATTATCAACTTCTTGGCATTCTTTTACTCTTTGTTGTATATGCTGCTGCTTAAATGTCAGGAAAATGAAACTGAGCTTCAAGATACGAGGTTTGTTTTCATCTCCCAAATGAATCTGCTAACAGCTTGTGCTTTAGCCTGTGTTTAGGCACTAAGAAATACTGAGATATATGATTCAAATCCCTCACTGGCATGGATGGAATACTTTACTCATCTCAGTGGACAAACACAAAAAGCCAAAGCCCAGAACTGCTGATACTCAGAAAGATTTCTGTAAACTAAGAAACCACTTACATTTCCATGGCTGACATAAGCTGACATAGGAACTTTTTCAAGAAAATTTTAAATTCATAAGTTTTCCCTTTTCATAAAACCCAGCAGTCATTCCTTGATCTGGGATCCTGGGATATCAGGGTAGAATGCTGCTAATAAGACCCTCTTTATTTCAATATGTACTTTCATCTTCAGATTTCACAAAGTTTGTGTAATGCTGCATGATGGAGGCTACTTGCCTGGAAGTTAGCAGTAGCTGAAATATACTGAGGATTCAGCAGCTTTTATACCAATTGCAGTTAAGGTGGCTTTTAAGAAAACCCATGTGAATGTTTTTGACAGATAACATAGTTTGAAATGTACTAGAGTAAATGTATGCTGCTTCCCACTAGAAAAAGAAAATTAAATGCACATTTTGTTTCCATATCTCAGGGCTTAATATTTTTTATGCTTATATAAACAGGATATTAGCACTGTGTACCAAATCTTCCCGGATGAGGTGTTGGGATCAGGGCAGTTTGGAATTGTTTATGGAGGTAAGGCTTTTGTGCATTGTACAATATGCTTAAGAGAGACCATTTCTTGAACGGTGAAAGTATTTTGGCTCTGAAATATTTTGTTACAGAAATCAGATGTACTTTGATTTATCTAAGCAGTATTCATTAAACAATGAAATTGTTTTGTTGCCTAAGTTTTGTAATTTGAAGTTTTCTACCTATTAGTGGATCAATGTGTATTAATAGCATCATACTGTCTGTAAGTTCTAGTAAAGAAGATCCTGAGTTGCAGAAAACTGTTCTTTTCAAGAACAATAATGGACAGAAGAAAAAAATTAATTCCATCTTGCTGTTGTTCTTGGCACATTTTTGTGAGCTTTTTTCTTTGTTTTTCAGTAGTTTCTTAGAATGGTTTCTTTTTTATTTTCTTACTCGTTTTTCCTCTCATTCTCCTCCTTTTTTCATCAGTTTCTGGGAGTGTATTTGTAAAGCTGTTGTTTGAGACAGTGTGAAGTGAGAATAATAACTTTCTCACTGAAGAATCTCTATGGCCTCTGGTAAACCTGGGACATGCACTTACATGCCTGAAGAAGATCATTTATTTCATTATTTGCTAGTCTGGAGCTACTGTTGAAGGACTAAGCCTACAACCTGCTGGTTGCAGAGTATGCAGCTTAAGTATATGGACAGGCATAGATATATGTGAGAAAGTTAACTGTGCAACTATATTGTTGAAATGCAGGCCTGGTTTCTCATATGTGTGTGTTTCTTGTGGTTTTAAACAGCTTTGTCAGGTGATAATAAGAAAAGTTCTCTTGTTAAAGGCTAGAAAGATGGGGAATGAAAGAAAACTTATAATGACTTAGTGATTTAATTTGCTGTGAGAATGACTTGATTGTGTCTGTACAATCCAGTAAAAATGGAACACTTCTCAGAATTAATCATGGTAATTTACAGAGGCCTTTTGTTTTATTATTGCAGGAAAACATCGCAAAACGGGAAGAGATGTTGCCATTAAAATAATTGACAAACTAAGGTTTCCAACTAAACAGGAAAGTCAACTTCGTAATGAAGTTGCAATTTTACAGGTATTTTTCTTTTTTCACTTTATTGACTCCATTTATTCATTTCCATAAATACCAGAATTATTAATTTACAATCACAAGTATTTTTGCTGCTTAATCTCAGTAAACAGCCAGGACCAAAGATGGCATCATCACGTTGGGAATTACAATTTCTGCAGTTTTAAGCACTAGGCACAATAAGAAAAACGTGTTTGTTAAACTGATTTGAAGACCATTCATGTTCCTGTACTGTCCATAGAAATTTCATGCCTGTTGCCTGCAGTTTAGGCACACAGTTAAAATTATGAAATACCAAAAAATTCTCTGCTTTTCAGAGGCCTGAGGACTGGTTAGGTAATGCTAAAACCCACTGATCATGGTTTTATCTTTATAATAGAATCTTCACCATCCTGGAGTTGTGAATCTGGAGTGTATGTTTGAGACTCCAGAAAGAGTGTTTGTTGTTATGGAAAAACTCCACGGAGACATGCTGGAGATGATCCTATCAAGTGAAAAGGGCAGATTGCCAGAGAGAATAACCAAGTTTTTAATTACTCAGGTAAGAAATTAGTTATAGACCTAGAAGGAGATTTGAGCTTAATTATTATCACTGTTTCTTATGTTTTGCTTATGGTATAGTTTCCCTGTCTGATTTGTGAAAGCCTGATTTGTAATACCAGGCGTGGTAAGATGGCTTTGTGTACATTATCTGATAGATAGTAAACCATTAAGAGGATCTAGGACTAGACACGTGTGCAGCTGTCTGGCTGCCATATGGGAGGGCCATCAAGCTACAGTTTCTCATATGCTTGAAGAATTAAGCACAAGAAAGGGATGCAGAGCACTAACAACAAATTGTGGAAGACATACACAAAGAAATTTGAGCCCCTTGAACTGCCCCATACATAGCAATTGCAGTTCCTCCTATGCAATTTTGTGTATATTTTCTATGCTGAAATTGGATCTTTCAATTGCCTACCTCTGATTAAATGAGTTTGACTTCTTGTATGACTTCTGTTAACAATGTGATCTGGTTTGGGTTTTTTGCTGTTCTTCCTGTTGTTGTATTATCATATTGCTTCTTTGGCTGCCCATAATACTGGTTTAAGTTTAAATACATGACTGAGCAGTGAGCAACCACAGAGTCAGAGCAGCCTCTCTTTCAGCAGTCAGGAAAAAGAAAGGAGCAGGAACAATGGTGTTGCCGTAGAAGTTTATTATTTAGAGTGGAATGTAGCAGGTTTCCTAGTTTTCAGACTTTCATGAGCAAAACTACCACCAGCTTCAGAATTTGGTTTCTTGCCTTCCCAGGTTTGTTCAGCCTCCTTGCCATTCCCTCCTGTAATATAATAGTAAATTCTGCCAGCCCCAGATGAGAATCAAGGAATGGAGTTAAAGCAATGGGAATAGGATGAATATATTACATTCTGTTGCCATATTCTTGGTGTCTAATGGAACAGAAATACATGCAACAGTCCTGATGCATTCATCAAGAAAATGTTTTAATTGGATTACATAATATTTCTTTGACATTTTTTGAGTGAATTTAGATCTGGAAGGTCATTTTGAAAATATTTCTGCATCCACAGATTTCAAACCAAAGAATGTAAACAGGTACTTAGAACCTAGTTTTTTAACTGTTTAGTGTATAAAGTCTTTGGAGAAGGAAAAACCATACTGCATCCAGTGAAACCAAGAAAACCTGAGGCACAGCACACAATAGCTGACATTTTTGCTTTTTTTTCTTTTTTTCCATTGTAGAGATTCTTGTAAAAGGTACATTCTTGTTGGATTGTTTCTCTCTACACCAGTCCCTGTTTCTTTGACCACCAATAATGTCCAAACAATATCTATATTAAAAAAAAAGGTACAACATTTAAAACAGAATGTCTTTCTTTTTTGTTTCTTCACAGATCCTTGTTGCTTTAAGACATCTTCATTTCAAAAATATTGTTCATTGCGACCTCAAACCAGAAAATGTGTTACTGGCATCAGCAGATCCTTTCCCACAGGTAAGTAGATAATGCCCTTTCTTAAGATCAGTTGTTCACATTATTAAGTTTAGCAATGCTTATTTTATGAACAAAGGGCTAGTGACCTGCTGTATCTCCTCCAGGAGCTACACAGAATTTTGAGATATGAAAATAATAGACCCTTATTCAACAAACATTCCAAAGACAACATGTTTGAAAATCTTTGCCTCGTGTCATTTACCTAAACTGTTCAACTAGATTTTGAAGTGTGACATAACTACTTGTGCGATTGTTTCTGGTTTGCTCACTGTCACAGCACAAATTACTCATCTGGTGGATTCAGTCCACATAAGTGACAATTTGCAAGCAGTCACCAGCAAGACAGTTATTTTTCTGAAAGTTAAAAAGAACTCATAAAGAAGTATTTAAATGCCAGGTAGATTGCAGAATATTTAAATATACTTTCCGGCTCATTGTATTTCTCACTGAAACATGTTTGTATCAACTTCTGTTACCTTTGATCTCCAGAGTTCATCTATTATATCCTCCAACTGCCCATATTCAGCAGAAGCACTACTGATAATTTTTAAATAATGCCAATAGCAATAATTGGAAAGAAAGGATCTGTACTGAGGTGTTAAGTGAGTGTTTAAGCAACTAAGTCTGTCCGTCTGAAGAAATTAGAAGTTTGCAGAGAGACAGGGTTTAACTAGGTCCACAATAAGGAAAGTGGGAGTTCAAGAACTAAATCTTGTCAACTTGCTTGATTTAGGAAAAAGCCATTGATAAAACAGTTTTTCTGTTTGCTGTGTTCTTATACTGTGAATGAATAAGTTTATATTAGTACTTTCACTAGAAGCCTAAGCTTTTTGGTCTATCCAAAGCCCTATTTCTTTTAAGCTGTCCCGTGTTACTGATTTTATTCGTGGTGGTTTATTCATGGAAAGAAGAAAGAGAGTAATAGACTGGTAATCTAGTCTAATGCCTTGGTGGAATAAGGGTATTCCTCTCAAAGAGATGCATCTCACAGCTAAACCATGATAAAAGTTCCTCAACTAAGTATTTGATAATAATGTCTGTCTTACTATGGCATTTTTTTCTTTGAACAGGTAAAACTTTGTGATTTTGGCTTTGCCCGAATCATTGGAGAGAAATCATTTCGGCGCTCAGTTGTAGGAACACCAGCTTACCTTGCTCCAGAAGTGCTGAGAAACAAAGGCTATAACAGATCTCTGGATATGTGGTCTGTGGGTGTCATCATTTATGTAAGCCTCAGTGGTACCTTTCCATTCAATGAAGATGAAGACATACATGACCAGATCCAGAATGCCGCTTTCATGTATCCACCTAATCCATGGAAAGAAATTTCTCATGAAGGTAATATCTATTTCTGGCTAATTTTATATAAATGCTAAAAAAAAGTAGTTGTATTTTGCTTTATATTTTTCTTCCCTATACATACCAATGTATAGTGTGTGTAAACTGAAATTTCAAGGTACTGTAATGTGCCATAATCACTGTGTCTGTTTTGTGCCAGCAGCTGCTTTAGACATTTCATACAGAGCATGTGTAGACTGCATATGGAGTAGATCTTCTAGCATGGGATCTGCCTGGAATGTCCTGAAGGAGGCACATAGCCACCTACAGATTAAGTTGCTATAGAATCTTGTGGGGCACCTCAGCTGCTGGAAATGGTGTTTTATACTTACTTCTGTACCTACTCTTTCAAACTTAGTGCCTCTTCAGCCTTTTTCTCGCTCTACTTGTGCCAGTAATTTAGTTTCCATTTAGTAGGATGCTGTACCCTGATAGTCTTTCTGTGGAGAAGATAAAAAAGGTTGGACAATCCCAAGTAAATGAAGTTTCAAGAACAGTGTGAGAAAGTGTTATGAAAAAGACTTCATGCTTGGAGGGAAGGCTTACAGATAACCAGTGAGACTTTTGAAACTGGAGTTCTGGTCAATGGCATCAAAGGCTTTTGACAGTAAAAGAACAATATGAATAATTCACTATGAATATCTTTAAAGAAGTTAAATGAATTCTCTTAAAGATGTCTCTAGATACAGCTAAGTAGGACACTTAAAAATATAAGTTCCATTTTCACCAACATTTTTTTGTACATAGCAGACAATTTCAGGCAGCTGGATTTTCTTTGGGATTCTTTTTTTTTTTTTTTACATCATTAAAACAAAGGAAATATTATCAGATTCTTATCTTTTATTCTGAATTGTATTATGTACCAAATTAAATTCAAGTATTAGGATTTCTGTTTTTTACAGTACAGTTTTTCTGGGTTTCAGGTGACGTGTTTTAAGTTACATGTTAAGTGTAGCCCAGAGAAGTGTGCCTACTGCTTACTATAGTATATATTATAGCTGTTTGAGACTCTCAATTGAAAAATGCTTTGAGAGTATTTTCATTTTATCTTGGTGGCCGACAAAGTTTGATGAGATCTGTTGGGGTTTAAAAAAATAATTGAAAAAAGCAGCTATAAATCTTCACAGTTACACACTAAAGTCCTCCTGAACCTTCACACACTTCTGATATGTAAGCTGACAGAATCTTTTGACAACAGTGCTCTATCTGGCACTAGAGATAAGCAAATAGCAGTCAACACAGAAGAGGCTGCAAGAAATCATCTCCCACAGGTTTCTACAGTTGCAGACAGAAGATCAATTTCTACATTCAAAGGTGAAGATGCAGTAGAGCACCTACAGGAAGCTCACCTACTGGGGTGTTATCTCTCCTCTTACAGAATTGCAGACTTAATTAAGAGTTAATGGATATGTTGTTAATGGATATGTCTGCAAACATGCAGAAGGGGGGAAAGAACACACTTTAACAGATTACTAAATTAAAATTGGCTTATATGCTGTGACTTTATTATGTGTTTTAAAATGGTAGCTATTGAGCCACTCTTTTACGCTAAATGAAAGCCTGAAAAATCTGAACGAATCCATTATGTGCAAATATTATTTGATAATGCTAATTTTTAGAGCTCAAAATTGTACTGAAACTCCAAATTACATAGGGGAAATAAAGAAATGTTTTTCTCATGTCAGCTATTCTGGTCCACATTCCTGCACAGGTCACAAGAGGGCAGTGCATGGGCCCTGGGGACCTGCCCTCTCCGTCCACTTTCCATTATCTATGACCATATAGCATGGTTGAAATGCAGATCTGTCCCTGGTGTCTTAACACATCTAATCTGAATTACAATTCTAAACAGTGCCATGATAACTGATACTACAAATGGCTGAAGCATCTGTGGGGAAACAGATGATCTTAAAGGTTTTATGAAGTTGCTTACTAAACATTGCAAATAAAAACAATTTGAAAGGCTACATGTGTTTAAATGTAAACTATGGTAAAATGAAGCTCATTTCAAGGTAAATACACTGGGGCTTATAAACACCTGTGCAGAAGGTGTTCTGAATCTGCAAAATTCAATCAGAGAATTAATTTCAATCCCAACAGATTACTTTTGTGCCCTTGAAAATCTTGCTTTAGCTTGTCCTAGACTCTTCTACCTTCCCAAAGAGATTAAGCTAATGAATTGGGTATTAGCCTGCCATATCTTTTCTGTTGTTCTTTTTGTTATTTATTCTTGATCACTGAACATTTTTCAAAAGAAGTTTTAACATACATGACTATGATTACTTTTTTTTTAAATTTTATATAAAAAGATGCATAGTAGATTTCTTTTAAAGGTACGGTAGATTTCTTGTTTAAGTATTTTGTGGAATTTGCATCATAGCAATAATTCTCCTAAGAAGACAGTAATTGTCATCAGCTAGTTCTTCCACTCAAACTTGTTAGGGAGTTGCATCAGTGTGGAATGTGGTGCTGCTGTGGAATCTGACAGTCTGTGTTAATAAACATTGATCAGCCGATTTCTTTCAAGCTGCTATGATTGAAACTGCTTTTTGTCATGGAGGATCGACACAGATATTTTCTTGCAAAAAGCATTATTCTTTGTTTCAAAATTAAAACAAGGTAATTGAAGTGATTTTTACTTACAAGAAAGAAAAAGTGTTGAAGATCCAGCAGGTAGTCCAATTTAATTGACTTTTAAAAACCTATGCAAATACTTGACAGAACATTAACACATTACAACCACAGTCTTCAAGAAGCCTTCAACCAAAGTTTTGCTGCATTGCCATAGCATTGAAAAATTGAAATCAAAATTGATTAGACAAGTATTGTCCCAGAAAAAAATAAATGCAAAATACATACTATGTTTAGTGCAGGTAAGAAAGGTCTTTTTAAAGTGTTATGCTATGTGAATTTGAAATATGACAGACATTTGTCAAAGGGCTGCCATAAATAAAACTAATGTAGATATTCTACTTATTTCAATTACTTTCTGCTTTCTTCTCATGCAGTGCTGGATCTAAGCACTCTTTAACAATGCACTCTACAAATTGTACATTATGAATTGTACATTACAGCTAGATTTTGAAAGCATACCTTCATCCAGAGACTATATTACATGCCTCAATTCAGTGAGCTTGGAAGATCTAGGCTACCATCTAAAAGAATTAACTCTGATCTATGCATGCCAATAAAAATGCTCAGGTTCTCTGACCTTATAGAATGCAATATGTATGACTGTTAGTTCTTTTTTTAATGCTAAAATATGTCAGTACTGGTTGCTATGAATGTTTATAATATAATCCTAGAAACTCTGTTGTGGAATAGTGAGAAGTGGTACAAGGAATTACATGCCAATTTGAGGTAAAAAAAAAAAGGGGGGGGGAAAAATGTTTATTCCAACCTACTGAAATGTTTGTTCAAACCTATTGCTACCTATAGCAACATCCTGCTTCATGCACAAAGTAACTGATGGCAGATAAGACAATAGATGTGTGTGTGTGGGGAGGGTGTTTACTTCACAACTGTACCAGGTTAGGATCACAAACATATGCAGCTGGTATGCCTGCACTACCCACTTCTCAAACCACAGGAACTTGTTTGCTTGAATTTCTGTGTATGTGCTTTTAGTAGATCTGTAAATGTTTCAAAAGTTACAGAATTTTTATCTTGTTCTGCAATTTTCAGTTCAGATTAAGGTACGTGATTGTCACCAAAGTGTATTGCCAGTGTCTGTGTAGCAATGACTTTATTACAGGGCAGATAATTTATCGTAGAATGGCTAATGAAAGCAAAGTTAGGAACTTTTGCATGCCTATCGCAAAAAGTCAACACTGAGGAAAGCAGAACAGCGCACAAACCTTTCCTTTCTTGCTTATGACTTACCCTGTCTCAAAGAGCAATTGAATGTAAAACTTTTCTCAAGTGTAGTTATTTTAGTGCTCTTTTCAGACCACAACTCATGTAAAAAATATTAAGAATAGCTAAAATTAGGTTTTGCCATGTTTATTTCTATTTTTATTGTAATCAGAGAGGAACTAAAAGCTCAGATGCTTTACTTTCTAGCAAAATCACGTATTTATTTTCATTTAATGGATAGTGCACAAATAAGGTGAATGATGTTGTGTTTGTCACCACTTTAGTTTTAGTGCTCAGTTGATGCTTTTTCTGATGTTACCAAACAATAGCATGTTAATTTTCAAGTGGGAATGCAGAGGCTACCAAAACTTCAAAAGGGAAGGGGAAAAAAAAAAAAGAGGTAGGTCACACCTAAACATTGTGTCTGTAAAAGCAACAACAGTGGTAAAGTAGTCTAACTGTTCCCATTTTATGTTCCTTATTGAGTTACTGGTCTTAAGGTAAAACTACATTGGCTTTTAAAATTGTACACTGCACTTGATAAGGCAATAGAAGATACGGGAAGAAATTGTATTTTGGAGGAAAATTGTGTCATAAATATAATAGTGTGGTCTGTGCTAATTTTTTTTCTGGAGAATTCTGTGGCGTTTTCTAGCAATTTTAAAAATAAAAATCTACAATCACAAGCCAGGAAAGAAGGCACAGTCCATTTGAGGATAATATTTTTAAGTATCTAATATCTTCAGTCGCTATCAACAGTTCTGTCTTCTCTACCACTCAGGAATGTGGTCATCAACAGTGACTCTTTTCACTCCATAATGTGTCTGTCTGATGTCATAACATCTGGATTAATCTCATCAACTCTTTCTCCTGAGAAATTCTAGATTTTTTGAGTAATGTTTTGTCTGTCCTCTTCCTCCATTGAAACTTAACCTATAAAAACTAACACCTTTCAATTTTTGTAGCTTTCAGAAGTATATTTTTTCCCAACTGGATATCCCTTCAGAGTATTTCTGCAAGCATTGTTTCCCAGAGCTTAGCCGTCCTGCACAAAATCGTTTCCCTAGCTTCACCAAATCCAATTGCTTTACATTGTAAGGTTTGTCAGAGATCTCACAGATTCCTCTGTAGGGAATCCTGATTTCCACCCCCACTAAGTGGCTGCATTTTCCCACCTTTTTCCAATGCCTTCCATTTTTTGTGTTTGTATGTCTAAATAGAACTGTGAAACATTACTCTAGAGAGAGCGTTTCTGTGGTAAACTTTGGGTTTTGTCACAGCTATTCAACATCCTGTCATCCAATCTGCTGTTTCTGTTCCATCTTCAATGATTTTCAAGCCAGCTTGCATTTCTAAGTTCACTGAATTGCTGTAAGACAATTCAGACTTCAGGGTGGAATTTTGCTGGATATTCATACAACGTAATCTGCTTGTAGAATTCTTTCCTATTTTATAGTTTTAAATTTCACATCTGTCAAACATGGAGGCTATTTTCAACAGTGGTACTGTTCATTTCCAACTTTGACCTTGCAGTCCACCAAGTTTGGATCATCTCAAAAGATTTGTTTTGGCTGATCTATATGTTATATATAAAGACAGTACTCCCTGAAGGATTTTATCTGCCTATTAGTGTTTTTTATCTAGTGTGTCTTCACTAGAAGGTGAATTAGGTAGTGGATGTCCTACAATGTGCTATGTCAAGCTTTGGATTATTCATGCTGTGTTTTGTTCTGTTGTGGAATTTTCATAAATCATTGTATTCATAATTATATTTTCATCAGCTACCAACACAGCTATTACTAGTAGCCTGATGAGCTATGTGATGTACACACTGTTGATTAGGTGCTTCACATTACTTCATACTGTTAAATAATTTGGAAAGAAGCAATGCAATTTCTTACATGCATTAAATTTAATCATGGTATGCCTGTTACACTGCTTTTGAGTCAGAAATAAATACTCCAGCTGCCTTCAAGCCAGTATTTATTTAGCCTTTTTGCAGCACAATGTGAATAGCAACTCGTTTCACACGTTACTGAGAAAGTCACATGAATGAGCATTAAATACAAGAAGGTCAAATGCATGTTATACCTCAAAGATGTTCTACCTCAGTAAATGTTTAACTAGCTGTTTAAGCTAAGGTCTTTGCTATACTTACATGTTTGCTAGGATAGATTACTGTTAGAAAATCTCTCTCTTATAGATGTGCAGTTTATAATGGTCAAGCTTTATTTTTCTTTTTCTTTTTTGATAGTACAGCAGAATCTATGTCCCTAAAAATAATAATCTCTGCCAGTTGAAGATTCAACTTTTGCAAAAATGATTTGTCAACAAAGCTGTACTTACCAGCAGTAGGAAAGGGGTTTATGTGTATGAAAAACTTATACCAGTAATCAATAGAGCTATACTCAGAAGAACCCAGGATCTAGGAAGTCCAAAGTTTTGTATTAATGGCAGCAGCTTAATTTTTTGTAAGTGGTAGATGTAAGAGAAGCTAATATTATGGTTGTACTTTAAAAATTATGGACTAAGTTAATCTTTTGTTAATTTGGGACTGCTTTTCTTGATATTCTTAAGGTGATTTCTTTTCTATAACATGAAAAGTTAAAGTCTGTGTAGTAGGACTAAATGAACGGTAGGGTCAGAATAGTGTTTTCAGATATTTCATAAACTTTTTTGTTAATGTGTGTCACATCCTAAGTGAATTAAAGCAGTCATCCCTGTGAAAACTGTAATTGCCATGTGTTAATATGCAGTGTGAAAATTGTAACTGTGTCTTTACTACAGTTCATTATTTGCCATACAGATAAACTGCTATGAGCAGTTTAGAAACACAAACCTCAACTCTGGAGGTTCTTCTGTATAAAATGCAACTAAAGAAAATCAAGGGGGCATACAGCTTCTTAAAGTTGGATTTGAATCTTCCCACTGGATATCCTGCTGAATGATAACCTAAATGATCAGTAGTAGTGTTACTGGAGTAGTTGACTAGTTTATCCCCTCTTACAAAGTCTGCAGCTCATGGAACTTGATAAGCCCTCAGCTGGCTGCTGCTATCCTTAAGTCATGGGAAGTAAATAGGAGCCCATAAAAGTGTTAGAAAAAGCAGTACCATAATCCTCTCAGAGCCTTCATTCAGGTTGCTTTCTTGGTGATAACCTATTGGATTTCTATAGATGATGTGCAGGCCATAGGTGTTCTTTCTTAACGTTCTGCATTTACTGAATTATTGATTTTACAGAAAAATATTGTCAAACTTCATAAGGCTCCTAAAATGTCTGACAAGGATTACTTTAAAATTTGGCTTAAAAAATAATCAAGTCTGTAATGAAAATTCATAAAATTTACTGTAAAATACAGTGTAGTTGCTACCCTTTTTCAAACCTCCTTTATCTTCCTAGACAGAAAATTTAAATGTCCTAACAGTAGATGTCACAGTTTGGTTCCCTGGATCACACTTGAGTTGTATGTCAAAACTAAGTGTTAGTACCTTCCAAATTTTATTCTCTCTCCAGTGTTTTTAACAACTTCAAGTGTAATCATGAAAATATTAATTATATGAGTTTTTTTAATTCAGAAAGTGAGCCAACATGTACATCTTATAGGTACTGTACATATGTACTGTGCATCTTATATGAACTGTAGCCAGACCAAACTATGTTAGGTAGTGGCTGTCAGGATATTCTCAGGACAACATGGGTTTTTTGTAAGCTGAAACAGAATAACCAGGATCTTTCCTCATTTCCTTTAAATAGCCCCACAGAACCCATCAGTGTCTGAACCTCTACAATTAAAGACCGCTTAAATTCAGAATTTTCTCATTACAGACTATTCCAGATCCCTAAAGAAATCGTTTAATCCTTCAGTTCCAGCACTCAGTCTGTCTGTATTGAACTCTCTAGGTTCTTCTTTACGCAGCACTGTCCTTTTGTTGCTTTGCCAGTATGTATCCTTTGCATCTTGACTTCTGATACTCAGAACTCTTACATTTAAGAAATTGCTTTGCTTGAATTGCATGATTTCCTGGTAAAAAATACCAAATGCTTTTTGCTGTTGAAACTTGGTCTCTTTCTTCACCTACATAAAGATGGAAACCAGCTTTGGACAAGTCAAGATATACTGTAATGAAATGGGAAAGCTGCAGTAATACTATAATTCCCAGTGGCCAGTCAATTATTCTAAACCAATAAGCTTCCCCCAGGCCACATGCCGAACGTTTAACACCACCTAGAATAGAATTTAATCTTTCATAATGCACTTTTTTCTTTCTTATTTAAAAAAAAAAAAAAAAAAGAAAAAAAAGGTTTTAGTAGGTGCTGTCAAAGCTTAGCAGCATCCCAGAGATTTTTCCAAATGGGTCACTTGGTACAGTTCCATGCACTGGTCATGGACTCATGGAACTCTTCCCTTCAGGTACCACTGAGCACATACCTGTAACCCCAGAGAATCATTGACTCCTTCAAAAATACAGAAAATAAGAAATTTGTAAAGAAGCCCGCTTGCTTTTATCAAACACCATACTGCTGACTGGCAGGTAGAAACAATCCTCTGTTCAAAAGCTTAATGTTGCAAGATTTAGTGACTTCAAAACCTGATTCCTTGCCTGGGAAGGTGCTGCTGTCAGTCACCTTAAAATGATACTGAGAGCCTCAGAAAAATATATACAGATGTGTTTACTGTGATACTTGAAGAATACTGTAGTCCTCACTTACATGAGATCTTTTTCATTTGAACAGGAACTTAGTGAAAATTATCCTCAGTCTTTGCTGTGTGCCTTCAAATGAACACACAGGGGTAGACTATGCTAGCTAGCAGGTAACTGCTGACTGCAGTTTGTAAAAGACTGGAATAAGAAGGGATAACTGTCCTCCTTTTACATCTGCCATGTCTCTTTATCTCTGGTTTGCATTTCCTCGTTAAAAAATACGTATTTAAACTGACATTTTTCAATATTATTTATTTTCAGCTATTGATCTCATAAATAATTTGTTGCAAGTGAAAATGAGAAAGCGCTACAGTGTGGACAAAACATTAAGTCACCCGTGGTTACAGGTATTGCTACAAATCCATGTTTTTTGTTATGCATTTAGTTTCTAAGTATGTAAAAAATTTCCTCTTTAAGCATAGTAGAATCTAAGCAAATCTGCAGACCTGAAGATGTTTTCAGATCCTGAGGACCTTATCTTCCTTCACCAATTTACCTACAGATTCTCATTAATTTCTGAAGTATTAGATTTCAATACTAAACTCTCTCATATTTTCAGAATACACCACAAAAATTTTTTTATCTTGTTTGTCCACTGAGAACATGATGTATAAAAAAACCCTCTTATAGTCATTTGATGTACATTATCTCGTTGCCTGGAGTCCACCCCAATTCACTTCTTATTAAAACTAATCAATGGGCTTTCACTTCACAGTCATCAGAAGAAATAGTAAAGTTGTATGCTTTCTAGGAAAATTCATTAGCCACCTCCAGTTGATGCTTCCCATTAAAAACTGAAATGTTAGGAATTTTTGAGATGCTAGCAGCCACTGTCTTCTACTCCTCATATGTTAATTTTTTGGTTCTGACAGCAGCCAAATCACTGCAAGTTAAAGACCTAAGCTAGAACCAGTGTAGTGAGCAGCCAGAACCTGTTCCACTGCCCCCAGCCAGGGAGCAGGGTAGGCTGCCTGCGGAGTGGCCCAGGCCTGGGCACTTTGGACCCCTCCCTGGGGATGGGGACAGGCTGAGGCCAGGCTGGGACATCAGCCCATGGGATCTTCCAAAGGATTCACATCTGGGAAAGTAATTGTGGCAAAGGCATAGCACAGGTGAGATGCATAATCCACAATCCCAAAGGAATCTTTATCCAAACTGAAAACTGAGTCCTGCTCCAGTACCTTATGACCTGCTGGTATAGAGGAAAAGGGCTGCAGCCTGCCACCCTGCAACCTGCCTTCCCCAGGGACATTCTTTCTGGGCTTGCTTTTTAACTCCTAGTTTTCTTGTCACTCTCCAGTCTTTTTCCTACTCTTCTCCGTGACAATGATTGCAGAATGTATTTGTCTAAGACTTTGGAGACTTGAGAGGTGATCTGGGCTAAGATCTGCAGCAAGGGTGCTGGCTGTCTGTCATGATGGGACAGAGTCCTTCACCTTTGTACATCCACTTTTGTCACCATGCAGTAGTGAGTGGGGGTAAGCTAAGGTGAGGCAGTACTGCATCAGCTCTAGCACCATGGATGAGTCCGTTTTCCCCAAGAGAGCAATAGTGTGGGCAAAGGAAAGATAACAGTGGTGCAAGTAGAGGTGAATTCTGAAAGGATGTGCTTGAAGTAGGCCAAACCATGTGAGATACTGAGAATGAAGGCTTTAATGCATTTACAGTGTGGGGGCTTTCTGGTGCTTTGGCTAGGTGACCAGGGTTATGTCTTAGGTTGAGACAGGGAGAAGGATTAAAAAAGCAAAATGGATTCAGGATTGTGAGCTGAGGCTAGTCTGCATGGGGCTAGGATTGACTTTATTACTACAGCTTCATTTACACTTTGGGTGAGAATGAGAAATTAAATATTAAACTCAAGATATACTTTAGGCAGATGACAGGCTGCAGAGCATGATGGTCTAAACAGTGCAAGAACCAAACCAGTTTCCAGCTTTACTGTTGACTATCACAGATTTCCAAAGTACCTTGATGTTTAGATTAATAAGTCTCTTTGAGCACGACAGTAATTGCCTAAATTTGGAAAAGCAGATCTTTTCTAGCTCAGGCTAAGTTCACATTCCGATAGAGATCAACTGTCTTCACTATTTGATAAAGATCACTAGGATATACATGCATGATATAGATATTTCTTCTTCCTCATTCACCTTGTGACTAGTGTCAGGAATTGTTTTACAACCATGTCTCACTTAGATATTATGGAAATCTGTAAACTATCCATACATTTTGCAAAACTACCAGTAACATCTCCATATATACTATATACACTTAAGACAGAGGTTAATAAAATTATCGAACAATCCTCTAGATTGAGAAAACATATCTCTATAGGCAGATTTCATATTTATTAATTGTAAGACTTTTTTTCATTCTGGACTAATAAGAATGTGTGACCTTTAGATTGCAGAGTTAATAGCACTTTGCATAATCTATAGTAGCGGGGAACATAATTTATTTCAGGAAATTTAAAACTATTGCTGTTACTCTGTTTCAGGACTATCAAACCTGGTTAGATTTAAGAGAACTTGAATGTAAAATGGGGGAACGTTACATCACCCATGAAAGTGATGACTCACGATGGGAACAGTATTCAGGAGAACATGGTTTGCACTATCCAGCACACCTTATCAGTCTACATGCTAACCATAACGAAAACACCAAGCTAGAAGAAACAGAAATGAAAGCCCTCAGTGAGCGTGTCAGCATCCTTTAAGTTGTATCCCCTCTAATCTGTCAAAACACTGTGGAATTAATAAATACATACGGTCAGGTTTAACGTTTGCCTTGCAGAACTGCCATTATTTTCTGTCAGATGGGAACAAAGCTGTTATGCTGTTACACTGTTGATGTATCTGAGTTGCCAAGACAAATCAACAGAAACATTTTTGTGTGACCAACTGTGTTGTATTTACAAAAGTTCCCAGAAACACTAAACTTGTTATTGTGAATGATTCATGTTGTATTTAATGTATTAAAACCTGTCTCCACGGTGCCTTTGCAAGCTAGTGTTTTTCTTACTTGAGACTCATTTTGGTAAGAGAGAACTTTCCCATGAGGATCTGGGGTTTTTTTTGTGCATCGTTAGTATTGTAAGCAAACTCTTGAAGAGTAGATTATAACTGCTGTTCTGTGAACAACTTCTACTTTGGATAAAAGCTTTATTTAGTGTTGAAAAAATAGAAGAAGCAAAATATAATTAATTGCATAGCACTGTACAGTTTCAAATCAGATCTTGTGTGTATATGTTTATGTGTTTGTGTATGTAGTTACACACACACACATGCACACAGTATAATTTGCTTTTAAGCCTAAATGCCTTAGTAATGTAAACTGCAGCATGTCTGTTGTATTTCTCCTTTTCTTAAAATATTCTTCTCTAATATGAATATTCTCTAAAATGTACATTCAGAAGCTAAATAACTTGTTGACTTTGTGTATGTTTTCAATAAAAATCTTGTTAAAATGGGTTAATTTGGTTAATCTTTCTGTTTAAATTATCCCTGGAATGGCATCAGGAGTAGGTGGAGTAATTTAGGTCAGCTTTAAGAAGCCTGTGTAGAGGTAGGTAGGAAAATGCCACCAGCTAACCTGCATACCTATAAAACATAATTTGTAAGAACCTACTTGGACTGATTTTATATCACAAGTTCAATCAGTTTTGAAACTTACTGGGGCAGTGGGGGAGTTGAGGACACGTTAATGGGGATTTAATTCTTAGAGAAGTGTGCTGCTTCTGCTTTTCCACTGACTTCCATTGAACTGACAGGGTAATATGGATCTCTCCTGAAAAGTTTAAAGATGCTAATTTTCATTTCTAATTATTACTTAGTATTACTTAATATTAGTTTAACTCTGAGAGGGGTTCAGGCTGCACTGTAAAACATGTTCCAGAATAACTCAGTGACAAGCAAAAATTATGCCACAGGCTGTCTCGGAAAAAAAATCCCAGTTGATATATGGGTTTTGAAGACTGAGGTTAAGAAAGAAAAGATACATGGGATGAAAGGCAGAAGTATGCAATAATAAGACCTAATAACAACTTATGGTAAACCTCTACTGATCAAATCTTGGCTTTATGTTACAATTATCAGCTTCTCAGTAGGTAAATCCATTCTTCCATCGATGAACAGCTTTGTCCAGAAGAAATCTATGCCAGATACATAACATTACCATTTTTCTTAGGTATTTTGCACCCCTACTGGTCAGACAGTGTGTAATGTAAAATAAATTAAGAAAAAACTGGTTTATTCGAATGGAAAAGGGGGAAGGAAGTATTTTATAGAAAATTAGAAAGTATTGTGAAAAAATTACTCATCTCCTCCCACCTCTTTCTGATGCTCCTACTGCCAAAAAAGAAATCATTTTCGACATGAGCTGGATGCTGAAGGAAGCTCTCTGATAACACTGGCCTTGTAACATGTTCTGAAACAGTTGTGGTTGAGTAGAGTTCAAATGTGTTGACTATTCTGCCATGCTCTGCTGTCTGTATTTTCAGTTGGGACATTCCTACAAGGCTAAATTTGGCTAATCATTTTTTATTTTTTATTCAGCCTTAATCTTGAATCAGCTGGAAAATAAACATAAAAATGATCTCAGGCTGATTATCAGATTTCTGTCAGTAAAAGTGTATGTGTGTATATATTTAAAAGCAAGTCCACTTAAAGGTGCAGTGGTGGACTCACTGGTAAAGATTATATTCTGTTCTTCAACAGCTCCAGAAGTCAAGCCAAATTAACTGTTTCTTCTAAAGGAAATTGAGGGGAATTACTAGAACCATATAAACTTTGTTCAGATGCTGCTATCATGACTCTTTGTAAGGAGCTGTGACCTCACAGAAGTGCATTAATTTTGTTGCCTCATTCCTCAACATTAACCAGTAACAGATTTTGAGTGCTCAGCTTTCATTCTGACCAATTTAAGTGAGTCAGGATTTTAATAGTGGTTTGATTTAATTTACAATTAGTGTAGCAACACTTGAGCACAGGTAATTTTCAACAACACAGTTAAATTCTCAATAATATCAAATAGCATTCTGGCACTCTGTTCTCAAGCACGGACGCTAGTCAGGAGATTAAAAAAGCAAGCATCTTTGCAACATGCAACAGCATGTCTTAAGAAGCTGGGTGACAAAATTAAAAACAGTGCAACTTTTAATGAAGGAAGGACATTGAGTACTTGCACTAAACCCCATCATCTGCTATTTCTACCATAGCAATGCTTAGAATGCATAAGGGTTTGCTAAGCACAGATCTCTGTTGATAAACATATTTAATTTCATGAAGCACTTCTAATAAAATGTTTGCCAACAGAGCATAGACAAAATTATAAATAAATTACTACTCTGAGAGACTTTCTGACTAGCCACTAAACATACTTTCAGAGGGACTCTTGTTTTATTAGGAGTGTATTGTACTTTTTTCCTCCCCGTGCCTGTTTTTTTTTGAGCACTGAAGCTTACTTCATCACTTTAGAGAACTTGCTGTGCAAATATTCATTGCTTTTCAAAAAGGAATCTGCCATTAGCCAATATAATAGATTAAAATTTTCCCTGCTGCCGTTCAAAAATGTTGCACTGTGAAATCTGAACTGTTTGCAGCTCAGCCAGACCAATGAAGACAGATGAATTCACTGATTCCTAACTCAAAGCCTAAACGGAAACTTGCGCTTCCAGATACATCGGCATCAAAGTGTACTGAAGCAAATCTGGGATCATATTGTCCTACATGATTTTCCTTTGCTCATATTACTCAGGAAAAAGGAATGGTAGGCTGCTCTGTAGTAATATTTCCATGGACTTTACATTTTCCATTAGGCAAACAGTTCCTGCACATGTGTCATGGAAACAAAACCAGTAGTGGTTACACTGCACATAAGTATTGACCTGAGGATCTATTGATAGTTTTCCTTTTCTCATGTGATTCTGCATATCATCTGCATATCAAGCATGTATACACATAATCATACATCTATAGACATGTTGATTGTGTCAAAACAGCTGGTGAATGCAGACAAGTAGCCAATACATACTTGGAAGCTAGAACTTCTGATTTATGTTGCCATTTTCACATCTACCATCTTTTTTATTCATTCACATACACTTTCTTAATTCAATATCTTGTCCAGGCAGTTTAACTAACTCAGGAAACAAGGTAAGCCAAAAGCATGCACTTAATGCAACTTGTGCAGCTCAGCTGTCACACAGCTGCTGAGCCATGTGTGACCATCTATACACACAATCCTATGGAGGGGAATTCCTGTCAGTGGGTCTTGTTTCCCAGTGTCTCAGATTCTACACCAGACCTCCTTGTTCTCAACAGGATTTCTCCAAAACTAGTTGGATATTTTGCCTTCCCCTTCTCCTTTTTTATTCTACACCTCACTAGTGAAAAGCCTTCCTGAAGTCTCACCTCTCTGGTGATTAGAAATTTGCAAATCCTGGCCTCATGGCAAGGCAATAACCGTCTGGATTTTTTTTTTTTTGTGTCAGCAACAGTCTATTATTCTTTGAGAAGTTAAAGAAAACAGGTTATTTATTTTACATTATTAGATAAGTCGACACCTCTTCTGCACTCCTGAATTTATCCTGGTGTTGTGGTGTCAAAACCAGGACACCTGGACAATGAAGTCACAGAGGTGATGTGGAAATGGGTAATAAACTGAAAAAAAAAACAAATCCTTACTGGAATAATGGGAACAGCTACTTTGCCTCCCATGAAATTAGGGAGAAAATAAAAAAAAAAAAGAAAACTCCAAAGGAAATTTTCAAAATGAACCACTAGGCAAGTTAACCCACATATACTACTTCAGTCCCTAAATCATGGGGAGAAATCAGAGTTGAGTAGCTATGCATTATGGTACAGTATTATTCAGACAGGTCTACTAAAATGTTGGTATCTTGGGAAAGTTCTGCTTCATGCAGATAAACCAGAGCCCAGCCCTTGTAGCAGTTTAGCACCCAAACCTTGCTCAGCTTATCACTTTCACTGAGATAATTTTTTTCTTTGTTTCTCTGAAAAGATAAACTATAATTCATTCTAGCAGCAAAGGAGGCCAGTCACCCAGTCACACACTGCACTGGCCACCTTCTACCTCATGACCAGATCTATGCCATCTGAACCAAAAGTCTCATATTCCTAGGGTTACGGTGCATGTGCCAGATGGAAAGAGCTCAACCAAATCAAATGTAAGTCAGAGGAACTGTATTTGTAGATCAGGTACTTTTCAGTGGTGACAAATTTGACACCTGAATGGGTTACAGAGTTTTGCCTTGCTCTTTGCTTAGTTCATTCCTAGCAGCTGGAGCAAATGAATAATGAAATCAGGCTCTACTGGGTGAGCTAATATTTGTCTGTGCTTCTTCCTGAATCTTTGCTTGCTTGGGTGCAGGACACATTATAAGAAGTGTAAACTGTTTTGCTGCCTCACTAGGCACATCTACAAATCCCATGAAATTGAATGTTTTGATTGGGCATCCAAGCACTAAGAACCTGCACTCTAGGGCATCTACCTCTTCTGTGAGCCTGGAGAACCTTGAGGCCTCAAGCTGCAGAAATCTGCCAGGCAGGGTGCCAACCAGGAGAGCTATAAGGAAAATGGGCATAATGAAAAGCCTTTAAGGCAAATACTGAAATCTGTAAGCACGTGGGCGCTGCCAAAGTTTGACAAAATTTGGCAGATTCTGCTGAAGTACTTCTATTCAGGCAAACTATTTTCCAATATGAGTTTATGATACATTTGCCAACTATAACTTAAATAGTTTCCTATATAACTTCCAAAATTAATAGTGACTTACTGGTGACAACCTCTTACACTTTTAATGGGAACTGATTTTTTAGAAAGTCCTAATAATTACCCTTTGAAAAGCAAATAGTTCAGTCTGGCTCCTCTGTTGACATAAGCACACAAAAACATGAGTTAATTTTGAGCAGTTAGGTCACTAAATTTAATAAGTGGAAAGTGCACTGACATATTCTTAAGAAAAAATAAAATTTGACTTGAGGGACCTGGCCCATATTTACCAAGTAAACAGCTGCAGCAGTTTAAGATGTTACTGCCTCAGCCCCCAGCTGTTTGTTACTGGCCTAAAATAGAACATTTCAGCTTGTCTAGTTGACACTGAAAAGCACAATTTTAATCTTTAAGTTAATTTGCCTGATTGTGAATTAGAACTGTGATGCTCCATTCTGCCAGCCCTACCACTGGGAGACATATGGGAAAAGGGCAGGAGGAAGACTGAGGGCACTGCACTACTGTAGACAAGTATGCCAGAAGTCATGTGTCAGAGTCCTTAACTGCATTTCGCAAGAGGGAATTTTGAGCTTATAAGTCTGAATTCCTGAGGATTTCTGGGTGTCTTGGACTTCCTGATTCCTTATGAAATAGGATTTAAACTCCTCAGTGAGTGATTAAGGACTGCTGCGGTTTCTAACCCTGCCACTTTTGCTCATGGCATTGTATTGCTAACTCCACTCACCACAGTTGATCACTACAGGTGTTAAGAATAGGAATCCTAGTAAAAACAGTAATTAAGGTGATGTTAAAAAGCCATGCTCATGTAAAATATATATATCTACAGATGTTATTCTTTAATCCATTAAAAGGAAGCACGTTCAAATGAATGAGTATTCAAGAATATTCATGGCACAAAGTGGTGAAAAGTTAGAGTAGGTATTTGGCTCAGAGCATCTGACTGGAAAACCTCTAATAGGCAAAAGGAGATCTACTAGTAGAAAAAGAATGACTGAAGGCATTCACAGGGAAATAAGGAGCTCTTAATAAGTAGCACATTTTATGTTCTTGGGCTGAACTTGACTTTACCTTAATCTTAATGGGAAGTTTTGTACATCAATGTTCCATCCAGAAAACAGGTCAGTTCAAGATTAACTGCTTTGAGTCTGATAACGGCATTTTCATATTCATTGTGGCCTGAAAACAGCCTCCCTTGTCTAAAAACATTGCATATGTTTATATATGCATATACATTAATAGGAAGTTGGAAGATTTCCTATGAAACAAGAAAAGCATCGTCAGAAAATGTGTATTTAAAATTGAAATACCCCTTCTCATTCTCAGAACTCAGTAAAACATGAAGGAAAAAATTTACACACTGTTGGTTTTCAAGGTCAATCTTTCCATGAAATTCAGAGAAAGTTATAGGATCCATACTTAGAACCTGGAACAACCACAAAGCAAAACTGCTAGGTATCCAGAATACTATTCCCCTTTTTGAAACTATTGCCATGCACAATTCTTTTAATTTTTCTAAGAATTTATGACTATTAGCCACTTGTCTGTGAGAAAGTAGGCAAATACAACTGTTCATGCTTCACAGCTCGGGGAACACAGGTTTAAATACGTGAATTGGATTGCTCAAAACAAGCTCAAACTAAAAAAAACCTCAGCCACAAATGCACTCTCAAAACAAGAGCACCTTCACAGCCAGACATTATTCTGACTTACATCTTAGGTTTTGTATGGAATTAATGACATTTAGAAAATACAACATTCAAAAATATGCAGGAATGTACAAAATTCTCAGTCAGCCCCTCATTAGGTTTCTATATTTAACTCTATTTGTAGATGGCAAACTGGCAAGGAAAGTAAATGAATGACTTGAGAGCAGAGAGCAGTAATCTGAAATCAAAACCAACAAAAGGCATGCATACTACATAATGCTTTCCTCGCCTTTCCAGGCCAGTTTAGATGCATCCAAAGATTATGCACCCTTAGATGGGATTTTCTGTGGGAGGTAAAGGCTACGCTGTGTGTGTGAAGTGGGAACTGCAATACATTTACAAAGAAACGTTTTTGTCAAACATTTAAAGAACTTGTAAATACACAGACTTCCTGCAGCTACAACCACAGGTGCCTCACAGGTCACAGTGTCTGCATGCTGGCTGCTGGGTAAAGGCACATCCCCTGAAGTCCTCGTAACAAGCACTACCTACCCATGGCAGATCCCTGGGTTTCCAAGCTCATTCAGCACAAACCTCTTAGTACGTTGCTAAGAAAGTACTATGACAAAGTAGGATATAGTTTCATAGTACATGACATAAAACTGCACCTGTGACTCTCCTTTCCCTGTGCAATATGTGGAGCACCTCCCAGTCAATATTGAGAAAACAATGTTGCAGTTCAATGTAATAAAAATGCACATATGAATAGGCTAGTGTGTCACAGATGCATGATAGCACTTAAATCCTTCCTAGTGCTATATTAAAAAAAGCACAGTTGCATGACACAATTTACTCTTCTGATCAAGAGGGTAGAGGTGTCAGCGACTGTACTAGGACTATGATTTCTTCTGCTTCTTATTTCACAGTCTGCCAGTCAAAACTGGCCTTGCCTGTCCCTGGAAGCGTCTTGTAGCTAAGGGTTCAGTACCTGGGGCAGGGAACACCCTCTTCCATCTAAAAGCCTCAAGGCCCTTTGCCCTTGCACAGGCCTTTGCAGGCACCCAGTTACTTTTGCATCTCACAGACCTCTGGATCCAGATTTACTGCAGATTGTTAGTATTGCAGTATTGCAATGCTTTTGCTCGAAAGGAGGCTGAGGAGGCTTCTGGGCAGAAGGAAGAAGATTGCCTAACAGCCCTTCCACTGTTACAACAGCCAGCCTATGAAGATAATACCTGCTTGGCTCTGGGGAAGGAGATAACAGAATAGGAAGGCTAGGTAGTGCAGATTGTACAGAATTAGGATCATAAATACTGCAGTATTTTTCATGCTTAATAACCTCTATCACAGATATTTAAAATGATGGTCTGCATACTCCATGTCTAATTTGTTTTGCACAGACTTAGTCATGTATTCATAGCCTTAAGGGTGATGAAATTATTAATTTATTACTACTAATCCTCTCTCAAGATTTGTACTCTTTTGTTGGCTAAGCTGGTGCTTTTCACCAGTGAAATCTTGTTGGCACAGCCCCTAGAGTAGACCTATTTATATAAGCACAAAAGTCTCTTATAGCTGTAGAGGTTAAATACAGAAATAAGTATACAATTATGATTAGATCCAAACAATAATATCATGTTAACTAAATTCGCTAACTAAATTCACATAAGTAGCACAGCTTCCCTGTTCAGACAAAGCCTTAGCTTTCCTTTTCAACTTACTTTGCCAAGTAGCTGCTAACATTTTATGATGTGGACATTCATGTGTTTGCCTGAAACCACCAAAGTTATTTCTTTTTAGCTAAGTGGGGAGCTATTACCATCCTAGACTGAACACAAAACAATGGTCAAAGACAAAAACGCCAGGGTACTGTTAATTTTCTGAGCCATCCAGTAACCAGACCTTTTGTTGTATGATTTGCATGATAACTGGGAAACAAGGGATGGTGTGATTTTAGTCCCCTCGCAATATCTTTTTCATACTTTTGCTTTTTATAGTAGATACTTGTTAACAACTTCCGATTTCAAACTCAGTGCAGACTTTATTATAAAACTGAAATATTTAATAAGGAATCATCCTTAGAGAAAAATGAAAATGCTGAAACGCTAGAGGCCATCTTTCAGCACAGGGATGGCTTTTGCTGTCACAGTCCATTCAGGCTTCCGGCTAAGTACTTCTCACACAGTTTGCAGCTCTTCAGACAGAGCAGCAGCTTTGTGCATTTGTGTACCTTGCCACCTACTGGTCATCTTAGATAGCTGCGTAAATAAGCTCCTTGACAGATGCAAGCAAGGCCTGAGGCATTTCTCTAGATCAGTTAGTGATTGCTCTGATTTTACAAAGCTTTAGGCATATACCAAGTACGTAATACTCAGTCTACTATGTCATTTTTAATGTGAAAAGACAGTAATTCATTATAAGATAGGTACTAAGTCTCCTCCTGTCTGATGATATAATGTCTCAGAGTTTCTACCACTCCTCCTAATTACTCCCTGTTTCC
This sequence comes from Pezoporus wallicus, assembly GCF_028554395.1. Classification (NCBI taxonomy): domain Eukaryota; kingdom Metazoa; phylum Chordata; class Aves; order Psittaciformes; family Psittacidae; genus Pezoporus; species Pezoporus wallicus. Next base: position 582,833 of record NW_026641737.1, on the reverse strand, counting down.
GAACAATAAATTTCTCCTCTGCCTTAGATTTCCATAACAAAGCAATAACTTCTTTTTAAATATAGAAGGAGATGGCCAGCATTTAGGAATTGATATAGTACTTCTGGCAGCTTCTAGTCAGCAGAGTTCACAGTGTGGTGCTGCCAAGCTAGGACTGGCTGCCAGTTCCAGCTACATTTTAAAATAGTGCTGAATGGATAGGGTGCTGAATGCCCCACTTTCTGCTCAAAAGCATTAGTCAATAAGGCAATAGTAAGGTATATTACTCAAATACATTCACTGAAATGATTAGCCCTTTAATTGGTAATTAACCTATCATGCAAAGAGTCTCTGTGAAATAAAAAGGTTAGCTTGCATTCAAAAATCCTTAAATTATTTGAATATAAATGAGATCCTGAAAGTCCTTTTGAACAACTGGGGATGCAAAAAGAAAGGTAAGGTATAAAACCACCTAAAAATTTATGTGAGCCGATTATTTTTCTTAGACTTTTCCTGATTACTTTATACTTCTTGATACTCCTCCTGGTTGGTCCCACCACTCTTGCTTTCAAACTGTTCAGTATCTGGCCCCCAGTATATATTGAAAGCTTTGACATTTTGCTCTGTAATTCACCATTTTGACTGTAATCTCCTCCTAATTCTGTTTTTTTTCAAAGTCTATCTTCAGCTAAGTTTTTTACACAAGCAACTGGATACCTTACCGTATTGAGCAATTTAGTGTGTAGCTCACATCTATCCATCATTAAAGTTCCCCAAATAAATATTCTGCAATTTACATAATTTGACCTTTACCTGTAGATGTGCAGTTCAATGCTCCATTCCCACACAAATTGCTGTGTTGTAGTCCATACACTACTTGTAGTAACCTTTTCCTCATTTCCCTTGTTACCATTTCAGTTTGGCTGCACATGAGGTACCGCATGTGAATAGAAATGGTTTCTTCCCCTGGAATATCTTCCTATGTGATTCTTCTGTGAGTTCTCCCAAACCTGGCCATGATTGTGCTCCTTTATGTACTTATTGAATAAGACCTGTTTCCACCAAAGCCCTTCTGGTAAAGGATCTTTATGTTTGCTAGGGCAAACCAGCTGTGGCCAGTTCTGAGGCGGCCAGTTTAGTACTGGTTACCTTTGCATCTCTGTCTTGTGTTTAGCTGCGAAGATTGAGAAGATGCTACAAAGCAACAGGATGAGCTCTCAAAAATACAGGTAAATAGCTAGCAAATGAAAATACCAGACTGCTTTCTTCCAGTCAGAGGCAAACTTGGGGAAAGACAGAGGTGTTGGTTGGTTAAACTTTGGAGTATGATAACTTTGTTCAAGTGGAGAACAGAGTAAGTTTGATGCTGGTTTCCAAGCATAGGAATGTGAAGAAAAAGAAATATTGCATCAAAATGGAATCTGCAGCTGCAAAGTCCTTACACAGAATGTATGCCCTTTCTCACTTGTAAGTGAAGCTTATCCATTCATTTTGGAGTCTATTTATGCTTGCAAAAAGATAGCTGCCCTGTTATCCTACAAGAATTCATGTATCAAATGTAAGTACAGTAAAAGCCAAATTCAGCATCACTAAGAAGTTTACCTATTTACAAGGGTAGTATTACAAGTTAGATTATCTACTGTGTGGTTCTGAGCTTTCTAGTATACAAGCACTTTGCAAACTTACAGAAGCCTGTGAAGGACAGACTGCCATCACTCCTGTTACAAATTCTTTCTGTACATAAAAATCATTGAGATATTTTTTCAAAGTAACAGCAAAGTCTGAGCATAACAGAAGCAGAACAGGAACAGAACTAGAGCTCCAGAAGGAGGTACAAAGGTACTAATGCTTTGTATCAGTGAAATAAATTATTGGGTAAGTTCAGTAAAACATTTTTCTTCAGTATAATATCCAGTAATTAGATCCATTACTTAGACATTTACATGTTCCATTGTAATGTCTTAGTATTTCCAAATATATCAACACTTTATTTCTTAGATCTCCTGCAAAGTGAGCCCTTGCAAGGCTCTGAACATGACACTCAAACATACTAGTCCCATCCATTAAAAATTTGAGGCATATGTCTTCCTGACTTAGGCACAGCACCAGTCTCTTCCAGTGTACCGTTCCCTTGCTTCTTTTTCGAACATTCTTGAACCCACTGTGAACTGCACTATTGCTTCCCCAAAATGTGGTTGGTTAGGATCTGTGTGGATATGCAGACCATCACCTTCTGTTAGTATATCATCTACCTTTATTCAGTTATATATTGTTTGATACTTATGAAAGAAATAAGTGAAAGCAATTTGAGTGGGAAAAAATGTAATCTTTTCAAGAAGCACCAGGTCTATAACCAGCAAGTTGTGTTCTAAAATGCACCACTGTTTAGTAAGGGCTTGTTTCCTATTTTAATGTGCCTTACTAAATAATAAAACCCAAAATTAGCAGCCAAAACAATCTTAATTGTTTACCTCTCTTCAGTGTTATGGTATCAAAATAGAAAGTATAAGTATTTTAACAAGTTTGTGGGGCAAAGATTAGCTCAGCAAATTGCTACCAGGAGATGGCACCCTTAACAAAATAATTTCAGCGCCACGTAAAGGTTCCCCTCAACCATCTGTATATCTGAACGCTTTGACAATTCCAGGTGTTGTCTGAGCCCGATCCTGCAAGTCATTTTTCCAGGCAGTCCTCACATGTGAGTGATCTAAGGCATGGCGAAAGAATCCTGCATGCTGTGTGACTGGGGGTGACGCTTTGGTTTGGCAAATCAAAACTTGTGCTGATTTACCAAAGACAGGAAGAGGCTAACAGTTACTGGCCAGTATTTTCCTCCCTGATAAAATTATATATTGCTTTGGGAAAGAGATTGAGATGATACAGGGATATATTTTTATATATATATATGTCCATATATGTGAGGGGTTGGGGGGGGGGGGGGGGGTGTTTGCTTAGGGGTTTTTGTTTATTTGGTGTTTGGGGGGGGGGGGTGTTGGGGTTTTCTTGTTATTGTTGTTTGGTTTGGGATTTTTTTTTTTTTTATATATAGGTTGCAACTGAGTTGGATGAAGAACTGAATGCAAATTCTCAAAGAAGTGCTGATGTGGACTGGCTCGAATTATAGTTGCAAGAGTTGAATGCAAATATTCAAACACTGCTTCCCGGAGACTGAAGGTATGACACTCTTTGTCATTCTTCCAGCACTTCCAAAGAACAGCATGAAGTGATTTTACATTTACAAGCCTGTAGGGAATCCAACTTAAAATTACAAGAACTTAAAGACTCAGGGACCTTACCCTTCCTCTGTCAGAGAACATCTCTGTGGTCAAATCAGTCCCATAGAAGCTGATGGAAAGATTTCAGTTGATGACAATAATGTCAGAATTTCACCTGTTGACTGCAGACAAACTGGAGTTTTACACTCATGCAGCTTGCAGGATCAGATCCCTTGTGTGACAGGAAGCTAAATATTTGCCATGTGTTTCATTTCAGTTTCAAGCACTTCAGGTTTTGAATTCTCTCAGTTAAGTAATTGATGTTTGAATGCCCTGTCCCCTGCTTGGTATTTTAAAATAAACCTTGCTATAGCACAGATTATGAATCAAAACAGCTGCTGTAGCAGAAAATGTACTTAAACGGCAAGATGTCTCTTTGTGAATCATAGTAACTAGTCTCATATATATTGCTTCAGCACCCAGGGAGCTAAATTTCATGTATTTTGGTTTAAAAGATTCATTATATAGATCTGGTGTTTACAGTTTTTTTTCGGTTTTTTCTTTTTTTTATGCCTCCCCCATCACTTCCTGCCAAAAAAACAATTGAACAAAAAAATCCCTTGTTACTGATATCTGTTGTCAAACTTGCATTTCTCATATGCCACAGCATATGAGATTATGAATAAATCTTTTGTCTTCTGCAAATGTAAACAGAAACAGTCAAAAATAGATTTTTACAAGCATTGCAGTAAGCTGTTTGCAAGACAGTCAAACTCTGGCATAGAAGTCCCTCTAGGCATGGCTAAAACATCTAGATTAAAATTTTTTGCATTTTCATTGATTTCATGATGAACTTTTAGACAACTGAATAAAGAAAAGAAAAGCAGAGCTCTAATTTTTATTTTCTGGTGGGGTTCAGACAGGAGCTGTATATGTATATTATTGTAAACAAGCCAGCAAAGGAAAACATGCAGGGGATAGTCATTTAGTCTGCATTAAAAACTGTGATGAAAATGCTGTTGTAAGAAAGATTGCAGACAAATTTCTTGAAGTGTGCTAGTGCTCGCGTAGAATCTAGAAATGAAGTCTTCATTCCTCTGCTAAAACAGAAGACAGAAATCATAGAAGCCATTTCTCAAAAAAAAATGCAAATCCAGTCAAATGGTAAAATATATAGGCACAGTGATTGAAAACAAACACAAGGGACTGAAAGCAAACTAGTGTAGAGATCATCAGGAGACCAGGAGGCAATATGGTGCTATTTTGTTGATCATAGAAACAGCCTAACTGAAATAGAAGTATTGTAATGCTATCAAAAATTAAAGAACTGGGGAGAAAAAACCAGCAACTGGAAAAACACATGGAATAGTGAACAAAGATATTCTCACCTTTTTGTTATCTGCAATGTAAACGGAAATAAAAAAATTGTGCATGGATTTGTAACAAATCAGAACTCAGAATACATTTTTTTTTATCCTAACCAAAAGCAGTACACAGAACCATGCATACTGCCTAGCTGCTTGGGGTCATTAATAAATGTTACGGTTTTAATTAGTCTTTCTACTGCAGAATGATTGCTGCAACAGTTTTCCTCATCTTTCCTAACTTCCAGTCTTACTGCTGTAATTTACTGAGGCTTGTGCTATGAGCTTTAGTAAACCCTCTAAGCTAGGTCCTCTAAGAAGAACTAGTAAACCATGTCCTCTAAAAAGCTATATTTAGTGCAAAATATAGCTTACTGCACACATACATGGCAAAAGATAAAATAGAGTCAGAGCTCTCTGGGCATGTGCTGATTTTATCTGCCTTTCTGCTTGCAGTTCAAAATACAGGAAATTTGGCTTAAAGACATTTGAGAAATTGTGTTTTTCTCTTTAATTCTTCTTGCCTGCGACTTTCAGTAGAATTATTCTTTAGTTATCACCTCCACCTAAATGAATGAGGGTGGGTTACAAGTTACACTGAGGTGAAAGCAGGATCAGTTTTATTTCCGTGTCCCTACTGGCCATTCATCTGATTGTCATGAGGGAATCCATCCACTGAATGCCTGAATGTTTGGAGTCCCTGGAACCGATAGGAAGCCTGAGCACTGCCCTTTAACCTTCTGGCCTCTTGGCTTACTCTTAGATTCCCTCACAAGAGCTGAACCTTGCCGTCCAACTTCCTATCCCAGCAGTAAGTCCAAATTCCCATTGTCACTTAAACTCTTAGAATCTCCCTGAAAAGTGAACTTTCTGGTTTACAGTTTAACCCTTCAGGAGCCAAATCTGCGATGTGATCAGACTTCCCAGCAGCAAAAGTTTTGCCCTTGCTTTTTTTAAGCTAGGGTTTGGTTTCTACTTAATGGAGGAGGCTATGAAACTCTGGAAAAGAGCAAACACGTTTAAAAAGAACAGATACGTTAAATGTAATAATGCCTTTTCTGTATTTTTCCCTATTTGTGGACTTCATGAAAGTTCATCTGGCTTTCTTCTTTCATGGCGAAAGAAGATGCCTTCATTTAGAAGGATGCCTTGTCAGCTGCAAGCTTCTCATTTCAGCTCCTACAATTTGCAGGCAAACTGCTATGAAGATGGCTCTCCACTGCTTATAGCAGTTATAGCCTATAGTTGCAGATGTTGCACCAACAGTCCCTAGAAATAAAAGCTGAAGGGTGAAAGCAGGAAAACATAGATTAGACTTGAAATCAAGGTGGATTTTGCAGTCTCATGAGAATAGCTATAAAGCGTACACTCCAGAAACTATGCACTGACAGAGTCACACATTGATTGTGTTTTTCCAAGGAGAGCATGGGCTGAACACAACATGGCCTCAAAGCGGCAAATAAGTACAACTAGACAAATCTATTTAAACATTGTGTAGCACACTATAAATCTGAAAGCTTGAAACAACTAGGACAAACCTGTTGTAAAGAGACTTCAAGGAAAGTACTGTGTTAGCCTGAGTTAAGAAGGAACAGAAAGGAAGTAGTATGCAGGAAATGCAAGAACAAGGTGACAGATTCTCACTGACAAATCCAGAAAATAAAAGGAGCAAAGGACAAAGATGAGGTCTACAGAGACTTTTTAATTTTTTAATCCAGGAGATATTATATGCATAGGCAGTTTAATTTCTTCCCCAGGGTAGACTGTAGTATCCCATCCTAGGTATCTCCCCTATCAAGTCAAAGAACTTTTGATTGAATGTTGTAGAAAGAACTCAGACCAGTGAGGAGTAGGAAGCTGCTTTGTATAAGACCTATGGAATAACTGTTCTGCAAACTTCTGGCAGTAACTTCCCTCTGATATAATTTTTCTGTCCTTATGTTCCAGTTTCAGTGTTGATTAGAAGAGGGAGTGAAAAAGGGAATCATTCCACATGGTGGAATAAAGCTGCAACTCTGCTGACCCTGATCCTCAGCTCCTACAAAGAAATGCAGCTATGTCCTCAAACATTCCTCAGTCTGACAGCACTTGCATCCAAGAACTTCAGTGTTGTGAAAAAAACAGCCAAACAAACAAAGAAAACATTTATTGGTGTACATTAGACTACTTTTCAGTTAGTTCTTAGTCTTTATAATCATCACCAAAACCTGATTTAGTGACCAATCTAGCAGCCAGGAAAGGTTCACCAACAGTAGAGCAAGTTGGAGCTGAAAGCCATTGAGGCATTTCAGTGATTCCAAGCTTAACATAGACACACTTTGAGGCACATTTCACTGTACTCCAGACATTTACCAACAAGCCTAGTAAGCTTTCTTTCTCTACTCACTTTTAGTAAGTTGTATCAGTGGTCCTTCTTGCATATGTTTTCATGTAAATTTTAACTTAAATGGCAAGGCTTTAGCTCCATCTGACTATGCAGGGTTACAAAAAACCCTATGGCTTTAAATAGAAAATAACAGAATGAAGATAATGTTAGAAGGCTTTCCTCTCTCCTTTCTACCCAGTTCACTGGGAGAAGCTGATGACTATACTAAAAAGCAGATATCCAGCATCTAGGCTCTGGAATCACAGGTCAAATCTTAGCAGGATTCACTCAGCTCTTCAGCCTTCCAAAGTACCTAATGGAGCTAAGCATGGAATATCAGGATGAAACCTTGAAATATAAGCACCTACCAGCACTAAGTTAATATAACTCGTAAGAGTTCGGCCATAGGTAGGCTCTGTGTTGGTAGTCCTGTGCAAAATTTCCCCTCCAATTTTCACAGTCTTAATAAAAGCTGTAGGAGTCCCTGCTTGAATGTTGGTTTTGGAAGCTGTAAATAAAACTGATCAAATATTTTCCATCCAAACAATTGTGTATGCAGAATTATGTTTTCAAATATTAAGTGTCCCTTCCAGGAAAAACAAAACACAATGAAACAAAACAAAACAGAAAAAACCCCACCAACCAAATAAACAAAAACCCCAAACAAACAAGCAAACAAACAAAACCCCCTAAACCAGAAGCTAACATACTCAGGTTTCTCAGACAGATAAAAAAGTTAGTTTTCTTCCACAAGAAAAAGACAGTTGAGGCTTATAAACCCTACAGTTTATAAACACTCTGTTTTCAGGTTGGCTTGGTTTTTGTATGATTGTTCTAATCATAGTAGGTAAGGCAGTTTTCTTCAAAGTGACAAGATTAAGAAGAACATAATTTTTTATAGCTATTTGAAATGGGGATGACATACTTTTCTAGCCAGTGTCTTGGTGGACAACAAAACGTCTATTTTTCCCAGAGTTTACTTGTAGGTTTAAATTAGATATGAGAAAAATAAAACCATAATTATATAATATATAATATAATGCCATATAATGCCATATAAAAATATTTGATGCCATCATGTCCAAGTTACTAGAATTTTGGCCTCTCATATACAGTTCAGATACACTGAGATCTGAACTGCTTCCGGAGAAATGACACATTCTTGTTCTTACAAGGTTGCACAGCTGCAATTTCTTTTCATTCAAAGTACAAAGACAAGCATAGAAAATGAAAGTCAAGCGGCTGCGAAAGTCAATCTTCTAAAACTGGTTTGAAATCACTAGAACAATGAAATAAATTGTTATTGAATTATTATTTACTAAAGATTTTACTACATTGTACCTTCCATTTAATTTCTATTCTCTAACTGCCAAATGTTAGCAAGGTGTCTATTTTCTTTTTCCTAACTTTCTGTCCACGCCCAATATTCCTTGCTCCTTCAGAGTTTTTAACCACAGTTGGAGCCTTTAAAGTTCCTTCTAAAACACTAAAGAACATGTACATCACCTCCACATTATTCAATTGACAAAACAGAAATAGGTATTTATGATTTAGTCATCAAATTTTGTCTATGATGCGCTTAGGAATTACTTAAGTATCAAAACACATAAATAATACGTTAGTCACAGGGTAGCTGGTCAACAAAAAGAAGGCTTTCCCTTTCTGGAACTGCTGGAAAGCCATATAATTAAAGAACTATTTTAAGTTTTCTCTGTACATTTTGTTTATGTTTGAAACATCTTGCATGAGGCTATACTATGCCAGAGGTTATGATCTGAGTCTTACAGACTAGTTTATGGTATTCCCATTACTCCAGAGGTTTTATAGAAGCTGGAGAAATCCATGCAATGCATAACAAGCAACCAACTTTCTCATTCTTCTATTGGCACAGTTTGTTTTTACCACTTTATCCTAAGCCCTATAAGCAAGGAAAGCTAATAAAACTCATTACTGACAGAATTTTGGTAACTACAGTCATTAGCATATCTGAAGTTTGTCTTGTGTATCAGCAGCGCCAGTGCTAGGCTGATGTGTAGCAAAGAACACCTGTCAAAACAAAAGAGCTTCGTGCTTCGTAAATTTAAGCCCCAGGTAAGAAACTCTGCCTCGTGGATAGGCTGAAAAGATGTTGCAACCTGAAACGAAAAAGACTTGTAAGAGAGAAAATGAGATCCCTCTGGGTGCCGATAGACTTCTATTTACCACGATTAAATCCCCTTTGTTTCATTACATACATCAGTACAAAAACAAACAGTCAGATCAAGATAAAGAGCTTGCAACACATCTTTCTCTCTTTTTCCCTCCCCATCACAGTCGCCACCTTTTTCCTTGGACAACCTTAAAAGAACTGACTTTGCTCAAATAAAACTGATAAGAACTCTGAGCAGGTGTACAAGACACCATTTGGCATTAAAAAAGGTGTGAAACACTTTTGTCAATGACCTGATCAAATGATAAGCACTTTGGTTTCCTTTACTCTGTAATTATTTTTCTCTCTTGAAGAGGACATCTAGAATTGCATGATGCCTAGGCTAAGTGTTAAGGTCTTAACACCAATGGAAATTCAATGAAACGTTTTTCCTGGAAAAAGAAACCATTGTTGCAGTAAATGAACCTCACCATAAACAGAAGAGTGTTGTAACTCTCCAGTTTGGACCAAATATTTATTTTGGCAACTGTTTTAAATATTACTGTAAATATAGAGTTTGTTTGTCTAATCAAAGATACTGGCAGCATAGTGGCTACATAAAGCTAGGAGGAAGTGGGATCAGGTAGACATACATTTTAATTATCTCTTTGAATCAGTAACTTCATTCAGAGACATTTATTACCATCTACTGTATTGTAAAGTAATTACAATTGATTGTGCAACTTCTTCATAGCCACTGATTTCCCCCTTAGAAGCAGTATAGTCCAACAAGGGAGTGACCAGATCAAGACCCAGTCTATACTGAAATAATAAACAACACTTTGCATTCTATTTTGCTGGACATGGCAGGAGTTACCAGTGCTGTTCAATGGTAGTATGTTTCCTATGACACTGAAATGCAAAGGTGAATGGTAAAAATGAGTGCTTCTTTAGCAGAGGTTGATTGTGAAAGGATAGCGAGTTAACAAGCAATTTGTGTTTAGGGCAGTTATCTTTGTGTGCCATAAAGGATGGCCATCTTTCCTTCTCTGTTTACATTCTACAAATGATATGGATATACTACCCCTGGTTAGTAAAAAACATATAGAGGACAAACATCACTGCTGAATTAGTATAGAACTAATTGCAGTAACAGTTTGTGTTCTTGAAGTTAAACTGATATGTAGCTTAGGTATTCTTGATGAGATGAGATAAGGGTTCATTCAGGTGCAGCTACACAATACGGCTGGAAAAAAGAGAAGCTAAGCTAGTCTGATAATTACACTTTTTTGTTGATGACTTCCTCTCAGTGGAAGAATAGGATTCCACAAATGAAGTATGCCTTACTGTGTTTATTTACACACACACAGAGACACACACACTGCACACACCTGTGTGTAAACAGTTCTTGCTTTTTGACTTTGGAGCCTTTGCTGTAAGAATTGCCAGCTCCCTCTGCCCTCAGCTTGTGGTGGATATTATTACCATTTGCTAAAAACCCTAAGAGCAGAGATGGATTTGGCTTAGGTCTTACTACATAGCTCTTAATTGGTAGTTGTAGAAACCTTACCAACAACAGAATAATATATTGCAGAATTTAAAAATAAAATAAAATAATAAGAATGAAAGGGGAGGATTGAAAACTAACTGAGAATAAGAAGAAAATTCTCAGCACGCTAAGCTGAAAAAAACTGTCTTTTATTACTTTAAATTTTTAAGTCTGAAATTGCACTTTAACTGTGCTTTCATATTTAGTGACACATCATGGATTTTTTTTAATCAAGATTTTTGCATGTCCTGAGCATAATATAACTATCTTAAACTTCTAAAAAGTGCCTCTAGTTACATTCTTTAAATAACATAGAAGATGAGATTGTGGTGATCTTCCTAGTGTTACTTAATATAATCTATTATCTCTATGAACTTATGATTCTAAGATCACACAGAGCTACTTCTGAAATGATGACTTCACTGTTAGTAAAAGTACTGCGGTTGTGCTGAATTCATTTAGATGTGGCACTTTCTTTTCTTTGGTATGTTATGTTTTGCAGTCTACCAAGGGACACACAGTTTGTGGTTTTAAATGTTTGGAATTTCAGTTCCCACGAAACTCTGGATTGACCCAGGTTTAGGCAGTTCAAGTTTTACCCCTGCAATGACTTGGATAGCAAACAACCATTTACAACCAGGTCATCAGACTGTATCACTGCTTAGTTGAGATGTAAAGAGTACTGATACGAAAGAAATGCAGAACAATTGTGTTTTGTTTTGTTTTTATGACAGTACTTCTTTCTACTTTTGGGGAAAAGAATAGTTGTTATGGATTTTTAAACTAATACTAATCTCACAGAGCTTTTATTCTGATGTTGCCATATTCAATCACACTCAGAATTCACAACCAATTCCCTTCTTTGTAAAAGCAGAAAATAAAATTTTAGCGCATCTTACAGCACGTACTTAGGACATACTGCTGTCCTGCCACAGACACTTCTAAACTGAGAGACATTAAGTAGAAAAGATAAAATACTTCACTTGACATAAACCAATTAGCTTTTGCAGTTAGGGAAACCAGCTTCAATACACTAGCCAACAGCAAACAACTCCAGTGAAAGTCTGGTACGTTATTTTGGCCCTAGAGGATGACCCACCACTCTGGTGCATCCATTTCTCATGCATGATCCTGATTGGCCAAGGAAGCTATATGGTTCATTTTACATTTCCTATTTGTTTCACTGTACCTGCTGAAGGGATAATCCATTTGTAGAAATGAGCACTTTAAATTCTCTATCCAACGTTGTTGGTATTAATATGTTCTAGAGAAAAGGAAGCTTATGTGGAGCACAGCATGAAAAAGAAAAATACTGAAATGTTGCTTTAAAAATGATAACTGTCAATCATTTTAAAGTAAAAAATAAATGGAAATAAAATAAAAGAAAGATGCAGAAAAGGGCACTGTATTAGCTAAATATTTTACCTTGCAACATCAGTCATTTCCTACTCAATAATACTGAAAGGGTCTAATTTATAAGTTTTTCCATTTCCCTGTTATGCTGGTTTGTAAGTTCTGACATTGCTACTGGTATGTTAATGAGAAGCTAGTGTTCCATTAAGAGTAAACCATATGCTCTACCGCATACTGTGAAAGAGAAAGCATATAATGTGACTGTTGCCTTAGTAACACATTAATTCATTTTGTCAGTGTTGGCACAGATCATTTCATTTATAAGAAAACAAGTATAATAGTTTACCACATCTATAATATTTACAGTGTTTCTGTTACAAAACAGTGACAAAATGAGTTTAAAAAATAGAGTTGGGATAGTATTATTAAAATATGGAATTTGTGGTAAAAACGTTCCCATACAAATTAGAAATAAGATTGGTGTAAAATTTCTTTTCACATTATAACACCAAACTGTTTGCTTTTTTGCATATTTGTATTCCACTAATAACATGCATAAAAATATAGTCCATGAAAAACCACATTAGCAGTTTTTAATGAATGCTAAACAAAATATTTCATACAACAGTTTTGCTAAGTTACAACCATTACAACCTAATCGTATGTTAGTGTGTTACTCATAACAAAGCTAAACATTTATCTCTTTTTATCTGTTCTTCCAGATGTTTCTTAGTATTTTAACACTGCTAAAATACTGGAGTCAAAGTATTCTGTCCTCTTAAGTGATCATTCCTTACATTTTATTAATTGAAGAAGTAGGTAACTATATATATACAGTGTATTATATGCTTTAGACAGAAGTAATATTTAATATGAGTTGAGATACTGCAAAGATTTGATAGGGAAAAGAAGTGGAGAAGAATGAAAGGTTTTTCCTCTCGTTATAGTCTGCACTTGCAGAATGGTCTCAGCCTCACTTGTTCTTAGGACATTGTACACCTGCAAATGCATATTTTTTACAAAAAAATTACCTCTGTAGTGCACACTGATAAACTTATACTAAAATAAATAACATTACATTGCACTGCCAATAAAAAAAAACACTTTTCCAGTGCAGCTACTCTCTTTTGCACGCATCTCAAACAAGCACTTAATAAGCTATCAATCAGCAGTATTTGCAGCTCTGTAGTTATTTGGACTAATGCACATATCCTCTATAGGTTCAGTACAATTTAGTTTCTTACCAAAGTATGGATACTGGGGCAATTTACTCTCTGAAAAGCAAGTAATAAATCTTTCTAAAACTGTGCTGAGATAGTACTTCACAAATCTCTAATGCTGTGGGGGTTTATTACGAGGATTTAGTTAAGTACAGATATGAAACTTTGTAACATAACTCAGGAATCATCTCCATTAAATCTTACTGAGTCTTGCAAACAACTTATGCAAAGGAAAATTAAAAGAAAAAAAAAGTACTGCAAATAATGAATAATAAGTTGCCTCTGGAATGCAATAATGGAACAGAATCAAAATCAATCACAGAAAATAACACTGATATACTTTATCTGATGTTTGTAGCTACTTAATTTTTTCTTTTATTTCATCTCATTTATTGAAGAATAAATATCAATCTATAAAGTCTGAAAAAAACCCTCTTTTAACTGCATGCACTTTAGCCATTAAAATATATTTGTTACCTGTAAAACCAAATTCCATCTTTAGGCTAAGATCTTAAGATTTTTAGATTAATATTGTGCGATTCAAAGACTAATGAATACAGTTTCTCATGTTGGATGGTTCTCAAATAAAGTAGGTAGTACATTTAATAATTTTATGTTATAGCTAAAAGCTATAAATAGCTAATAGAGTATCTAAAATCTTGTTAGCCCAGTTCTGCATTATTAGTAGCTTTTTAAATGTATATATTTCTACTATCATCCAACCTTCAGTTAACTTTTGGCTGAGGAAATTAAAGTTTATATTTTCTTAGCTTCTAAAATGAAATTCCACGCTGGAAGCTGGATGCCATAAGATCACATGGATGTTATAAGATCACATGGCTGCACCAAACACTTTAAATATAAAGACCATATTAAATAAGGAAAAGCAAGATGAAAAGCTTATGAATGCAAGGGTTACAGAGCTTATATGGGACTATATATCTATGTTTAATCCAAGACTGTGTAGAGTCCTCAACTATTTTTTTTCATATCGTAATCAGTTATATCACATCACCAGTGGAAGTAACAGGAGATCAGATCCATAATGTCTTCATGTGTGTACAGAAAGGTCATTGATTCATTGTTGAATTTTGCTGAATCTTGCTTTTCTTTTGACCTAAGTATTCAAAATGTTTTTCATTATCAAAAGTAGTGCTGTGTTTTCCCTTTGGGTGTCTGTGCATGTTTCACAACTGCTATGGAGAAGTAAAATGATTAGATACGTTTTGAAGCACATTATATAATAATAAACAACTAACATAAGCTTTTTGTGTAAAAGTCATTACGCTCAAGTAGAGGCAGGTGATGGCCTAAATCACCTGAATGAAAGTTTACTCGCTACATCATATCAGCACTTATAAAGGTTTTGATATTGGCTATTGTTTCTTACGAAGTCATAGTTATGGGGCTTTTTATCATGCCTATTATTGTAATTGTGATTTGTATAAGACAAAGCTTCTAACTGGAAAGATTTAGATATATATTCCTGAAGATAAAGACTATTTTTTAAAAGTGGCTGCTGAAGTTTAGAACATAAGCCTATATTAACACTTAGTTGAAGAAACCTCTTTTCCAGAAATGTGCTTTTTTGAGCATGCACTTTTAACAAGCAAGGAAATCTCAGTATGATTATATCAAATCAAACAGTAAATTCTTATCTAACTCCAGACCTGGGGTAAACATTGCCCTGCTCTCTTCAAACATATGGACAAAAGAAGCCTCCTGCATTTCTGCTGGACATCCCACATTTCTTACCAGTCCTTTAAAGGGCAGTCAAGGGCAATTTTAGTGTCCTACTGCCCTGAAGGCAGTGTGCAATACCTGGGTGAGTGAGTAGATGGAGCAATGCCTTCAACTGATCTGCTGATGCTCAAATTATCCAGTGCATTTCCATTAAAAAATAATGGACACTTCTAAAAATCTGTGTCAGAGAATTTTAATTTTACTTTTCTCATTTAGTCAGTAGCAAGTAGAATTTTGACAAAGTATGGAATACAATGCAAATTCAGATTAATGCCAGAAATTTTATATACAGGTGCACTTTTAAGCAGATGCACCAAGGTGCATCTTCACAATGACAGGCTACCTCTTACATGCATTCACTGCTTAGCAATACATCTACTTACTACATGTTCCCTGATTTTTTAAAACATTTTTGATCTGACATCATATTATACATTTCATCTATGTGTGTATAAAAGACCTGGGATAATGTTTCATTGCTCCTGACAGGGGACAATGAACAGAGAACTAAGGTTTGTATCAGATTCTCTGGGGAAACTTGCTAAACCTTGCTCTTCTCTAGCAAGTGACCTGAATACTGACAAATACCTATCGATAACTGAATTTCAAACAAATGGTTTAAAATCCTTGAATAAGGTACAAGCTATTATACTACTCAACAATTATTATCTTCACTGTTGGATATGCATCAAGACACATTCACAGTCACAAAATTTAGGTGGCTTGCTCCAGTGTTGGCCTTACTATAATATGCCCTTTTTCTTATGAAGCACAACACTAACAAACATAGTAGTGTTTTGCTGTCTTGACACTGACCCTGCAAGTTTGGACAGAACAGGAGCACCAGCTATAGAGGTTATTGTAAGAAGAAACTCTGTCCCTTAAAGGAAACTCATTTATTTTCAATCTGCCTCTACCACTGCTTTTGTCCAGAGCTTATTTACAAGATGAAAATAGCTTATGAAAAACAATAATAAAGAAATAGGATAAAAAAGGATAAAAATCTTAGGTGCAATATATAATGCTAGAACGTTTAAAAGCTATTGTCCTCTAGTCAGTGGCAAAATGTTAACATGTGACAAGTCTTGCAATATGTCCATGATTTCATGTAAACGCAGTATAGCTAGTGGTATCTGGCGCACAAGCATTCTAACTTGCTTCTGACAGCCAGCTAACCAGCAGCTTATTTAGATTTAGGGGTGGTAGTGAGTCTTTGGCAGTTGTAGAAATAGTAGTCTAACAACTTGTAATACATATAATTACTCTCTATATCCCCTGGTCAGCATATCTTCTGATATGTAAATTAGATGGAGCAAGCAGATGTATAACCTAGGAAACATTCCAGATTCATCTTGATAAAAGTATGGTATTCATACTGGGCAGGGTTCCTTTGTCTATAACAATGCCACCAACAACACCAAAAATACATGCAATGTAAAAATAAAGCTATTGACCATTTCCAGGGGCTACAGTCTACATGGAACTTTTCATTCCACCTGCCATATCTAACAAGCAGTATTATTTATCAGCATCACACTAAGGTAGATACGTGATAAAAACATAGGAAGAAATGATAGAAACTGCAAACATCTTATAAAGAATTGATAAAACTTGTGAATTTAGCTGAAAAGTGAGAAACTAGGGGAAGATGAAGAAGACAATGTGAGTGGTAAAACTCATGGCTACGGGAGCCACTTTTGTGTGGATTTGGAATATTTAGAGATCTTTCTATTTACCTAAGTACCTGCTTGCCTTCTGCAATTGTCTCCCCCAGAAGCACTGAATCTATTCCAATGTCCGAAGCCCCTGACACTAGACAACATAGAAACTCCCAAAGCAAATAAACTTTATTTCTTAGTCCAGGGAACAGTCATGGGGCACTTAAACCACCAATTTTTAGTTTTTTTTTCTCCCAGTAAATATTAAGATTTATTGCAGTCTTCTGGTAATTTAGCCATCCTATAAACTAGTGAAAGTTAACACAGATCATTTAAGTTACCGCTTGTACTTGTAGTATAGGCATAGTTTTGTTTTATTTTCGAAGTGCTGTTGTTGGAACAAATGGCTCCCTTCTGTGCTCTCTCACGACAGTGCTTTTGTTTGGTGAAGCAAACTAGATGTTTGGACATATTTGGTTTTAGGAATACTTTGAGTATAGTAAATCTGCTTGAAATTTAGGAAACCTCCTGATTTGGCATATTGTCACAGTGCAAATCAAACATTTTTCTTAACATTAAGATGTTGACACAGCTAGGATGTCCTTACTAAGACATGATTTTCACTGTTTAACGGTATTTGAGATAATGTAGCAAATCAAACATTTTCTCAATGTGACTATTGCATGCTGTTATTCTCCAGGTATATTATCAGAGCATTGTAAAAGACGAGCACTTCTTTGTTAACTCGCAGAAAAAATATACTTCTTTGCTCTTGGCCAGATTCCCCAAACAAAATTGAAATGCAAGATGTGAATTTTTCTTTGTTTATGTATTTATTCTATGACAGTAGCTTGTGTTATTGTAGCAAGTTTAAGACTATCATAACTTTGGGATTATCTTTCATTACAGAAATTTTGGATCAAACTAACTACTGCAAATTCAATTCCTGAACTCATTGCTGGAATGTTTCTGGATGCACCTAGTCTACCTTGATTTAGGCTCAGTAAATTTAAGGCTTTTTATATTGTTTTAATTTACATGTCTAATCCTCTCAGGGAAAAGTATTCATTGAGAATAGAGTAACCTGATTTTTTAAGTTTTAATTGGGGCATGCAGTGTTTGGTTAGAATATTTCTAATGCAAGCATGAAATATCTGTATTTATCGGCCTGATACATTCTACTGAATATTCCAGTGACTTGTGGGAACTAAGACAGCAAATTACATTTTTTGTTACTAGGCCGTCGGGATCATTTCAGTGGATAACGACATATTTTGCTACCTTTACCTTTCAAAGTTCTAAAATTCTTAGTTTTCTTAACTGCTGACAGGTCCGAATGATTGCCTTCATTCTGTGCATCTTCAGACTTTTTAAATGAGAAAGCTTTTCTTGACCTTCTCGCAGAAATATTTCCAGAACAGATTTGAACAAGATGTCAACTAAAGGAACCATTCTGAGGAAAATTTCCAATTGTGTGAGTAAATCAAAAGGCATGCAATGTGTACTTATAAGTTAGGGAGTTTTCTATAAATTCTGCAGTTTCTATAAATTCTTTTCAAATTAAATTTTCAATTTTATTTATATTAGATTGTTAAAATTCAGGAGATAAAGTCTGAACACTGTTGTATGAACAAACTGTAACTGTTCACTTTGCACAGGTGATTAAATGGCAGTAAATTCAGTACTTCTGTCTCAACAGGACAAGCAATGATTTTGTAAAAAATACTGAAATTTATTATTTAGGAAAAGAAAGATTAGGCTCTAATCTGTGCAAATAATTTTGTAGTTGACCTGAAATTTTAAGGATTTTTTTTTCAGTTCAATTTACCCCTCTGACCTTTATATAGCCTTTTTACAATTCCAAAATATTTAAATGTTTATTTTAGGAACAATTTTTCTAATTTCTAAATTCTCTCCATTGCTTTCCCTTTGATCTGTCAGCCTCATCTCTATTTTTTTATTTGTTATTTAAATAAATTAAAAAATAATCTATCACATATGTCTTATGACAGAATTTTAAGCCCATGTGAACTAAGAGTTGGATCAAGTTAGCGTTGTCATTGCTTCATTGTTTCCCTTAAAACCTCAGGCTTGAGAAACAAAACAGATCTTAAAGAAAGCCTACTAAGCATAGGAGTTTGAGCTTTGAAATTGCTGTTTTCTTATTTTCTCTTATGATTGCAACATTAGTTGGCTAAACTGCTGTATTGGGTATTTAAAAACATAATATAAAAGGAAAAATTGCTTGCATTTTTGGATATAGTCACCAGAGGGCATTTATGGACTAACTCAAGACGTATTTCTGCATTCACTGCGGGAATACCGAGCAGTATTCTGAATTATGCCATATTGATATGAAATCTAAATCACTACTTTAAAAAAATTGAAAGTTCTTATTTAGAATGTTATTTTATTTACAAAGATGGAAAAAGAGAGATGACCAATATAATTTTTGGCTTCTCTAGGATTAATTGACTGTGTTAGCTATGTCAGATAATATGAATTTTCACATCACCTCGGAAAAAAATGTGATGAGGAAAAAAAAGGAAGTAAACATTGTCTTTCAGCATTTTACAAATATATAATATATAACTGGAGGAAGAAGCTAGAGTTTTTTAAGACTGGTGCAACTGAATGAAAGTTGAGTGTTAGGGCTTTTTAAAGATGGTTTCATCTTTTGTTCTGGAAGACATGTTAATTGATATTATTAAATAGCTGCCTTTCACTGAACATAATAATAAATATTCTAATAAAATAATGAAGACTCTAAAGAAATGGTTAGGGGTCAGATAGTAAAAGCTGATGTGGTATTCCAAATGTAGGAGTAGGTCCACAGTACAAATTTACTTAAATACTTACAAAATCAAAATTAACACATTTTGATTACTGGCTTTTCTAAATATCTAAAATATTGTACTTCATGCATGGCTATATTTCAGAATAAAATAATGTCTTTATATGTGCCTCCTTTCTCAAGAAGAATGTCTTTCTGGCCCAGTTCTCCCCAAAGCAGAGATCTTGTCAGTATGAACTGCATAAATGCTACTGGAATTCTGTCAAGATATGCGTTAGACAGGAAACCTTATAAAGTAATTCCTAGTTTTAATAGTAATAACCAAACACTGTGGTAGATTGATTATAAACTAGACAGTTATAAGTTTTACTTTCTAGTGGAAGACATGAATGAAAAGAAAGTGCAGGGTGAAAAATATTAGTAAAAATAAGTGAAAAGACCTAAAGATCAGCTAAAGTACAAATGTTCTCCTAGGTGGGTAAATGCACTTACCTGAGTCCAAACTTAGTAGGAATCAGTGAATATTGTTTTAGAAAAACATTGGTTTTAAATTTCATATCGGTGTACTAAATTTAACATCCGACTTTTACTCGACAGAGATTGCTAGCATTGGTAATAATAAATTTAATGCTGAAATTTTGTTAAAAGAGTTGCCCTATATTTAGCAACAAACAAATCCTGTTTTTTTTTTAATAACATGGGCATATTGTATGCTTTTTAATTTCCATTTTTTTTCTTTTGGAAAAGGCTATATTTTATTTATGGCAAAGCAGAATTTTCATATGTATTTGTAAGGCAAGGCTTTCAGATTGTAGCGCAGTGGAAGTTCAGAGTGTTTCCATACTTTCCATTTGTTTCACACTTGTATGGTACAATCACACAGTAGCAGTCCAGTGTTATCATGTGATGCTTTCAGTCCCCTCTTTTGTGAGTGAACAGATATTACTCCATTGTGCGAGATTTGCTAAAATTATTTTCATTCACATAATTCTTAATCTGATGTTTACAATTCAAAAGAAGCTACGATAAATGCACTGACTGTAACAGAAACACGAATCACCAATATCATATACATGAAATCTTCTCCTAATTACAGCTGCAGCCTTCATGTATATGTCTCTGAGAAGTTTAGGGTTAACACATTTAGTGCCTTGAAGTTCAGGAGAATCCTCCTGTTAGAGCTTTGCATGAAATTCAGAATGAGGGGTTACCACTGACAGTGCCTTGCATTTCTATTTAAGCCTGAAGGTTCAGGTGTTTCAGTAACAAAAGGAGAGGGGGGTAGTTACGTTGGATATTTCCTCCATGATAACTATAGACAAGATCATCTACAGTGTTGTATTTAAACTAGGATCCTGAATTACACAGTAAAATGATACCTCCTGTATTGCATAAAACAACCCGATTCACCAACTCTTGAAATGGCAGTACTGGTAGCAGAAAAAAGACACGATTTCTGAAGCGTCTTCTTGATAATAGCATATTTCATTGGTAGAGATTTTACTTGAACTATATTTAATATGCTCTTATTCAAAGTGTCTTTACAGAGGTCAAGGCTTTGATACTGCAACTATATTAAATATATAAATAAACTAATTTTTAAAAGGCATGATAGAGTTGGTGTTTTCTTTCTTTGGCCACATAATCTTTCGAAATTGCAAATTATATAGTAGTCTCTTACTACTGAATGCTGAATTCTCTGTGACATCTCATGGAAATATGCATTAAACATGCTGTTTCAGACTAGCTACTTTAGGAATATCATAGGTTTATAAACATGTATATGCATGTGTATGTATGTGAATATATATATGCCTATACATGTAAGCATTCCTTCTACATATGTATGTGCAGAAAACTGACAGTTAACTTTTTTTTATTTATTTCTTCACTGTGTAAATACAAGTGGCCAAAGATTCACATACTTAAGAAATAGGCAGAAAATTATTTTTTCACAGTTTTTATAACATTTATGATTCCTTATAAATAACCTAAAATTGATAAAGTTATCATAGTCTAAGAATACTTGTGCTACAAGAAGCTAATCACACTCGTCAATGCATGCAGTCTTCAGGTATACCACTGCATAAAGAGAATTCAGCTATCACCAATGTCAGAAGAGAAACTTGGTGAAAAATCTGTTTCTCTGTGACATTAGAAAAAAACCTTTTTTTTTTTTTTTTTTTTTTTCCCCACCTCAATATTCTTCCTAGGTGTTTGTTTATATTCATTATTTCTGTTCTACCATCTTCCTTCCTTTCTTTCTCCTCACAATCTTTCCACAGTTGTGGAAAATATGAATGCCACCAATGGAATTGTTCAAAGAGGGGCAGGCAACATAATTTGGAAAGAAAAGGCAAAATCTGGAGTTTGGCTTGGAAGAGAAATGTGAATAGGATCAGGAAGAAGGGACTGATAAGACAGAATTTAGCACTTTGGAACAGTGAAAGAGGTCAAGTGAGAATGATGGAAGACAATGGAAAAAGAGTACGTAGAGGAAGAAAAGCAAAGGACCAAGGGCTTCTAGGACTCAAGAAAACAAGGTTAGCAGGACACAAAACCAGTGCAGACTTTCTGCAAGCCACTGCATTTCTACAAAACAACCATCACACTCATTTTCATGTAGAAATGTAGCAAGTTATATAAACCGTCTGAGGTTATCTTAACTAGTGATTAACTGGAGAGACATGATAACAAGAAAACGGGTGAAAAAGATGTAGGATTGCTAAAGGAGAGAAAAGAATGAGCTGGCCAGAAAACAAATGGTTAAATTAACAGAGTGCCAGTTTTCCCTGGGACTGTTATGGAACCTGACGCTTCTTGGTATTTTTATTAACAACACTGACCTGAAAAATAAATTAGGTTTTGAAATTTGCCAATGACACAAACCAGAGAGTCATAATCAAAATGTTCCCTGGAAGACATCAGGATTCTAAGGAGTTAAATTAGAAAAATGTGATGAAATGTATATAAAAATTATTACCTGGTAAATTAAAGGAAGAAAAGGACTTGTTAGATTTAATTGATCCATTTACTTTTCCAAGGTATAGAGAAAACAGCAAATGCAATCCTTCACTACCTTTGTATTAACCAAGGAACTTCTAGAAGCACCATGTACCTGCTAACACCATTGCAAGAAACTGCTAGGTTTATTTTAAAACTGTATGTGGTTGTGGTCATCCATAGTGGCTACAGATAAATTCATACTAAAACCAGTGAAGAGAACAAATGGGATGAACTACTGGGATGATTGGGGTGAATCCTACACGAAGGGATTAGTCGAGATTCCCTTGATCAGTGTAGACAGATGAAGTTCAGATAGATGTCCCAACCAATTCAGAAGTGTATGTGAACGTCAACACTGTGCCTGCACTGCAGGCAAACTGCTTAGCTGATTTTAAGGGCTTTGTAAATGTACACATACATAATGCTTGTCTGTGTGGTGGCAGCATATTGGACTCAGTGATCTTGAAGATCCTTTCCCGGAATGACAGCAGTAACAAAATAAAAACTTTGGCATTAATGGAAACAATGCCTGTACAGACCTGCGGGTTAAAATAGTTTGTTCTTTTTGTGTTTATTAGATGTGCAACTGCATGGAATTACACAGCATGACAAGCGCTTTCAAAGATCCAAAATAACCCTTTCTTTCATCTAAACTCTCCACTCAGAGAAAACTGTAAACTGTAAGTTGTGTTATTTGTTTCTAGTAAGAAGTGCTCTAATCCCCATTATTATGCCATTCCATTGCCACCATTAGATATTTATGGTGGTATAAGAGGATTTCACTGTAACAAGTGCAAAATTCTGATTTGTATTTATATTGATTGAAATGAATATTTTTTAAATATTTTTTTAAATAATAGTGAAAAAGTATGAACAGAAAAAAAATTTGGACGCTATAATTTATGACTTCATAGCTGACAGATTGGCTGACAAAGATTGGTGATGCTATGGATTATAGATCTGTTCCCATCTGTGGGGAGAGAAACACTTTGAATGGCAGTTTTGGAACCTCTCGACTAGACAAAGGTAGTGACAGAATGTTAGAAATATCTGAGGTTGAAGTGGGGAGATACGCAAGTGAAAGCCTCGAGAGGAGTCATTGTCCTGCTGGTGAGGAAAGTAACAACATTCTTTCTTTCTCTGAAGTGTAACAGCTGTCAGTGAAAAGAAATATAAATTGAATTTAAAGAATTTTGAGTGGGCTGATTTGTTTTGCAGGGATTCTCACCCAGTGGTCAAAATGAGACTAATATATTCTCAAATTAACTGAAACTCACAAACTTTTACAGCAAAGCTCCAAAAATATGTGGCTAATTGCAGGAGTTAAAAGGCATTGCTGGACAATTAGACCACTATTTATCAGAATAGGAGCTCTGAAGACTGGCATCAAGCACCTTGGTTTTAGTTCTGGATTCTCTTGTAGCAAGTTGCAGTGGTGGTGGAAAAGACATACCAGCCATTCTGAGAGAACCCTCTCCTGTAAATGGGTATTTGAGGACAGTAATTTCTCAAACACATAGACAGGGCTGCTGTAACTTCTTTGCAGACAGTCTTGAGTGTGGCATTCAAATCACCTCTGTAAACAGTTGTCCAGGCAAGCCTTGTGCTGTCATCTGTATTCTTTTTCATAGCAGTGGAGAAAGAAGAAAACCTGATTACCCCTAGTTAGCTGCTCTATTTCTCCGGCAGAGAGTGACACCCTATCAGGGGAGTTGGTCAACAAAACGGATCCTTGCATTTCATGTCCTAACAAATGTGCTTAAAGAGCTATTAATGAATTAATGCAGCGTGTTGTGGTTTGGGGAGTACAAATTGAGGAGTGAACATATATATTAAATATTCTTTAATCTCTTTTACAGTGAAAGCAATCAGCAAAGAAACAAGATAGTCATCTGTGGATTGCAACAACATAACATAAAACATCAGAGCTTCTTTGGAAGAGCTCAGACTTGTGATATACAAAGCACATGCCTTCACTTGTCTGAGCATCGCTTTCCCAATGCATAAAGAATGGTTAAAAATATTTATCTGATAAGAGCGACTCTAGCATGCAGGAACTTGCTAACTCCCACTGTCCATATAGTTCATTAGGTTTTTTAAATATTCACAAGTGAAAATATGGAAATGAAAGGACATATTTTTCAAGTTTCTGTAAATAACTGCATCATGACTAATGAAATTTCACTACTTTGAAAATGTCATTATCTTCTTCTAAATCAATTGCAGATTATAAAATAGATTTTTGTTGTTGTTGAAAACAAGTAATGCTTTCCTCATGAATATTTTGCCCAGCTCTACTGTTTCAGAAGCAGTGTTGGATGCTTCAAGGATTTATGTTATAAAATAACATTGCTTCAACTTTCAAGCCTGCAACAGTAATAATTAATACTATCTATCAGTACTTGATATTCATTGCAAGTACCAGTAACATTAGTGACATTGTTAAAAGTTCCTAATCTGAATGCTGCTGAGATAGAAACGATGCACAGTTTTGGATCAGAATGCAGTATCATTTAAACCTGGATTTACTTGCCACCATTTTTCCTGGCTTCTCCACCAAATCGGGCTTTGTAGAGATTATTTTGGGACCCAAAATGTTAACTATTCATTGGAATGAGCTATATAAACTTAGAAATATGATGAACAGTATTTTAAGCATAAGCATTTACAACATATCTGTTCTGCGTTTAAATGTCAGAACAAAGCATATTACAGGAAAAACACCTACAAATGCGAAAATGCAGCAAACCCACAAAATATGGGTTAAAAATTTCCATATTTGATCTGGGTAGCAAATTATAGAGAGAGAAAAAACCCCCTACGCATAACCATAGCTGCCAATTCTGGATCTTCCAAAAAGCAAGGGCAGGATACCAAGTACATGATTCTGCCTTGTGCCAAGCAAGCATCTATGAAAATGTCACCTTTATGTAAGTGAAACACAAAACGAGTAGAATTTGCCCTTAAATGTGAGGGGGAAAATGTTCTGAAAATAAACAAAATGCTTTTTACTGCTAATTAAAACATGAATCAATAAATATTTTCAAAGTTAAATAATACTGTTCCTCTCAAGCTGAGCACCAATCTGCTGGGCTCCAGCCAGGAGAGAATCTTTTCTAGCATAGTTACAAACAACTGATGAGTGGGGTGGAAAACAGAAACATGAATACAACTTTCACAGTAATTCAAACAAACCTGCATGACTTTCAAGGTATCAGTTAAAGGTTCTTTACCCTTTCCACCTCTTTGTATAGTGGTCAGTACATTGCTGGTGAGATAATGACCTACAACAAGCAGTCAGATTACTGGAATTAAGATGTCAGTTTCAAAATAAACACCAGTTGGTTCAACAAAGCCTGCAGCTAGGATTATGTCAGGAATAGGAAGACATTTAAAACCCAATCGAATCACAGTTACTGTTTCTGAACAGAAAACATGCTATTGCATCCTATTTTACTGTAGATTTACCAGGCTGCTGTTGCTAATTACCTGAAATTGGTTGCTGAAACTAGGCTAGGAAAATGCTCAAAACACAACCCTTGCTTTGGATAGAAAATCTGATCTGATCCTCATTTCTTGTTCTCTTGCACTCAGTATCTTTGGTTTTCCTGCAGTTTTTCACAAGTAGGTCTATGATTAGAGAAACAGATCCCCAGTTGCTATCAAGCTGCTCTTGTTTCTTTGTGTATTGATTATAGGATAAGATTCCCAGCAGAGAAGGTGCAGCAGGGACAATAAGGGTCACTTGAATTATGGAAAGGTAGCTTCCAAGATTTCAGAGTTGAACCCATGATTCTTATGGACCACTCAGGAGTTAAACTGTGTTATATTTTATTAATTACATAAAGATTTAGCTTTACCTGAGAGTACTGGAAATCCTGTGAAAATGTGTATGCTGAACATGGTCAGACAGATATACAAGTTTATTTTTTTTCTCTCTTGCACCTATTCTGAGGAGAAAAAAAATTATAACCCCACCCCCCTACCCTCAACTAACTTTTTAAAAGAATGGGAAAAGTTTCTATGCCTGAACTGTAGGAACCTTTAAGGATCACTACATTACATCATAATAAACTCCATTTGTATGTTTCCGTCATATGTAATTTTAACAACCATGTTATCCTTTAAACAGCACTGTAACATTAGGAAGGCAAAGATAATTTTTTTATTGCCTTATTTTTTTCTGGGGTAGGTCTGTTAAACTCCTAATCAAATATATGCATGTGTACCTGTGAAACAGCTTGATGCAACTTCCATAGAAAATGCAAGATGCCATAGATTTTATAGCCAAATACCTGAGTAAATGGTTATAATCTAAATGCAGATTCGGTGATTTGCAGGTCCTACTTTTCAATGTGAAGGTCTTTGTGGTAGGTATAAAGTGTTAGGTCTCATATACATGTACACACTTGACACCCTTGTGCCTCTACACCCCAAAAGGTGGTTGTATACCAGCTAGTCTGGACAAATTTATCATGTTATATTTTATGTCCATTAGGTCTTAGAATAAACAACCAAAATATTCAACAGCCCAGTATGGATTTTAAAACATCTGCTCTGATGTTTTAGGACTACCTACAGCACTTGAAATTTTAAAGCTATTCTATCAGTGGAAAGATTAACAGGGGAGCTATTTTTATGTTTTATTTTCAGGCATGGCATGAAGGTTGCAGTCCTGCTAAGTGATACTGAGCAGATTTCTGGCAAGTTCAGGAATAAGAATACTCTGACCACAGAATGGTTATGTCTAAGGATTTGCCTAGCCCATGGCTACGTCTGATCTGTTTTCAAGAAGACCATTCTGAACTCTTACCCTGCATCCCAGCTTTCCACTCAGTCACTCTGTCTCAGCTGTCTCAGTTTTGTTTGCCTACAGCTCTGCTACTCCTTTGTGGGTAGGAGTATATATATGTATTTTATATATATATTTTGAAGCATTTGGATGGAGGGTTTTACAGCACTGGAATGATGAGTGCTGAAAAATACTGTTCAGTACAGGAAGTCAGGTGGTATGGAAGTATCAAGAACAGTCAGTGGTAATGATAGTAGTGTCATTGATGGCAGCCTTATGGCATAGCATAGGCTGGGGGACCCTGAGCCAGCTCGTTATTCTCGGTATGTTTCTGGAGGTAACACAACCTCTGCCTTTGTGTGGTTAACAGCAGAGTATAGAGGGAACTGCCATGCAGGAGAGCTCTGGGAGTTATAGTGGATGGGAGAGCATGTATCCTGCCAAAATATTTGAAAGTCCTATTTATTACTCCACTCCATTGTAATCTGAATGTAATTAAGTAATGTTGAGATCTAAATAATCAATTAGTGAACTAAAAGATGATACATGCTTTTAGGCTGCAATCATTTGCATTCCTATTGTGGTGAATTGTGGTGGGATGCAAAAGAGGTTGCATTACATAAGCATAAAATAAAGAATGGTAGAATTTATAGCAAATAAGTTTGCTAAAACCTACATTAATAATAACTTCAAAGAGCTGCTCTAGCTGCTGCATAGCAATAGGAATGGGCTGAAGATGACAATTGTAGGAATACAGATATATTATTAGAAAGAGCACTACTCTGCTTCCAGTTGCATCACTTCAAATATACTTAATGGTACACTTTATCATCTTTTGCGGTAAGAGGGCACATACAGATAAATAAGCCTACCTCTTGCTATCACTTTCTCTTTGCGATTATATACAGTACATGCATGCATGAACATGGACCAGAACAAAAAGCATTACATCACTTCCTACGTAATGCTCAGGGAATACTTTACAGTTCCCATCTGGCTGTTCCTTACTTAGTATTAGTACTTTACTTTTCAATCGTTTATTTTCTTTTACACGTCACTTCTTTTCACTCTGTTAAATTAGGTACTTCTTTTCACTCCGTTAAATAGAGAATGAAGTGTGATCTGGTGGATAAAATAAAAGCTGGAAATAGGAGGCCAGACTAATTTTTGTGCTTTACAGAATATTCACATGCAATTTTAAACAAGTAAAAACAGTGAAACAGTCCTTTCTAGACTCAAGGGAATATGTTGCGAACATAAGTAAAAGGTAGGTTTCAAAATATTTACTCTAATATAGTGGGTCATATATGTTCTTCATACAGAGACAGAGCTATATAATAATACTCTCAAGGATTATAAAAAGAGACAATACATATGAAATCAAACTCTTTTAATGCTAAAACTAATTAAACACTGTTAATTCAGTCCGTTTATATACATATCATGATGTTGTTTCTTTACTTGTGCCTATTTTTGTACAGTCTTTGCCTATTTTAATTAATGATTAGTTATTCAATATTTGACTAATTATTCAAAGCGCGTTCTCTCTTTTTTTAGTATTCACCACAGTATTACAGATTTCTTCTTCAGTATTTTGGTATGCTTACTACAGAGCCTGAATGCTATAAAAAGTTAATGAATTTATCTTCACAAAGTTCTGTGAAGAGAGATGGTGTTATTAACCTTAGCTCTGAGGGTGAGAACCTGGGGCACAGAGAAATTACTGGTTTAACTGAAAAAGATGTGACTACTTTGGAAGAAATATAATAGGATCATCTATACCAAAGTTTTAATTTCAGAATTTTAGGAAATACAATATCTTTAGTTATTTTGTTTCATTAACCTAGGAAGCAAACATCTCACGTTTAGAACAGTTTCTAATTAAAAAAAAAAAAAAAAACAAACACAAACAAAACCAAAAAAATTTTCATGTCTAGAAGACTCCTAGTACTATGGAGTACCTAGGACTGGAGTACCTTGTACTCTGGTATCAGAAGTCAACACAATATCTGCTCTTAATCTGGGCAAACTCTGGTCCATGTATGAAATTAATAACATCATAGCTTCTAGCTTCTTTTGCTTCTTGGCTATGTTTCAGTGTATTCTGTGCAAATGTTTACTTGAGTCAGATTATACCCAGCTCTGTCCAAATTGCCTGCGAGTCAAAAGGGGACAATGCTCAGAGGTCTGGAAGGCTAAGTTCTGTCCTCAGTTCCCACCGCTTGGCAGCAAAGATGATTGCTTGAAAAGGTGGCTGTCCTTACTGGAGATGGACTGCACAGAAACAAGAACTCTGATTGCATATGAAGTCAGATTTTTTTTCACATCCTTGCAACTGTGCTAATCTTAAGAAAATTTTAATGTGTACATCAAATGTTCATTACCTGTTGCTCTTGACGTGACCATGAGTTGCTCTGCACTAAAGCATCTGAGCAAATGAACTACAGTACTTTTTTGAACATGAACCAAATGGGGTAGGGTTTGGGTTTTTTTTTTTTTTTTCTTTTCTTTTCTGATTTTAGGAACAGCCACTCTATTTTACATGACTATTTTACTCTTTTTTTTTTATATATACACATATATGTATGCACACACAAATTATTCAGTAAAATTAGCTTGAAGCAAAACACCGAAATATCAAATTTCTTTAGAAATTTGGGTAGAGTTTAGATACAGTCATCAAAGATAGATCATGCTGAAATAAGTAGTTCTCATAACGGAAAAAATTAAACAACTGTAATTCTAGGGGTCTTACCCAACACAATGAATCCTGCCATTACTGCCACTACATGAAATCACCCAGGAATAAAATCTTCAGCTAGTTGCCAGTCCTCTTTTTACATGCTTTGAGTAGACCTTCTCCTTGCAAAAAATGACATTGGAAACTTCAGTCTTGCATCACGTGCTATCAATCTATCTATATCCCATTTTCCATGCCAACATTTTCTGATAAGAAACTTTTCTTTTGTAACTCTGAACGCATTTTAATTAACATTTCCTGCACATTAACTTACTTTGCTACAGATTTTTTAAAAATATTTTAATTGTAGTTTTTTTATCTTCATTGCTATTTCTTCAATGACAATTACATTTTTTAAAAAAAATATTTATCTGTCAAGCCAAACACATTCCTGTCTATTGACTTGATAGACATCTTTTATTTTTGTTAATGCTTCAGCTTTCCAGGGATGAAGAAATATTTAAGTGACTTAATTGTTAATGCATTCACCAAGAAATGTTCAAATTACATTTTTCCAGGAAAATTAGGAGGCTACTGGGCATCTAGAAATCATCTGCCTAAAAAAAAAAAAAAACACGTAATATAATACTAAATGAAAATGTGGGGTTTAAGGCTGATTTTCCGTTGAGTTGCTCCCAGCTATGAAAGAGTTTTCAAAGAAAACTACCCATTAGTTTTTAATTTAAAACATCTTTTGAAATTAATCCCCTTACCTCCCTTCATATCTGACAACCTCCTAATCTCTTCAAACTGTTGGTTAAAAAGTGCACCACTAAATCAGCCTGTCATCAATTTTGTCTCTCACCATAGTGACTCAAAGAGTTGCATCAGCTAGATCATTTAAAGAAACCACAACTTTTTAAAAGAACATCTGCTGCTGTAATTTATAATGTATAACATAATCTCACATCCAAATTTTACAGAGTTTGGTGATGTCTTCCAATAATAGGTTGTGAGAGATTCTGTCCTGGGATGCTGCAAACAAGGGGGTAATAAATAATTAGGAGATACAACCACCAATCTAAAAAAAAAAAAGAAAAATAATCAATCTCTACTTCAAATACTGACAAATACGATGCCATGAAGACTCTTTTTTAAACTGCCTGTTTCAATTTTATGTACTGGTTTCTCAGGACATAATTTCCTGAGATTAGTGAATATGAATGAAAGCGCTAAGTGCTGACAATTTGAATTCTCACTTCCTTTAACACTCAAGTGCTAAATATTGCCCAAACTTTTGCTAAAATGTTAAGTATCTATCTGTTTTTTCACTAGTAAATTATCATGGCTTTGAAGATCTGACAGCTACAGCCATAGTATAGTAGGAAGAACAGTTAGAATATGGGAGAGGTAAATTCCAAATCATGATGAGAAAAAAAAACATCCAATTTTCATGAGGAAGGAAACTGCTCAGTTTCTGAGTGAGAGCAAGAGAGTAAATCAATGTGGGCTAAGTCTGGGCAGAAGCATCAGAAGAGCGGAAACACCATGGGTAGTGAATAGTAGTCTGTACTGATACAGTGTATTCTTGCATATTTTTGGAAAAGGAAAAAAGCTCTGAAATGAAAGCATTTGCAGGGAAAAATTCTCCCTAAAAGTCTGTCATTAACACAGTTACTTTTGTGACTAAATTTCATTATACAGTTTCGTGTCTACATGCTTGTATTGTAAGAAGATGGAGAGGGATGGGATGTCTGCAGGAGATCTGCAGAGATAAAGTGGATTAGATAAATACTCAAGTTGCATTTAGAGAACGGATATTAGTACCATCTGGCAATGAAAATATTGGTTGCTATCATGCAATTGCTCTGGAACGTGGGTATCTTTTTGCTAGCTTCCTGTGAGGGGTCTGGTATGGAAAGGCACTTTCAATGCACATGAACAATAATGAAAAGGAGGAAAGGAGCTGGTGGAAAGCAGGTTCACATTTTTTAATGGAAAAGTTATCCACTCAGCAACAAAGGTGGTGAAGTTCCCAGTTTGAAAGTACTTTACAATCAGAGGCCTCATCAAGAGAGTCATTTTCAAAAAAGCACCACACTCCCTCATTGCAAATGAATAAAAAGCTGAGAAAACAAGCAGAGAATAAAGCTACTCTCAGCCTGCAGTTGGCTCCATAGTGCAGCCTAAATCAATCCCCATCCTTTTTTATGCAGAGTGCACTTACATGCTGATGTGATGGCACAGTTTTGTACAAGAGGTCCCAGGTTTGGTAACTTAAAAGTGGCTTATACAGTTCTTAAAATGCTTTAAAGGAGAAGGCATGTTGTCTGTAATAAATACAACCATATCTTTCAATTATAAAACTGCATTTCTTCCCATAAGAAACAGAATATTAGTTTTAATTGTGCGTTGTATTGATTTAAAAATATATATATATTCTCTCATAGAATCTCTGGAACATTACTCATATTTATCTTTGCAGCATAAAATAATACAAATTGTGTTTTTCCAATGTGACCCCTGCAGCAGGTTGTATAATCTTCATTTTCCAGGACTTAGAAGACACTTTCAATAATCCAGTACTATAATTGCATTCAAATAAAATTATAAAAAAAAAATATTTTGTGTGAAACTAGAAAATTTTGGTTCCCTTCATTTGCCTCCTCTCACTTGAGTCTTTTAGGCCTTCCAGCGCTTCACCAAAACACTTTTTTTAAATGACAGTTTAGTGTCTCTCATATTTAAATGTCTCCAGAATTATGCTTGAAGAAAAATACAAAATATTGCGAAGACTGTAACAAAATGGAAAAAGTGTCATCACAACTAAATGAGTATATTTTAATTTAAATTTCTGCAACTCATTTTAAAAGAAAGTTATCTTTTCAAAAGACAAAACAGGTGGCAAATGCCCTAATGAATCATGAAGCAGGTTGTACACTGGTGGATATCCTGAACTATCAGTTTGCATCTCCTATTTCTTCATTTAATGCTATCTGACTGGTAAGAATATAAGAATAAGGAGTTGTACTAGGTGGGATGTGAAACTAGGTTTATCATGTTATATCAGTATCCTGAAATTTTCTTTCTGAGTAGGATGTGGAAAATTGACTCACCAATTAAGAGATAGGAAGTCTAATAAATTTTTTAAAAATATCTTAAAATCCTCATCTTTTAAAATATCCATCTTTTAAATGTGACAGTATAGTACCGTAACATGACACTCCTACATCATGATTTTGATGATGTATAAATCAGATGGTGACAAACATCAACTGCACTGCATGTGTTCCTCATGATGTTCATAAACCTTAGCTTAGGAATGCAGATATTCAAGAACTGGCAGAGTCTGTGTAATCTACCAGAGATTAATATACCATGGAAAAGAATAAACTTTGTTTCTCCACTCATGTACTAGAACTCAAAAAATATATGTATTGACATAGTCTGCTTCCTGTTGGAGCTTACAGAAGAATTTCCCATAGCTACAACAAAAACCATTAATATTCTAAAAGTGAATTCTGGTGCACCAGGTTTGCAGCTATTAGTTAGTAGATCAGGTACTAGTATCAGTACTATATTCATCATTACCAAGAAAAACAAAACCAAACCAAAAACCAAACACAAAAAGCCCTATTACTATATCTAACATTTATTAACTGTTTACCTACCTGATACTGATGAGGACCAAATCATAGAATCTCAATGCCATTTTTTGAATTCTTTCAAGAAACTTGTATTCACAGAAGTCATTGAAAGAACTGTAAATTTCAATTTTAATTTGTACTTCTATGAACCTAACTTTCTATGCTATTGAAACATAATTTAGCAAAGACTGAAGAACAGGCAGTGCAGATCGAATGCTTGAGTGTCATAATCTGTCACTCCTTGCTTTCGTAACATGGCCCGTTTTGAAAATCATACTGCTTTCTTATAATTATTGGATATCCATTCCCTAGACCTCATTTGCCTGTGTGGTTCAAGCTGTGAGGTGCTTAGACTATGTGGCAGCAATTTTTTAAATTTTCTGAAGCACTCAAACCCCACTGAAGTTTTTAAACAGATTACTATTTCTGCTTACGTATAAAAGCCTTCTACTCCAGAAGAGATGCTTCTTTCAGTTGTAGTTAAAATCCAGCTATCTCAACTGACTAATTTAAGACAATGACAATAGCAGAATCTGATTATTTACATAATTGTCAATCTGTGTTGTAATAAAGAATATTTATGGTGGCAAAAATAATGTCATATTTGTGCTAATAATAATTTTATTTTCAAAATAATAATTCTAAAAAAATCTTGTCTATTTTTGGGCATAAAAGAATATTTCAAATTTTCTCATGGAAACTATTGCTGAAATCCCCAAAGCCCTTTCTGTGCTAATAATTTTTTCAGAAAATTGATCTATTAAAATAAAAATTACATATTCATAATGTATCAAATATCTAATAAAGATAATACTTGTTAGCGTCTGGCCTGGGTAGCACTGGAGGACTTACAAACAAATTGATGGCATGACACTGGAATTTCAGCTTTCTCTGAAATGTTAGATATAGGTTATTGATGGATTAATATTTATGGATCAGTGGCTCAACGTTATATTGCAATGTTATATTGCAAATTGAACAATGGAATTTTGGTAAAAAAGGCCACACTGAAATTGTCAAGATTAGCAAGACATCACTCCTCCACAAAAACAAGGAGTGTATGTCCATCTCTAGAATATAGGTATTCCCAGTCAGTCCCTCATATGACCTCCTTGTGATAAACTCTCCTTGTGGTACCTCTGTCAAGACTCTCTAAAGTCTTGCCTATGAAAGACTGAGATTTACAGCTCATACTTTTATTCTTGACTGACTCTTAAATCATCCCCTTACGTTTTGTCTCACTGCATCTCTGGATGACAAAATGTTTCTGATACACTATATTATGATGGCTAGCATATTTAGGCAGAAGCCAGAGAATATAAATTCTGTGTTCTCCCAAACCTACACTTACACCTGCATCTGGTGACAAAGCAGTCTCAGGTGGGACATAATTTATTCTTACTTCTTCATGTTTGGGCACTGAACAGCAAAGAGTTCAGAGAGAAAGTAAACAAAGGGACGCATTAATTCAAAAACCTGTGATGAAGATTTCCTACTAGACTAGTCTGGGTCTGAGGAACTCAGTACCAATTTCAAAAGAATATTTTGTATGGCACTAATTTCAAAAGAATATTTTGTCTGGCACAGACATGGCTCTTGTCCACCATTATTATGTTGCTTTGTGTGAAGTTTGTTCTAGCATCCTACCATCTAATAATTTTGAGGGAGGATTGGCAAACATTACTTTAGGATAATCCCCAAATTTATCCTGTAACCTATACAAAAGGAGTGTATCTCTACACTCAAAGCACAAAGCTTAATTTCACAACTGAGCGAGAAATCAATGGTTTTCCCCTACTTATCAGTTTGGATAGATTTCTATGAGCTTCTATAGGTTCAATGCATGTTTTCAGGAAAAAAACATGTTTCCTTTAAATTTTAATATGAAACCTTAGATTCTTGTCTACCATCTCCAAAGAACAGTTCTCTTTTAAGAGGGCCTTAATAAATGAGTGGGGCAACATTTACAGAGCACCATTTGTGCATTCAGCAGCAGTCCTCACACTGTCTGTTAAATGGAACTGGCCTTCACTTCTGTTTCTGAATGTGATGAATGGCATCATTCAATAATATATGTTTGTTAAGTTGCAATCTTGTGCAGTGCTAAGCACAGTGTTAAGCAAGGTTCAGTCTGCATATAAAATATATTCTCTAATAAAAAAAAAGTAAGACAGAAAATGACAGGGAAAAACTTTGATGCTGCTATATATGCTATCAAAATTACTGAGAGGACATTAATTGTTGAGAATGTTGTTTTACATTGAGTTTACTGTGCACAGACTGGTGAGGCAAATTGTATCTTGGGATTTAAACTGAAAAAAAAAATACCCTTACTCATGAAAAATCCTTCATTACTTATGAAAATGGGCATATTAACATGTGAGTGGAAAGGCAAATATTATGGCAAATGTGTTAAATAATAAAAACTTGGTACACATATGCACAAATGCCTGCTTCAAGATGAGGAACCTGTTATCTTTGTAATTTCAGAAGACATGTGGGATTGTAATTCCTAACCTTGCAGCATTTTTGGAGGGTGTTTTCATTCCTAAAAGGAAAACTGACCAGCCATACACTTTTCAGCAATTCCATTATGAATCTAATTTCTTCAAAAGTATTTAAAGACTGTGGTTTTAACACAGAAAATAAAAAAAGGCAATTGATGGCATATTGAGTGGATCAAACCTTATTTGTGCTAAACCCACTCTCTCAGGAGCATTTTCTATTAACGGTGCTTTCTGCAAGTGATAGAAGTTTTAACCTTGGTGTAGCAGATAAGCCGTTGATCTGTCAGCAGACTCTTGCCTACCTCCCACAGTATTGGGCTTCAAAAGTTTGTTTGGAAATGAAACCAAACTCTATGTTTCCTCTACAGATGGTTGACCTCTTTCAGTTAGTGGCTGCATTACTCATTTAAACAATTATACAGGTCAGAATGGTGTAATCTAAATTATTTAGTCTCTGGGTGTTTTTCAGACACTACTGACAGTCCGAGAGGATCCAGCTGCTAGTTGTACCTGGATTTGAACTCCACAAGATAACAGAGCTCTAGTTAAGAGTTTCAGTCACCATACATTGGTTCATCTGCAAAAACGCATATCACAAACAAACTACTCCTAACAGACCCACAACCTTGCAGGTATCAAAACTTGCAAATAGAAAGGTTAATTATTCTTAACCTAAATGTTCAAACAAAGTTTTTACTGTATTTGAATAAAAATACCTGGATGTTCCTTCATCATGCAAATCTTAAAAATACCTTTTTTGTTTGTCCCCCACAGGGAGCAATTCAAGTCTACCAAACAGACTAGCAAAATATTATGATAACCTTTTCTATCCTAATTTGTACTGGAGGCTGTGTGTGTGCTAGGATCAACATTAATTACTGTATAACATTTCAGCTGTGTAGTTCATAGAAATGTCAGGGAGTTAGCTAAAGGGGATGTGGGGTCCTGATATCAGTAGGGGGTAAGTGGCCTCAGCCATTGTGCAGCATGTGGATGATGGGAATTTACAAAAATAGAATCCATAACTGAGGTGTTAAAGCTAACTAACCCCAATAAAAAGTTCTGTTTCTCCAGGAAAACCATCACATAGATAAAGTGTTCACAGCAATTACTTGCATTTTCTAATAAAATTCAAGTTAATAAAGTCTGGAATCCAACAGTTAGCAAAACAGACTGTAATAATGATTCTACATAATAAGGGATCTACTTTGTTAAAGTTAATATATCAGTTTGAATTAATGCATTTTAAATTCAGATTCCTTTTGCAGCTTGAATCCAAACTAATTACAGGTTTTAAATTGTCACTAGTAGGAGCTCAGCCAAGGCATATTTCCTCTCTTCTTTAGCTGCACCCTGAGAATTCATGAATCAATTTTTTTCTGGGTCATGACTTCGCCCCGCCAGGAGCAGAGAAAACCCTTCAATGTGAAGAAAATTTAATGGCAGAGATCCCAGTACAAGCAGAATTTGCACGCAAATAGCTAGGAAGTAAATGGCAGGGGAACTTTCCAATGCATGAGAAAGAAACCTTAAAATCATTTGTAGTAATCCAAACAGCAGTGAATTAAGCAAATAGTTTTAAGCACAGCAGTATCCATGTCTGTCTTGGCAATTCCGGATTGTTGGATGATTTAGGAGAGGGCTGCTTTTGCAAACCTTTTTTTTAAACAGTAGAGGTCACCTTAGTACAAGTCTCTTCTGAAAAAAAAGCCCATGAAAACAATAAACCCCCTTTTCTAACCAGACAAATTATGCACTTCAACAGTACTCACAACTTCCTTCCAATGTTTTATATAAATTAAAAAAAAAACCTAAAGTATATTGTTGGTTTAATTTCATTATATTTAGCTATAAGGATTATTCAGTATGAACAGAATATTCTTTTCAAAGTACATTTACAGTTTTAATTGGCAATCTACACATGCAATTCATTCAAATATCTGAAAATTGGTTTGTTTTTAAGCTTTATTATATAAAGACTTGTCAGTTCTATATGTTTTTTTTTTTGTCTTTTATATTTACCATGGGGAAAAATGTGACAAAGTAATTTGTTTCTTGGGAGGAGATTCTCAGACATAAATTGCACCTATCAAAATTCACTCCTCTTCATTAAAAAAAAAAAAAAAAAGCATTCAGAAGCCTGACAAATCAACAAAAGGTTTGGTAAATTAGCATAAAATATATCCAGCTTTATACAAATTGACAAAGCTCTTTCTACAGTATTTGTTTTCATGACATGGCTACCTTTTATCAGCATTGTACCTAACATCACCTTGGAAACTGCTTTGTGGAAAAGCTCTATCAGACACTGAGAAGGAAAGCAGAAAATTATTTGATAAATACTTAGAAGATTCTATACATAGTGAAGGAATTTTTGTAGCATTTTAAGACCCATTAAAAAAAAATGCTTTGCAAAAATCTGGCTTTTTAATGTCTTTATAAATTTCAAAAGGAATTATGAAAAATGGCCGACAATAGCTTGACTCACATGCAAATACATTCTTAAATATTAAATTTATATTTTGTTTATACTACCACCATTGCTGTGGTCTGGTTTTAAATGGTGTAAAGTAATTGTTTTGGTGATCTTTCCTCCAGATGAGGTTATTTAAAGAATACACATTAAATATCTTAGTTAATATCTCAAGGTGATTATCTTTACACATTATCACTTCAGATATGAAATGCCTGGGACATTCTTAAATGCTATTTTACTTCTAAATCACTCTATTAGATTTCCTGCTTGAGTGATTTGTGAAGAAAACATTACATATTTTTTTTTTTCTGATTACAAAACCACATTAGACACAAAAGTCTACTTGAAACTAGTTTACAGTTTAAAAACAGGTCTAATAACAGGTGAATGCTGAAAAATATGCAAACAAAATGGCAGACATGAATGACTCCATTTAAGGAATAATTGCTTCTCATCAACCCAAGAAATCAAGCAGAAACAGACCCTGTTTCAGCCAGCCGGGGAGAGACTGGAGTAATCACTCAGGCATGGATTCTAAATGGAAGGTCCACTGCTGGGTCTTAGCCAGGGAACCAGTCCGCACACAGATCCAAGCCTAGGGACAATAGTCCTTAGAATCACAGTTCATCATAACAGATAATTATACAGCAAGTAAAACAATAAGGTATTTTGGCCTTTCAATAGATAGACTAATTGTGGACTATGGAGTTCTGCCTGGGAGGCATAAAACACACCCCTCCGTGAGTCATTTTATTGTGGTAAGGAGTGGCATGAATTTTGTGGAAAGGGATCTTAGGAACTGGTGAGTTCCATATGTTGTTTTTTGCTGTATGTCTCAGGCACATAGCCAGAGTTTCCACGCACACAGCTAGAAGCTTTTTAAAAAAAATTTCTTCCCACTTACCCGTTTAAGTGTTTTAAGGAACACTTTTTTTCCCCAGCAAAGCTGGTAACTGCAATTATTTTCCTCTTTTGAACATAATAACATTTCAACACGGGTAAGGTGGAAAAAACTATACTGGTCTTTTCAAAGGGAAAATATTTTAAGATTATATATTTTATATATGGTTTTCACATCAGTGATTTCATAGTGCTGGGTTAAAATATTCCCTGAAACTACTGTACGCCATTTGTTTTCTGGATTGTTTGTCGAGACATAAAACCGAGGAAGGAAATACATGTAGTTCAAGACAGAGCAGCTTTTGAATCATTTAAACGTGTCATTCTGTTTTATGCTCAGCCAGATCTTTTTCTTCTACTTAAAAAGATGACAAGCAAAGCAAGCAAAGTCTTTTCTAGCAAATACAAGTGTTAGTTCTTGGATGCCATGCAAAGAGTGCAAATGCATAAGAAGGCTGACCTCCTGCACTAGGAAACAAGTACTTTATCTCTGCAATTTGCGCAGCCTCACTGCCAGCCAATTAACTCGAAGTTGAGTTTTGACTCAAACTCATGACCCTTCAGTCCCCACAGTCATATGTTACATCTGGTATCATTGAATTAGTCCTTCCATTTTGGCTTTTTTTTTTTTCAACCGTCCACTTTCTTTCTGCCAATTTTTTTTTTTCCCTAACCACTAATGATGATTCAAGAAGCTTTGTACAGTGTCTGCATATTTGTTTGTTTTTGAGTAGAGCTCCCTTGGAAAAAATCTGGCATACATTTTTCTTTTCTAAGAATACCATTCAATTCTGCATTTCATGATACCCTTTTTTCCTGTTCTGTACTATAATGGTGACCATTACATCATGTACCCTGAGGGCTGTGCTTAAAAAGAGAAAGGATGGTGAAATTAGCAAAAATAAAAGGAACTCCCTGACTTGAATTCACAAACTGTGCTTGTTTTTGTTAAACAGAACAAAATCTGCAGTGACGGTAGCAAGTTCAATAACGTGTAGTGCATACGGTTTTCTCTCAGCTACAAAGCACCTTCCTTAAGAAATGCTTTTAAGATATTCAATGTAAACTACTAAAGATAGTCATATTAAGTAGTACTCCCCCAGCTGTATGTTTCTTAATTTATTTTTAATGTTTTCCACTGGAGTACATTTTACTATACAGAGCCTGTTTTTCACCAAATTATTTGTAAAATTCTGCTTGAAAAAAATCAAATGAAAAGAAGAGGCAGCTGACTTATTTTACTTTTTCAGAAGTCAGACCTAAAGAATCAGGCAGAGTTGAAAATATACTATCTATTTCAGACATTTTTATTCAGTACAGCTTTTCTAAGGGTCCTACTTACGCTGTCGAAGTACAGCGAATAGTAGATGCAGTCGGTAAAGATAGATAATTCCAATGGTGAATGTGTAATCAGTCTTTCAGGGCTTAAAACATTCTTTTTTCTCATCATGTCTACACTGGATTGTCTCACTCAGCTATTGTATGTGCACTGCTTCATCCTCATGTCAGTATACCTCCATGTGAGTTCTCTACTTGCCTTTTGAAACTAGTTCAGTATATCATTTCTCATGTATACATGTGTGTGTATGGGTTACCACAATAAACTGAAAAATTAATATTCTGATGCTAACAGAAAAGTCTATGTTAGTGTGATAAAAGTGGTCATATTTTAAATGCCTTTCTGCATTTATAAAATATTTTTGACTACTGTATACAAGTACGATATTATGGTATCACACACAGGGAGTTTCTAACCATCAGCAAAAAATAAATGATACATTACTATTGAATTATGTGATATTTAAATATAAAAGCAGTTGAGTGCCCTATCAGTTTCCTCTTAATATTTTTCTGGTATGAATGTTTTTCTGACTTCTAAATCACACATTTGCTAAAATGAGCTCTGCTAGATATCAGTTTGAACACAGGCACAATGTGTCTCAGTCAGATTCACAAAACAGATAGCTGAACTAGAGTTTGACTTTTGACATCAACAATCTGACTTCAATATTTCTCCACAAAAAGAGACTTCTGACTCTCATCGCTGTTTCAGTGTGATGGATAGCTTTTCAGCTGCTGACAGCAGTGAATGTAATAAAAGTAATCATCCACACTGGGGGCTGAATATTTCTATTTTTTAAGTTTTCCTTCTTGTGCATTACGAATGACAAAGTAACACCTGCAGTATTACAGTCACTCCTTTCATACACAACAGAAATATAAAAATATTATTATAAGTTGTCTATGTATTAGTACTTCAGTGCTAAATAAGCTTTTAATTACCTACATTTATTTTTTTTCTCTAAGAAACACTTGGAGAAACAGAGCTTAATTTGAGCTCTGTTTGACTTCTCTGATCATCTGGGTTTTCATTGTCATTGCTTCATAATAATTTAATGTCATATATAATGACATAAACCCAGGGAAAACCAAAGAAGCTGCCAATCTGAACTGTTCTAAGTGTTCATGAGTATAAGCATAGAAAAGCCTGATTTGTTTGTGCCAACAACATTCAGCATGGTCTGTAACTGGGCTAGTGTTCCCTTGCTATTTCATTTTCAAATCGTCTTTCAGTGTGTTCGCTTAATCAGAGTGTTTTATCTACCACAATTAACAAAATGAGTGAATGTATATATTGGCAATACATAAAAAAGTATTAAAATTATGTTTACCATTTATTTAGCTAAACATTTCACCATCCTGTTTTTTCACTCACTTCATGTATAAGCAAGTATTATTATGTTTGCAACTAAAAGTGTATAGCTGGATCACATGCTTAATTCAAAATTAGTTCTAAACTTTCATTAAATAGCTTTACAAAGAAATATCTTTTGTTAATGAAAAACTTATTTGGTAGCATATAAAGCCACAGTCTGCATTTTCCCCAGTCTCTGAAAGCAGTGGCTATCTTACTTTACATCTAATTAAAAGTTTATGGAGATGCAATAGATTTTTGTGCAAATTAGAATTAATTAGAGTTATTAAGAAGCCATGAAAAGAAGGATTTGAGAAATAGTGAGAAATATTATTTAAACCCTAATGGAATTCAGTGAAACCCACAGGTCTATTACAGGCCCCTGATTTGCCAGGATCACTGCAGGGAATCTAACATTAATAAGCACACTGGTAATTAAATCATTTGTTACTTTGTCTGTAATGTTGTAATGTTTCACTGATACTCTGTCAGAGCTCTTTGTGCAGATCAGAGCTAATCAAAGGTAATCAATTTTCAGCATTTGAGAAATCTGTAAATGATTATACATTCATCAGATCATTTAGTGGAGTGCAAGGAAAGTGCAATGCAATTAATCTTCCTGCATGAGGAGGAATTACCACCACAGAATTCAACAGTTATAATTAATTTCATTGTCTTGCTGTGAATTTTGATTGCTTTTCTTTGGACTGTATAGTACAAATGATGATTCATTGCAAAGTATTTGCAAAGCAAACACACCAGTGTGCTATGCAAATTAAAGTAGCTGTATAACAGATAGGTTTCAAACTTCCTATTTACTCAGGGTTGTTGAGTACTAATTTGCCAAATAATTGCTTGTTAACTTTATAGGATCTTCCTCTGAATATTGAGATTGGTAACCAATATAAATAGAAAGCACATGCTGTTTGATATGTCATGATAAGTGTTCAAAATACTAGTTAGCACTTAAAACTTGCACTCAACTAGAAAAAAAAAAAACACATCATTTGCAACATATTTAAAAAAAAAACATTCTACCTTTAATATTTTTCAGTGCAAACTGTACTGAAAGACAAAATAAAAAACTTTTAGTAGCTTTACCATAAACAGCCACCTAAACTTAAACCAAACAAAACATTGATTTACCATTGTTCCTTTAATATTGTTTTTCCTTTGCTCCCATTCCTAAATATTAAGAAGCTTTTTCAGGATATTACCAAACTATAGTAAGCACTGCAGACACATTTAGAAAATTAGCCTGTGCCCCAAATATTAAACTGCCAAAATCAAATGCGCTCAAAGTTCCCATATCAAACCAGAGCCTACTTGAAATGACTGGAGTGCTGAGTAGGCACATATGCTTCTGTACATTCAGTTACAAGGCTGGAATCTAATTTTAAACTTTGATACAAAACTAAATGCTACAATCAATAAGCATGATTTGCTGGTTGTTAGTGAAATACAAACAGAGGAGAGATGTTCAGATTTGAGAAGTGCCAAAATTTCAAAAGGTGTTGAATTGAGCTCTGCAAAGGGGAATATGTGAGTACACATCTAGGTAGAAGTGGTAAGAATGTGTAGTTGCAGGCTATGTGTTTAATATATTTAATATGTCAGTTGATTATTAAGTAGTTTCCATTTTATTTTAAAAGCTGTAACACATAAAAGTATATTGGGAATGATTAGTGGATGTCTAGTTAATCATTACTGTCATTGTTATATGTTAGA
Source organism: Pezoporus wallicus (assembly GCF_028554395.1). NCBI lineage: Eukaryota > Metazoa > Chordata > Aves > Psittaciformes > Psittacidae > Pezoporus > Pezoporus wallicus. The sequence continues at coordinate 539,034 of NW_026641737.1, read as the reverse complement.
TACTGCTTAATTTATAATCAGCTTGAAGTTTTCATTTAAAAGGTAAAACACTACAATCCTGCATTATTTTGTTCTGTACAAATGAGGTCTGGTAATAGTTACCATGCATATGATTATGCATGTATGTATATGCATGCTTATAAAATTATGTAGTATATATGTACATATATATTCTTTAAAAGCCAGTTCTTCCATTGCTAAATACTGTCTTTATGACAGCATCACAAGTAATTTTAAGTATGAAGTATTTTAGTATTTAAGTATATTTTAAAAAGAGAAAAACTTCAAAGACAACGTGAGGATGGAATGGCAGTCTCTTTTCAATAATAAATATTAGATAGTAAAAGTTCAACATTCTACAGCTAATGAGTGTAAGATACTAACAAAAGACAGACTGAGAGATGTTCTGAGAAGTGCCAAAATGTGGAGCTGGAAATACTGATTGTGTAAGTACTTCTGAGAGCCCTGGAAAATTCCTAGAACGAAAGTATTCAGAATTTTAAGGCATTTTATCTCATCTCTTCATTTCAACCTCCTTGGTCATGACTAAATCAATAGGCTAGGTCTGACTCAATGTTTACAGTCCACAGCTGAAATTACAGACATATAAATCTAGATATGAAGCAAATACCATTTTCAGAATTTAATGCTGAACAGAAAAAGATTCCGACTTCTTACAATTTGTTCTGCTATCTCCACAGCTTGTAAAGGTTTTTGTAGATTGCATAATTACTTGTACCAATGAAAATCAAAACAAAGATAAATCTTAAAATTTAGATCCACAACAACTGTGCATTGCAGCTCCCTGATGAGTTCTTGCTGGTACTGGCTTAAGAAATGTTTTGGGGTTTTTTATATGTCAGCAATAGTTTTGCCATCTGAAAAACAGGCAAGTGCACATCTCAAAATAGCTGGAAAACTGTTCTTGGTGGATATTCGGTTTATAGTGGTGAAAGCTCACAAGACTGCAAAATTGTATGGGAAATCTTTGAAAAATAGTGCTTTTTATGAAATAGGGTGCAGTTACAATTAAAGTAAATTCTGGCGTTTGATCTGATTTGAACCATCTTTACAAGGGCATTCAACATGAACTTGGTCATCAGAGCTAGAGGAAGAAACTACTGAGAAGAAAATATTTATGTGCTTCTCAAAGATAATTTTCAGTTGTTTTTGAACAGGCGGTAAGAGGATAAGATGAAATGCGAGGTTTTCAACCTGTGGAGTCTGTTTACTCTTAGAGTTACAAAATCTTCTACATTTTACTAAGGATGAATTGAAAGCAATCAGCACAACACTATCCAACCTTGACTGGAGCTCCACGCAGACCATGTATTTCCTTATTCCACATTTGTTCCAGGATCTTCCTTTAAGGAAGTTTGAGAGAGAGGTCAAAGAGGTGCATGAGAAAGAGGCAAGATGAGGGAAAAGTAATATAAAATGTAGGGTCTCCCAAATGCATACATGCATATTCTACATCCTTGTTTGTAAGCACAGATGCTTTCACCCTCATCTTCTCATAAGAGAGAAAATGCTTCTTCGTTAACATTCTTCATTTTCTCTGACTGTATGGAAGACTTCAAATAGTTAAGATCCACACAAAGTGAAGAGTCTAAGAGTGGTCAATTTAGTATTGCTTGAAGGACATTCCCAAAATGTACATTGGACGCTCACTGGGACTATACAGTTCACTTTTCTTTTTCATCATAACCTCTGTAACATCATGGAAACATGCAGTCATATCCTCATTCTATGCTCTAAGCAGTTTAGCATGCCTGAATTGTGCTATGTTCACTTTTTGTAAGTAAAGTATCCCATATTTAAGTTCATTTTTTATTATTTTGCTTTTTCTTTTACTGCTTTCAATGAGCATTTATTGTCTAAAGTCTAGATTTCTGCCAAGTTTGTGAACTGCATTTGTCAGAGTGTTGCCCACAACTCTGGGTTCCTTTGTTGAAGCTGTAAAAATAAAATGAATAGTATAAAAGCTTGATGGCATCTGTGGATAGGAAACTCATTAAAAGCCTCAGCCTTCTGTTTTATTTCTAACCACATTGCCCTGTGGGATTTCAAGGTCTTGCAGGATGAAACCAGCAGGACTCATTACTTTTAAAACAATGTTTAGAGTTCTATTGGTGGTGGAATGTTCTGCCAGTCAGGTAAAAAACCTAGGCCTTTATCCTTTCTGGGACAATACCAGGCAGCTCAGAAACTGCTTGGAAAAGTCACGCCTTTGAATGCAACTGCAGGTGTTGCTCCTCAAAGACTGTTGGTACCCTCCTATGCACCCTTCAAAGGAATAATAGAAAATTCACTTTGGGATTCAAATGAAGTCTAAGAAAAATTGAAATAATAGGAACAAACTTTTGAGACTTCCTACATTTTTCCCACGAACCTATGGACCATGACTAATACCCTGAGGGCAAAAAAACATCCTTTTCCCTCTTATACAGGCATAGAATTCATCGTGTCAGATAAATAAGCTTCATGACCTCACCTTGTTTAAGGCTACCATTCAATTACTAGCAAAGACCAGTTACCACAGCAAGTAAAGAATGTGGTATTCTCATTGCTCACATTAATTAGAAATAGTTCTAAATTTTATCATAAAATAATAGTAAAATATGATATGAACTTTCTTCACAAGATATAAATTAAAAACTTTTATCAAAAAGTAATTACTATTTGTATAAGTAAACTCATGGCTCATTTTTTCTGTGTAATTAGGTACAGTTATGAGAATATTCTTGAATATGTGATAGAAAGAGAAAGGACCTTGCAAGTGTGGAAGTGATTTACCTTCTTAAAGTAGTATCATATCTTTGTCAAGTAGAATTCCTTTTACAGATTTGCCAAACAACCATGACTGAAAAATTCAACCATTTTGCAAAAATGTCTGAGGCAGTAATAATTAATAAATTTTGTACACTGCCATATGTACTTAGTCATTAAAAGGTATAAATCTGGTTTGCATATTGAAATACTACTTAAAAATCCAAGGCTGCAGTTATATAAAACAATGCAAATTATCTAAAGTACAAAGAATGGCACATGAAAAACTTAAATTATGGATGAGATTCAATGAACTTCCAAACCTGAGTAAACATGTTTTAAAGAAAAAATGTTTGAGCCATAAATTGTCATTATAGATGATCAGGTCATATAGAAATCACACTCCTGTAATTCATAAAAAAGCAAGATAGGATGACACTCATAAGGGCAGAAGACAGCTGAGCAGCAGAATATCCTTTTGTACTAAGAATTAGATTCCTTTTAACAATAGCAGTAATTACAAACATAGATTACCAACATAGACATTGCAGAGATTTCCTGGTTTTGAACAAGTTTCCCAGCAAGATACTTACTACCAAACCATTTAATGGATAAGCTGCAGTATTTAAACTGTTAGATCTAAGGAATTAGAAAGAAATATACTCTTCTTTTTTTTTTTTTCTTATCAGCCAAAAAACAGTGGTAAAGAATTTTTTGGTTTTGTTTTTCTTTCTTTTTGTGAGCCTATGTCAGCTCTAGGAGTTCTATAATATCTTACTAGAGCAGATATGTTGAATTTCTTAGGCATTCTGTTTCCATAAAGAACTTCAGCAAAAAAAATCAGTCTGTAAACTTCAAGATTGTTTCCTTACAGTTTAGAGTTGTATACACTTAATACAAACGGGTTTAAAAGCAGAACATATTCTGTGAAGTTTATTTACTTAGAATATGAAGTTCTTCCTTTTACCTACATTTACATTAGAAATAGGAAACTGTAGCATTATTTCTGGTGGCAAATGAGTGGACTGAAGACTATTGGATGCAAACAAATGATGCCCTTCAAAAGAAGATACAGTTGGGAGCTTTGTGTAATTGTTTCTGCATTACTGCTCCCACAGGACCAGCTGAAGAGATTACTATCCCCAGCCAACCCCCAACTGTTTGTTGCCATCCTCTTGCCAGAGAACACTGCCTTGCCAGATCCACTGGTTAAATTACTTGTGTGATAGTTCCCTAATTTATTTCAAAGTGAGTTGGGTTAGCAAAGCAGGCAAGCAAAAAGATCTATTATTTCAGTAGTTTATGCTGGCTCATTTTAATTTTAATAGCCTAGAAAGCAATCTCAGCAGCAGCTCAGCCAGGAAAACTAAGTGGATGGCAGCTACTGAAAGCAGTCTGGGGTTGGTAAACTTCAGCTTACAGAACTACAACTGAAAGGAAAAATGCCCACACCACGCAGACTTAAACCAGCTTAAGCAAAACATTTGGGCACCTATGTAACATAAAGGATATAGATCATCCTACTGTTTTAAATGTGGCTATTAAAAAACTTCTAGTTAAGATACTTCTTGTGTTATTGTGAAAAATTAAGGAAAACATAAGATGAAGTTTACTTCACCTTATTTTTTATTATTAGGCATGTTGTCTGCATATGTCTTGTCAGCTTGCCTTGCAGGCAATGGAAGAGGTACCACCTCCAGGAAGGTAATTCCCCCAGCTATCTAAGAAAGGATATGTGAACTGCATTCTGAAGATGTCAATCACAGAGGAAAGCCATCACTTAGCTTGGAATATGCATCCATCTATAGCCTGCTAAAGTTAGGTGACCTGTTATCCTTAACTTGTACTTCACCAAGTGGGCCTGAAAACCACAAGCACGTTATTTCTGGAAAAACATTTCTAAGTGAGAGAATCATCTTTACCAATTTCATTATAACCTAACCATCCATTCTGGAAAAGCTTATAAAACATCTAGTTTTCATTAAGTAGTTAAAATTAGTATTTTGTAAATACCATATATATATATGAAATTTACAAATCAGTATTTTGTAATAATGCTATATATATATTACTTTCATTACTTCTTACCTGGACTTCCTTTAACTCTGTAGCTTCCCTGGCTTCAAATAAATTCTTATATTGTAATTAGCTTTTCTAATAAATGTGCACATTCATGCAGATAAGACATAAAGTTCTTTGGATTAGCTGCATAGATACAGGTAAATTAGCTACTTAGACCTCTTTGCATATAGTGTCCTAAAAAAATTGACATTTTGAGAAATATAGATTTGGAATTAACTGCTTAAAGTACAGTAAAACATGTTTTACATTGTGAATTTGAAATCTACCTTCCATGTTTACATAAAAATGTATTGCCAGAAAATGTTCAAACTTACAGTTTTTAATAGCCTCTGTTCAGACTCAGTATACAAAGGTTGAAAGGTTCTCTATCATCTTAGAAGCTCCTTTCACAACTGTAAATCAGTCTAAATTTATGTAGCACAATTCTCTAAAGTGCTTAATTCCCTTAAAGCTCAAATTCAATAAGCTCAAGACCTGCTCTTTGCAGGTAGTTATCAAGTACTCAGGTGAAGAGTGAATTGAAAGTTTTTCAGCAATTAATTGGAAATGTTTTAACAACATATTACAAGTGAACAAAGATGACTTCATGAAGTCATCCCTCTTTTGGCAATGTGCATTTGACTTGACACTTTCCAAACTACTTCCTGCACATTCTCCTGATAAGGAGTAAGACCATATTTGCTAACAATGGTAATTTGCTCACTAGTGATATTATCACATCCACTTACTGGTGGTAATATCATATCCAGAGGCAGAATGACATTTCATTGTTCCATCATAAGCGTTAGCAGACTAAAGAATTTGTAACTTAATTTGAGTCAGTTTAGTAATAACAGGGGGAGGATAAGTGGTCACAAGAGTGAAAATACAAAGCTGAAATGCTTTAGAATCAGATTATCAAACTGTATACAATATGTAGACTCGGGACAATAAGATTATCCTGAATTCTGTGACTATTTTCCAAGAAGTTGGAAGTGGACAAATGTAGATACTAAAAAAAAAATAAAATCAGAAAGCTGGTAAGAATGCTGTGGTTCTGACACTTACTTACAATTTAGAATTAGTTTTCCTTCTTGAGAAGCTGAAGCATGGCTTCTTCGATATCACATTTTGATAAGAATAGCTTTTTTCCTCATTCATCAAATATTGTAATTTTCATTTAATTGACATATCAATACATGATTATGATATAATTCTAAAAGCTTTCCTGTGCTTTGGAAACCTGGAATCTGTGAAAGCTGGCGTATGGGGGAAAACCATTAGTGAGGAACACAGTTATAATGAAAAATCACAAAAAACACAGAGTGCTTTAGAACATGAAGCATAGATGGTGTTCAGTTACTGAAAAGATCCATCTCTGTGGTCCAGTCTTACTCTAAATGGATGCTAGTTCATGCTCCAGGCTGCAAGTTTTCTGCAGTCAGCTGCAGATGTGATAGGACTTGCATTTACATAACCGTTTTGTCTTAACTGTAGGCATTCTTCACTTGGACAACTTGAGAGGCATTAAAGGTGTCTGCAGATAAACGAGTTACCTTCTGAACTTACATTTCTTATTACTCCGCAAGAAGTGCCTGCAACACACTTTTACTCTCCATTGTGCCACTTAGAAAGAATACAGATTTGGGGTAGATGACAAGAACTAGGTTCATAACACCTTACCCTGCTGATACAGTGGTTTTAAACTCTCCATAGCTAAGATTTCCTTCTATCCCCTTCTTAAGACTGTACTCTTTCCTTGTTGTGGTTTGTTAGTTGCAAAGTGAAAAATAAACTTTTTTCCTTTCTTATAATGAGGAAAACATTTCACTAAAGTGAATATCAAGACTACTTTTTTCATGCCTCTACAATCTTTGTCAACTAACTATGTTGTCTATATGTAAATATAGGCATATAGTACATTTTTTAAAATGCTGATTCATTATTTTTTCTATACCACATTTTTCCTTTTTTCCTAATATTCTTTTTAATTTATCAGAAATCATATTTATCTGTCCAATGTCCTCCTCTAGAACTGTACAATTATAAAGAAGTTTTCATGGCCAACTAGTTGATTTAAAAATCACACTCCTGTTGGAGATTACAGAAAACAGAAAGAAAACATGTTGGAGAGTATTAAGTCACACTGCTTAGAAGATTGGTACACACAATAAAACAATTGAAGTCATAAGTACTCATAACTATCTTGCTGACAGTAAGCAACCACACAGTAATTTATGGGAATATTTTTCATCCTCTCCAGCTAGCTATAAAAAATTGCTTCATTGCAATGGATGATGGCCTTTATTAGCTCCTGTCCAGAATAATGTAATGCAATACGCTTATGTTCAAAAGAAATTAATTTCATTAACATGCTAAGCTTCATGTACATATCTCCCTCAATATCGTAAGATGGTTAGGTCTGTCCTCTGGCCTTTCACTGTTTTCTTAGAAGGTGCTGCAGTCATCCCCATCAACTCCATTCTCTCACTTGTTGCCTAAACTACCACTACTTCTCCTTATGGAAATCACACATTTGCTGGAGTTTTACTTACATGGACTGGAGTGGCTCAACTTCTATAACAGAGGTAGCAACACGTTTGGTATCTCAGATCTAACGCTGTGCATTATTTTGAGCATCAGTAAGACTTAAAACTTCTAAAGTGCAAATAAAATCTAACCTCAAGTGTTTAAAAGCCTTTATTTTATTCTGGACTAAAGCTATATGCTTTTATGGCAGCTGGAGCTGCTATACCATAGGAATAATTTATTTTTTTATTCCTTGTTTACTTCAGAAGCAGGGAAAATACATAGTCTGTGTGAAAATAGTAATAAAACTCAAATCTGTGTTAAATTAGTTTTCATTTTTAGAAGAAACTATATATGTCTGACCATGAATGTCAGCATTTTAGAATGTCCTGAAAAGAAGTATGTGCCTTTTTCAGTAATTTTTGAAAGCAGAACTGAACTTTGAGTCTTTGTTCTTCTTGTCATATTTGTCATTAAAGTTTCTGACATTTCTTATTATTGTTTAATACTAACATCAGTGCTAAACCATAATATAGGTGTTTACATTTGTTGTTTACTCTGAGACGACTAACTACTTGTCCTGGGTTCAGCAGTCATTTTTCTCCTTAGCAGCTGGTGCAGTGCTGTGGTTTCGATTTTCAGCCTGGGAACAGTGCTGATAACACTGATGGTTTTAGTTGCTGCTCAGTAATGTTTACTCTGACCAAGAAGTTTCTGAGTCTCCTGCTCTGCCAGAAAGGAGGGGAAGCCAGGAGGAAGCAGAGACAGGACACCTGACCCAAACTAACCAAAGAGGTATTTCATACCACAGCACGTCATGCCCAGGAGGTAACTGGGGACAGTTACTTGGAAAGGATAGATCACTGCTCAGGTCAGGCTGGGTATTGGTCGGTGGGTGGTGAGCAGTTGTACTCTCTTCCCTTGTTATTTCCCTTATCATTATTATTATTGGTGGTAGCATCAGTGGTTTGTGTTATACCTTAGTTACTGGACTGTTCTTATCTCTACCCGTGGGAGATGATACATTCTTTCGATTCTCCTCCCCATTCCTTCAGGAGCTGAGGGGTGGTAGAGGGGGGGGTGAGAGAGCAGCTGAGTGGTTCTGGGTTGCTAGCTGGGCTTAAACTACGACACTACTGTATATAAAAATTCATATTAAAAATAAATTATAACATACCAATGCAAACATGGCTTTTTAAAAACCCTCTGCCTTTGAAATACATTGATATTTTTAAATGAGAAAAGAGATTCCAGTTCCATATCCTACCGTTGACACACAGAAATAAACAAAACTAAGTTGGAGAACAGACCTGCACAACATACGGCTCAGGGACTTCATGCAGCCCGCAAAGCAGCTTCTCTAACATGCCAGCTATTTAATAGCAATGTGTACTGTTATAAAAAGCAGGGTGTGCATCCTGGCTGGGCTTTTAACCAACCTCTCAGCTGCGTATCTCCTGGCCAGACATATGGGTGGGTGGGAGGACATTATTTATACTAAGAAGGGAAAGGCAAGAGAAACTAGACGGTCATGGCAAGAAGGCAAACTTGGTAGCAAGGGAAGGCCATTACTGCAGCACAGAAGTAAGAATGGATATGTGTTAATATAACAGATTCTAATGGCTTACATATTTATAGGGAGCATCCCTGTTTAATAATTTCATCATTACAACCATTCTTGCCTCCATAAGTCAACATCTGAACTGAGTCTATCAAACTCTTGAGGTGAATGAATCTTTCTGTTTACATGTCACAATTTTAGACCTGCAAGGAGAAAAGTACAATATACAATTAAATGTTGCATGCCTAAGTTTAATGCAAGATTTCAGGGCACATAAACTTGCTTATACCCACAATTTGCTAATGATTTTTTCTTCTCATGTTAGGTTCTATTATTACATATTAGATCTTACAGAATTATTCATTGTCATAGTTGTGGTAGTTTATAGAAAATTAAAAATCTCTGGAATCATGGTAAGACTTCAAAAAACAGAGGAACTGTAAGAGCAAATATGTTTTTCCCAAATGTGGCTATCTCAGGGTGATAAGGGATAAAATTACCATCTCAAAGGCAGTTACCTTGACATAGCAGATTACTGCTGCCAAAAGGAAAAAGCAGTATTTTCCTTTCCTTTTACACTTCTCTCCCTCTTTCTGCCACTTTCACTGGTGAGCAGTTAAATATCATGATCCACAGGAACTGAGCCTGAAAACATGAATAGACCTCTGAAGGTGGCTCCTTGGGAGTGCTCCTGAAAGTGTTTCCTGATGGAAGGCTCAGACATCAGCTTTCTCACGGAGAAGTTTCTTTCCTTATGGTCCTGAATGCCACACTTTCAGGAAGAACATAAAATTAGCTGAAGTGGTGAAAGAGAGCAAAAGAGAGGTATGGAGCAATGCATCTCATGTATCCTTAATATACAAGCATACAAGAAATGCCTTTTTCATTCCATTTCTATAATATATAGAAATTAATATATATCTGTCTTCTATAAACATTTGCAACCATGTTGTTGGCTTTGGTTGGCATGAATTAATGCTTGTATTTGCCCTTGACCATAACAAGTTAATTATGGATTAAGTTATTCGACACACATGAGGATGGCAAATGTTTAATCTGGGAGGTTAGACTGAACAGATTTCTCAGCCTTCCTTTTTCAGCTTCACAGATCAGGTGAAGAACTATACTCAGTGAGGTCAGGAGGGACAGAACTTACTACAAAATATTACCTCCCTGAACTACAGTAAGATACTGGGAAGCACACCTAAGGCTTGAATGTCACAAGAAGCGAATCACAGTGTGAAGGTACAGAATGCTCATGATTAAAGTGGAAGAAAAGTAAGTTGCATCCAGTTAAACTATTCTTTTAAAAAATGCTCCTCAGTCATGAAAATAATTAGAATAATACAAAAATGTGTTTAGATTAAGTCTGAGGTTGGTTATCATCCCAACAAAATGAGTGATTCTTCAGGGAGAGATATGGACAAAACAAAATCTTGAAATGAATCAAGAGGCCGTAACTATAATTGTTACGTGTTATGTGTATGGCAGAAGAATTATAAATAAAAATCCAATAAGCTATTTCCATCCTTTGTCAATGAAGCAAAGAGCCTATAGTGACTGAATTTGGTGTTTCTCTGAATATGAAATGGTTTTTTTCTGCTTGCTTTCTGGTACTTGCATGTTGTCTTGGTAGTATTTTACTAAATGATCATTATCTTGACTGATAAAACATTGGAGTAATAAAAATACTTTTTAATTCTTTCTTTTTCTCTCATTAGTATTTCAATGTCTTTGAACCTTTTTGCTTTTTCATGAAGTATGTCACGAGAACAAAAATACCGTAATTACAGATACATGCATATATCTTAAGAGCTTCCTGTACAATATATAGCACTGATATTCTATTTGCACTTTAAAATGTTTGAAAACTTCTCTACAGTTACCTTGTAAATACTTCATACCTTATGTGTTATCAGTCTAACACTGTTTTCTCATTTGAACTAAGTAGATACTTTCAGATCCTAGACTGGTGAAAATATCTTCAGTGATATCAGCTGAGTGCTTTTTCATAGGCACATTTTCCAAGCAAAATTTGTGCTGATATATCTCTAAGGAAGTAAAAATTATATGTCTGATTCAGAAGACAGGCCTGTAACGTTCAAATGTGCATGAGATGCTTGCCTTTTTATCTTATTTGCATATATCTCATAAATATGCCTAGAAAATATTACTGATTTACATTCAGCCTGTTACTTATGTATAAAGGGTGCAGCCTCAAAAAAGGATATGTTTTCTCCAGTATAACAGTATATATTTGTTTATTTCTGCACAGTGTTTGTGCCACTGCAGTTAAATTTGCAGCCCACATTTTGAGGATATACCACTCAGTTTGAAGTTATGATGATGATTTTCATATCCATGTTTTTCCCCTTCAAGCAAGATGAAAAATGTTCCAGCAAAAGCATAAGAAATCTATTTTAAGATCTTTGAAGGAAAATTAATATGTTGTGATGATGATATTTCATCTTAATCTGGCATCACCCAGGCTTGTCTCTTTCAAGGAAAGGAGGACATCTGGGAATGAGTGAAAGCCACAATAAAATAAGATCTTTTTACTGAAACTGAAATATGATGGCATAGTTGTTTCTTGACAGTTATATATTCAATGAGTAGGAATAAGTGGTATGATAAAGGTGCATGATTTATTGTTAAATGCAATTACATGAGCTGCACAATATTGAAATTTTACAGGGAACTGAACTGCTATTTTAGAAATAAATTATGAAATGGAACATAGCTATACTTATGGATATTCATAGCATAACGGAAAAAATATACCTCGAAGTAGATAGAGAGGATTTTGGTGAACAAGGATCCCACTGTAAATTAAGATGTTTTCTTTGATGTGCTTCTGTTTCTCACATACAGTGCCTAGAATAAATGAAAGAAAGAATGGATATTGGTTTGATATTTGAGTTTCACATTCTCTGTCACCCAGAGTAGGACATGAGTCTGACCTCATTTCCACTGGTTTTATATTTGTGCAGTATAATTGGTATGAATATATATGTATGAAATCTCATGTGAAATACCTTTGTAATTCTGGACACCAATATTCAGAAAAGGTAAATTCAAACTGAAAAGAACAAAAAGAGGCTAGTAGTCTGGACAGCTAACTGGTGAGCTGATCTTTCCTAAAGTGTTGAAAGACACTGCTGGTTTGTCTGACGTAACAGATGAAAAGTTAAAAGGAGGATAATTGCTATCATTAAAATCTTCAACCAGATATCAGGGTTAATTATTTAAGCCATTTTGCAAAAGAGCATTCAGAAATTAACTAGCCATGAGTAAATGCATGCTAGAAATTAAAATGAGATTTCTAACCCTTACTGAATTGAGGTTCTGGACAACCCAGGATGCCATGACTGAATAAGGTCTTAAGAAATATGAATTAACATATTAATATTTCTGGTGTCAATTTCATGCATCAGTCTTTTATACAGTGATTGAAACCATCTTTCATGAGCAGTGTTACGTAACAAGGCTCTCAATCCCCTATCTAGAGCTATGGATATCAATTTGAAACAATCCTCTGCAACTTTTGCAGATCATTGTCTTTCTTTATTCCAAATTTTTAATGCTCTCCTACTTCTTCAAAAATCAGATTTCTGTTTTTCTTAAATGCCAATTGCTAGAATATGACATATTTTTGGCAATCATATGGTTAAGGCCTGTGTCTACATAAAATATTATCTAATAGAATTATCATCAGATTAAATATTCTGCTGCTTAATATTGGGAAAGTGACATCCCAAGCAATAAAAACAACTGAATTAAATTTCAAGTTGCATTTACTTATATATGGCATAAATATATATGGTCTCTCATATGGTTTGGGACATGCGGCATACAGAAGCCCCCCTTCCTGGTGGCAGACTCAGAGGATCCAAGTCCTTGTGATCAAGGCCACAGCCTGCAGAGGTTGTGAGGCCAGAGGCAGCCCTCCACAGTGTGCTAAGCCTGGGACTTCTTGGGAATGCAGCCTAAAATGTGTGGTAAACTACATCTAAGGTAATTACTAGCACAAGACTGATAGCTAACAAGTACAGTAAGAGAAAGTTGAAAATAACTTTGGAGAGAGAGTTCAAGAATGTGTGAAACTACTAAGAAGTAAATGGGGAGAAGGTAGGGTATTTTTTTTAGCAATACATCCTTATGAGTAAGAAATCAAACAAAGGGGGCAAGAGCCCAGCATGAATGAGCAAGAAATTTCTGGCTAAACGCAGTCAGAAGGAAGTCTACAGAGTGTGGAAAAAGGGACAGGCCACTCAGTAGGAATATAAGAACATTGTCAGAGTATCTGGCAAGGGACGTCAAAGACAACAGAAGGATTTCTTCAAGTACATCAGTAGCAAAAAGAAGACTAGGGAAAATGTGGCCACACTGCTGAATAGGTAGCTGCCCCAGACAAAAGATACAGAGAAGGTAAAGTTATGGAACGCCTTCTTTACTTCAGCCTTTACAGCTGAGGCATTCCAGACCCTGAAGGTAAGAGAGAAAGTCTGGAGAAAGGAAGATTGCTGCGGTTGAGGACTATTGGGTTAGAGATCTTTTAGGCAAACTTGATACCCACAAATCCATGGGACCAGATGGGATAAACTCAGAAGTACTGAGGGAACTCATGCTCAAGGAAATCACTCGACCAATCTGATAGCCTCATACAATGGAACAACTGTCTGAACAGATTAGGGAATAGCAGTGGATGTTGTCTACTTTGACTTCAGCAAGGCATTTGGCACTGTCTCCCATAACATTCCTAACAGATATGTTCAGGAAGAGTGGGTTAGATGAGTGGACAGTGAAGTGGACTGAGCAGGCTGCCGTGGCTGAGTTCAAAGGGTTGTTATCAGTGGCACTGTCTAGCTGGAAACCTAGGGGTCAGTACTAAGTCCAGTCTTGTTCAACTTACACATCAGTGACCTAGATGAAGGGACAGAGTGTACCCTCAGGAAGTGCCTTCTCTGCAGTACCATGTGCAGTTCTGGGATCCCCAGAGAGACAAGGAACTACTGGAGAGGGTCCAGAGGGCTTCAAGGACTATGAGGAGCCTGACTCATCTCTTTTATGATGAAAGGCTGAGAGAGATGGCCCTGTTTAGCCTGGAAAAGAGATCACTGAGAGATTTTATCAATGCATACAAATATCTTAAGGGCAGTTGTCAAGATGATGCAGCTGGAATTTTTCAGTGGTGCCCAGTGCGAGGATAAGGGAAAATGGGCATAAACTAAACCACAGGAAGTTACATATGAATATGAGGAAGAACTTTACTTTGAGGCTGACAGAGCACTAGAACAGGTTGCCCAGAGAGGTTGTGGAGTCTTCTTCCCTGGAGATATTCAAAACTCATTTGGACACGATCCTGTCTAACCTGCCTTAGGTGAACCTGCTTTAGCAGGAAAGTTAGACTCAGTGATCTCCAGAGGTCCCTTCCAACCCCAACCGTTCTGTGATTCTGTGATGGTATCAGCTGTATCTGCCTGTTGTCTAAGAACTCGTTATCAGAAAGGCATATATTGAGAACTTTTTTCCCTATCCTTAAGTCACTTTCATGAAAAAGTTTCAAACTCTTCATAAAAGGATTTTGCAGGAGTCTTAATCACATTTCTATGCTGCAGAAAGGAAAGTGTTGGAAAGGAGGAAAGAAGGAAAGCCTCAGCTTTAGGCACCATCTAAAAACTGTATCAAGAAAGAGACCAGAGTGAAGAACCGTGTCAAGAAAGAGATGAAAGTTAGGCTGCCATGGCTACTCTCTTGGGTACTAAGAGGCAGAGAAGGGAGGAAAACCCCTAAGTTGTGGAGTGTGTGGCTGCAAAATTTTGCTGAATAGAGTCTCTCAGTTAGTTGCTGAAATGTTCTGCAAATTATCTGGTCTCAACATGCCTGTCTCATTGACGGCTGGTCTTTGGCTGACAGAGGTAAATGAAAACATTGAGATGTTAATGGGCCCAGTTTGCTGTTATACATATGACTGCCCTGTTTTACTGAATCTCTGAGACAGCTGATACCATCCCTACTTCATTTTGATCTGTGTTAGTTTTAAGTGAACTATACATGATTCATTATTGCTATACATATTTTTTCATTCAGCATCTAAGAGAATATTCTTGCCTTTAATATTAATTTTATTATCTTAATAATATCTGCAGCACAGTTAATATTAAAAGTCAAACTTCAACTGTGGCATTTGCATTATTATCTTTACTTCTCTGTCACTAATTATATACTATGCCACCAGAAATCCATCAACAACTCTCTTCATATGAAACATCAAACAGAATCAAGAACATGGTCATTTGGAGCAGTGCCTCTTCAACACAATTGAATGGAAAGAAAATACATGTTTACCATAATCAAGCTTTTAAAAGGAAAATCTTGCATTTTTCAGAAATATAACCAAACCACACATATCTGTCTCTGATCAGGAAACACATAATTAACGTATTTTGTTTTGAAATTATTCATTTCTTGCAACTATTTCTTCAAACTGCTTTTTGTATTGGTTTAATTCTACTATTAACAGATTGTATTATGGAAACTGTTTTATGTTCATGTTTCTCAGATTGGCTAAATGTTCAAATACAGGACTCTAGCTGTATCTCAGGGGAGAGAATTGGGATCTTAAATGAAGAAAAAGATAATATGTTATTACCAAAGTAAATTCAAGTGGAATGTTTCTGGTTATTTCTGGTTGAAATAGGAATGCATCAATAATGAATTCAATAGAAAATTTCAACTTGAAACCTAGGGAAAATGCTGATATTCCAGCTTTGTATTCTAATACTGAATTATTTACTCTTCCATTACTATAGGAATTCAGTAACATGTTCTACAATCCACACATCTGTGGATGCAGGATTCAGGGTATACATTTCTAAGTGTTTATGCAGGCTTTTTATAGCTAGTCATGGGCAGCCTTTTCTATATTTTGATATTTTCTCACACACTTCTTGCAGAATTTTAATAATTCTTAGCTATCTGTGCTAGTGAGTTATTAGGCTCAGCTAAATGCAAGGCTTCAATGTAGTTCTACTTTCCCTCTGTATATTCTGCCCACAGATCTATCTACCTTAGTGCCCTACTAACTTTTCCAAATTTTCCCAAGTGCCTCAGAAGTCTCCCCAGTATGAGGAAAAATTAATTCTTCTGCTATGTCTTTATCACATTTCCACTGTTGTCTTTGTCTGAGAGCAGATACATGAACAGGAGCACCAGCTTCATGCTAGGAATTAAACACAGAATTCTACCTCTTTCCTAGGGGACACCTGTGAATGATGCAAAAGATCTCAACATTGGGAAGATTTTCTTTAATCATCTACATAGCTTGGATTTTTATTTGGCAGCTGTAAATAAATATTCCCTCAACCTTCATATAAATGTCTTTTCCTCTTCCATGTTTCTGTCTCTGAGTAACTATAACCAGTTACTAACTCCCTCATTTTTCTTCAAGTGGTTAATTCTTTCTTGCCAAAAAGGCAATCAATGTTATGGAAGGTGGTGAGAAGTGAAAAAGAGGGCTGTTCCCTACTGAAAAAGACAAGTTATTTTAAATTGCAAGGAAAACATAATTATAGATAATAACCACAGATTACATTTTCTACATACATGCACTAATTTAATCACCTATTAGGTGATTATATTTTTTATGGATTTTTTACTTTCTATTTGGCATTACATATAAAAAATGTAATACACAATAAATGAAAACTGACAGCATCTATCAAAATTACCCCCAGAAATATTTAATTCTTGATAAACATAATAAGAAAGTTCCTGAAGTACTGAGAGTGAAATGTAATAGTCTTTATCTACCATCAGTCAACTGTGAAGCTAACTCAATAACACAGAAATTTTTGTTCAAAATATATTCTATTATTTGCTACTAAAACCTTGTGGCTAATAGAAACCATTTCATATATTTCCCATGTGAGTCTAGGTCAGCTCTTAATCATTGTACAAAGTATATAAGGGTAAAAAAATAGAGAACAAAAATACAGGCTTTGCCAATCATGTGTGGGATCATTATTATTTATTTAAAAGACGTAAGAGTCACAGAAACAACATTTAGAGTGTATCACATACCAGACTAAATTAGCAAACCTACAGGTAACACAATATTATATCTTCTACAGACTTCCATGGTGTGTGCCCAGGTGTGGAGGAAAGATCAGTGTCTCATACACTCCCCTCTCAACTTTTACTAAATTCATAATGGCTAAACTAAAATAGTCTAAACTATCAGAGGTTCCTTGAGATAAACATCCTACTTATATATCAACAACCCTTCATAGATGTACATATTTAGCTCTTTCTTTTTACTTGCTTGGTGATCAGCTTGGTGGTTTAAAACAATGGTACTTACTTTTGCAGACTACTTGGGAAAGAAAAGTAATTAATTCTAGTCACATAGCAACACTCTCTTCTTAAAACAACACTTCTTACAAAAAAAATAAAATAAAATAACCAACCTTCTCTTCTTCCCTTCCTTCATGGCCATTCAAAACTTCCCTAATATTATAGCTTGTTTTGATTGAATCTGCAAAATGAATATTATCATTCTGATACTTTGTACCTTAAGTTTCTTCTATGTGCTGATCACAATAGTATCTTTCAGGCTCCAATGGTTTTGGATTAAATCCCTAATTTCTCACTTGAGAAAGTAACAGCAATGATTTCTCCTATCTGGCTAATGAGAGTTTAGCACTGTCACCATGTAAGATATTGTGTCCTTGTTGTCCTGTTTCTGCCAAAAAAAATTATCATAATAAATGCAATAGAATAAGAGGTTTCTTTTTATCTTGGCATACCTAACAGCTGTTTATTTTGAACATGGAACTGATTCTTTAAAGCCTCCAACTTTTCACAAACAGCAATCTGGTTTTAATTAAATTGTTTGCAGAGAACTTCATTATAATAAAAAATAAGAGTCCTGCTAATCTCATATTTTGAATTTTTTGACCATGACATTCACTTAGGTTCCTAAGTCAAGATCCTGAGGTACTTTGGAGGTACATATAGTGTAGCATAATGAAAGTGGGAACAAATACATATATTACATGGAGGTGGAAATTGAGGGAAAAGTTTTGCAGTCACATAGATAGAGTGTGTTCTATCTAGTATTTCTCTGAGGAAATTGTTTCCTGTATGTGTAGTGCTGAGTCCCAGAATTTGGATCCAGACACCAGTGCATCAGACAGGACGAACCAGCAAATGCCAAGGGAGCTCTTGGACATCATTTCTAGGCCACTGTTAATCATCTTTGAAAGGTCATGGAGAACAGGAAAGGTACCTGAGGACTGGAGGAAAGCCAGTGCCAACCCAGTCTGCAAAACATCATGAAAAAGGACCCAGGAAACTATAGGCTTGTCAGCCTCACCTCCATCCCTGGAATGATACAACAGCTCATGCTAGATGTCATCTCTAGGCATGTGAAGGAAAAGGTGATCAGGAGTAATGAACATGGCTTCAAGAAAGGAAATCATGCTTGACCAATCTGATAGCCTTCTATAACGAGACAACTCTCTGGATAGATGTGGTCTCTGGCCAGCAGTGATGTTGTCAACATTTAGCAAGGAAGCGTGGGCTGGACAACTAGACAGTGAAGTGGACTGAGAACTGCCTGAATGGCAGAACTCAAAGGGTTGTGATCAGAGGTGTGGAATCGAGTTGGAGACCTGCAGCTAGCTGTGTTTCACAGGCACCAGTACTAGGTCCACTCTTGTTCAAATTATACATCAACGACCTGGCTGAAGGCACCGAGTGTACCCTTAGCAAGATTGCTGATGATACAAAACTGGGAGGAGTGGCTGATTTGCCAGAATGCTGTGCTGTTGTTCAGACGGATCTAGACAGGCTGGAAAGATGGGGACAGAGGAACCCTCTGAAATTCAACAAAGGCAAGTGCAGAGTCCTGCACCTTGGGAGGAATAACCCCATGCACCAGTACTGGCTAAGGGCAGACCTGCTGGAAAGCAGCTTTGAGGAGAAGAGTCCTGGTTAACAAGTTTTCCATAAGCCAGCAATGTACCTTTGTAGCCAACAAAGCCAATGGTGTCCTGGGGTGCATCAGGAAAAGCGTGGCCAGCAGGCTGAGGGAGTAGTCCTCCCTCTCTACTCAGCCCTGGTGTGGCCTCCTCTGCAGTATTGTGTCAAGTTCTGGGCTCCCCAGAGAGACACAGAGCAAGTCCAGTGAAGGGCCAGTAGAATTAAGATTCTGGAGCATTTCTCATGTGAGGAAAGGGAGGAAACTGGACGTGTTGAGCCTGGCAACTAAAAGGCTCGGGGGATTTGATCAACGTATATAACCCTTATCTGAAGGAAGGGTTTCAAGACTCTTCTCAATATGGTGCCAGGCTATAGGAAGAGAGACAATGGGCATAAACTAAACCACAGGAAGTTACATATGAATATGAGGGAGAACTTTACTTTGAGGCTGACAGAGCACTAGAACAGGTTGCCCAGAGAGGTTGTGGAGTCTTCTTCCCTAGAGATATTCAAAACTCATTTGGACACGATCCTGTCTAACCTGCCTTAGGTGAACCTGCTTTAGCAGGAAAGTTAGACTTGGTGATCTCCAGAGGCCTATTTACAACCTCAACCATTCTGCGATTCTGCGATTCTGTATGTACTGTGATATAAATTCTAGCACTCAAAAATTCTGTTCAACAAGTTAGACATACATGCTGGGGTAATAGGCATAACAATATAGAGTAAGGACTGGCAATCTTCTGTCAGCATGTACTAGCAACTATTCTCATTTATTGTAACACCTCCAGTTCAGCTGGATTAGACTGTGGCAACTATATTTCCTCCCTTACTGAGGAGGCAGAAACCTGGCACCAAGGCCACATGATCACTTCCTTTTGCCCAGAAGTGGTGAGGCAAAAGCAGAGCAGCAAAGGTGCCCTGCCTGCACTAGTGGTATGGAAGCCAAGAAAGTCTTACAGTATACAGCAACTTTGCCTAAGTGTAGATAAACCCTGGTATTTGCTGCAGGGAGTAGCATCCCTAATCTCTATTACTCCATAACTCGTTTTAGTCCTAACAGCACCTGAGCTATTTCTGCCTCCAGAGCAATTTAAAGACGGTATCACCCCTGTCACCTTGTATTTCAACTTAACACATTCATATTTCATCCCCAACATAGACCAAAATTGCAACATCATTTTAAACTTTATTTTACACACCCAGTCCCAGAATACCATTATTCAATATCGTCACAATTTGTTTCTCCAGATTCCTTCCATAAGGACTATATGGGGGGAAAAAAAATCTCTCACTAGCAGGCATAATTAATTTTGTGTTTGTTTTTAAAATAATCAGCTAATTAGTGGTGTGACATAGTTCATTTGTGACTTTAAAAATATTTATGATCCTTTACGTTTTGATTCTGTGCTTTGGAGGAAAATACAGCGTTTAGAGTGTAGAACATCATTGCCAATTTTCTTTAAAAGATTTGGACTGCTGGACTAAACCTGCCCTATTAGTTACCAGTTCACAATACAGATCAGTCTTATGCAAAGGAAGAGTCAGAGAACGCAGTTGTCCTAGCTGCATCTTCTTCTGGGTATGCTTGGTATGTTTGAAAAGCATCATAATGCGTCTTTTGAGAATTCCCCATCTCCTTACACCACTGCAACAGTAAGTCAGTAAGTGGAGCAAAAACAAAATTTGGGCTTTGAAAATGAAACTCTTGAGATAGCTGTGAATGTGCAGGTGTTTTGTGACTATTTCTAATATTAGATAATATTTATTACCAAAATAATCCTCCTATGCCTCCTATACACCAAAATCATAGCAACATAAAAATACATAAAGAAATAGCCCCCAACAGTTTCCCTCTACAGCCACATTACAAGTACTTAATCTAACATGGATGGCAACATAAAGCAATTCTAATTTATATTCCTGTGAAGCTGCTCCTCCTCAGTAGAGATGAATACCACTTTCAAAAAAAAAACCTAAACAAAACAAAAGCAAAAAACCCTACTGTCATTATAATACCTGCAGAGCGATACCACTAACAGACCTGGCTGTTTGTTTCTAAGGAAGAACAGCTGTGCAACAGACTGTCTGAACAGTCCCTATTACAGAATGCAACATGGATCACTGACACAAAGGAAGCATTACACCAGCTGGCTTTCTGTCTTAGCTCTATTTCTATTCCTAGATGATTTACCTGTTCTCAGTCCTGTCACCTTAGCACTTCTACTACCCAATTAAAAAATGATGTTGCTAGATTCTTTCTGCTGTAAATTAGATATGTTATTTTTCAGATCAAACTGGCTACTTTTTTTTTTAACTTTGCAATGCATGACTTATTTTTAAACTTATAAAAGCTGCTTGATTATTTATTTGTGGTGTATTTTGTTCTCTTGTAGAGTTTAGATCAGAAAAATTCTTTCTAATGTATTCATATGCAGTGATCTACATTTCCTAATCATAATCATGTCAGCAAAAGTGGAGCTGCTCTTAGGATAACATTTTAGTCTAGAAAATGATTTCCCTTTAAAATGGATTCAATGGACATGATGATATAAAAAGGAGATGCAAAATTACACACAACAGTTTGCATAATCAAAACAGATATGTTTTGTATTCAGGCAAGATTTCTTTTTGCTACATTAAATGGAAGAAAATAGACCTTTTGGAATTCTGCAAGTGTGCTATGGTTGTAAATGCAGTAGCAGTGGAATTCCAGTAGGATTATGAAGAGTATGTACTGAACTTGAAAAAAGTATTCAGCCAAGATAGAGAGGAGCAAAGTGAAAGGATAACTGGAATTGTTTTTTTAACTGACAAGTCCATTTATTTAAAATTGGAACTATATTTTCTACATTGTAAGTAAAGTTAAATTTATGAAAGGTTGAAATATGGAAGTGTATCCTTTTTGTGTAGGAAATTTACTTGTTCTCTTTTAAATCAATGTGAGTTCAAAAGAGATGTAATGAGTATAGAGCTTTGTTCAGCAAATAATAACCAAGGTATATGCATGCCTAAATTCAGAAAAAAACTTGCACATGTTTTGGAGTAATGTTTGAAGTGCTCTGCAGGTGTCTCCTAGAGACAATGTTGCTCAGAGCAGACTTCAAATTAGCATTTCTCTTCCCTAATGAACAATAATCTTGATTCAACACATGAAAATAACATATTACTGGCTACAGAAAGCACTGTTTGTTTTCAAGAATGATGTGAGGATAACATGACAGTCATGTGAAGGTTAGTGAATGGAAAAAAAATTACCCCTTCAGTTTTAATGACTTGAATTAATAGGTGTTGAAGCTGGTCATAATTGGAGTTCTCTGTCCCCTGAAATTTTACAAGATTTCAGTTTTCCTTATTATGCCTTAAGAACAAATTAGAATCTTTGCAAAGTGTGTATAAAATCAAGGAAGAGACTAGGTGGTAAGTTGCATGTCAGGCAACCCAATTGTTATACAGAGGACCCAGGTTCAGGTTCCTTACCTACCAGACTTCCAGTACTTGGCCAGCCTAGATAAATTTTAAATGTCTCTTAAGAAGATGGGTTACTAGGATTTCATTGAAAATGGTAAGTAATAGAGCAGTAAATGATGACAGGGAAAGGAGAAAATGGACTCTAAAACTTTACAAACAAACTTTGACCTTGTGTCTCTGGATTCCTGAGAAATTAGGGTTCCTGACTACCACACACGTTTTTCTGTCTTCTTTTCAGTACTTAAAATCAAATTCCATTTTTGTTGCATGAAGATGACACTGAATTTTACTCTTCAGCAAAAATAACCGAGACAACAGAGAAAATTTTGACTTAATAGGAACTTTCCCTCTAAAGTGACATCTTTGTATAGGTAGAAATTATTTCTGCTGGTGCACTCACAAGTCAGTTTTTGAGTATTGATTTAATAATGAGAAGTAGCACACTGTCTACAAGTAAATGCTTAATATATAGCTATCATCTGTGCAGAAAAGCCTCCAGCCATGAGTCATAGGTAAAGTCCTCATTAGAAGATACTCAAAAAGTCTCCAAGTAAGGCTGTATTAATACAGCCTCCTTACCACAGCATATAGACTACTGTTGCTCAGACCTGAAAGGATCAAATATTTTAAATGCACACAAGCTTGATTTATAAAGCCACTAACTAAAAGCAACTTACTTCTGTTATTTACTAATCACTAAAACATAAAACCTTATTTTTATTGCTTCCAGACAACAGTGATTAAGAATTTATGCAAGGTATCTGACTTCAGTTGCAATGATTACTGTCTGCTTCACAGTGTTTACTGCATTTAAATTCATAGTGGCTTTGTGAGGTAAAAAAAAAGTGCAATTGTTCATACAAATGAAGAGCTAGTAGAGTTTAAGATGAATGACAAAATTCTAAAAATTATTTAGATGCTTGAATCCTACTGAGTTCAAGGAGCTGAAATATATCTTTTGAGGGTATGTGTCTGGAGTGATAGGCAGGATTCATCTCACTTTACTTTAAACTGTCTAAGCAATTTGTCAGCTCTCCCTCCACAGAAATGCAGGGCCACAAATCTCTAGAGAGCAATTCAGTCTTTCCCCATGCAGGATCTAAGCCAGATGAATCAATTATTCTTTAAAATAATTTAGTCTCCAGTGATTACAGAAAGAGCCTAAATGTTTTTTTTTTGTAAATTGCACATTGAATATAGTCACAGGGAAATGAAATGATTCCTACCTGTTGGATTCCAGAGAAGTTTTAGGCCACCTTATTGTCCACTCCAAATTAACAGGAGGGATCATCAGCCTCATCAATGTGCTTCTACTGTACCTAAACTGAAAAGTCATACTAATGAGCCACAGAAATGGGATGTACGTCCTGTCCCACCAGAAATCAAAGAGAAGTAATTGTCATAATAAGCCTCAGAGGACTTACAGGATTTCTGGTGGTCTAAGTCTCCCCTAGTGATTTCTGAAAGCCATGTGTCTAGAGCCCTTGCAGATTGAAGCTCCTGAATTTAAGCTGCCCAAGTTGTGCTGGAGTAGCCTAAATTCCACCTTGTTTGCAGTGGGAGTTAATTTCTTGGATACAAAAATTTCAAGCCATTGAAACCCATTAATTCTCGTGTAATTTTAAAATCCTTTCCCTCAAGGTTTTTATCTCTGGACAACCACTAGCAGACATATGTAAAATTAGTACTTTTTGTTTCAGTCCTGTTTTAATAGCTGGGTGTTTGCAAAATTAAAAAGATATCATTACAATAGATAATGACTGTTGTAATTGCTTGTAGTCTCAACAGAGACTTTTATTGGGAAAAATATGTCTTACCCTTACATTACCAGATTTTGCCTCTAGCACACAATCATGACTGGAAAGAAAAATCAGACGCACAGTGCAACCATTCTGTGAATAAATAGAGGACTTTACTTCCAGGCCTTACACACCTAACAGTCTGGTCCTCTAAAGAAACTTGAAAAAATAATAAACAGCATGCTGTTGGCAACAGCATCTACTGCTTACCAAAAGGCTATGTAGATTCATGAACTGGAAGGGTTTTCCATCTAGCAAAAAAAAAGTAAGGATCTATATTTCATTACAGTTGCACACTGTGGTGTGACTGATTGGTTGTTGCAGAGCTAATAAAAAGATGACTACTTGCAGCTGATATCATATCCTATTTCCATCTAATTTGACGGTTTTCTGCTGGGCTGATGGGAACCTGTAATCACAAAACATTGAAGATTCAGCTATTTCAAAGCCTGGGTGCAATTTCTACTGTTTTCTGACTATTTAGCCTTGCTTCTTAGAAATCCAACCTCTTACTATTTGTTATGAAGATAGTCATTAAAGCGTACACTAACACTATCTTATTTAAATTTTACTTCAGCCAAACATATGAGAATAAATATTATATTTTTATGCCAGAGAGAATTATAAGTTTTAATTCTTATTATCGGTACCTAATGACTAAGCAATGTACTATCAGTAAAGTAAAAAGACACCGCCTCTGCCTTAAAGGACTTCTAAATAGCAGCTCAAGGTAGAAAATCAAAAAAAGTGAGGGCAATCATTCACAATGACAGGATTGTCACCGACTACTTCCATTAAGAATTTATACTTGAAATCTTCTTTTTTGAACCTATTTTTACTACAGAACCTAGGAGAAGGTTTTGTAAATCCGTGGTAGACAGAGTTCTAAAAGCCTTTTTATTAAACTGACAATTACTTGGAAACGCAGCGGGCCCAAACTTTCTAATGGCTAAATGTAGCCAGGTATTCCCCACCTACTTTCCCAAATACAATAGATATAAGCAGACACAAATGGCTGCCTATATAGCTGTTATCCGATGGCAGTGAGGTGGTAAGAAAAAAGCCAAATCAATGCTATTTTAAATATTCCTGCTCTGACAATTAAAATATGGTCCCGAAACATAATGAATAAACATTTCTAGATTTTTTCATTTTTTTTTTAATTCAGGCTCTGAAAACAGGCAGGAGAATTTTCCATCAAGCCATAGAAATTACTAGACCTATACACAGTCTCAAAATGCCAAAGCTAAGCATATGATTATCTTCCTGAACTGGTCTCATTAGTTGCGTGATTTTTCACTTTCTCAGTTTAACATATCACTGGAAAAATTATTTTTATAACTTCATAGTCACTAAGATCTAGCATAGATCTTCTTTTCAATTACACTTTTATATAAAGACACATGTAATAGAATATATGTGTGTCTATAAGCTATTATGCTTCAGCAACCATGTACCAAGTTCTGAAAGTTAAGATAGTTTGAAAGATCTCTTCCAAATTTTTCATTCAGAATTGCTCACACAATTGAACTAGTCTACAAAATATCAGTCTTTTATTAAAGTTAGATCCATTAAAATATGATCAAAAAAATGCATAGAAGATATGTGATAATTTTTAAATTACAAACAGAAACAATACCTGTGTTTCTGGATTAGTGGTTTTTTTCTTTGTTATTAGTGAAGTTGTTGTGGTCATTTTGTTGTACCTAACTTCTCATGTCTTAAAATGGAAGAGGAAAAAAAAAAAAAAAACAGAAAGAAAGAAAAAAAAACCAGAAAGAAGAGAAAAAAACATAAAGCTGGTGAGAGCAATGGAAGGCATGTCATACCAGGAGAGGCTGAGGGCTCTGGGTTTGTCTAGTTTTGAGACAAAGAGGCTGAGGGTAACTTTCTTGCTGTCTATAGCTTCCTGAGAAGGGGAGGTGGAAAGGGAGGTGCTGATCTCTTCTCCCTTCGATCCATTGACAAGATGTGGGTATGGTTCAAAGCTTCTCAAGGGGAGAAGCATTTCTTTACTGAGAGGGTGGTCAAACAGTAGAGCAGGCTTCCTAGAGAGCTGGTTTATACCCCAACCCTGTCAGTGTTTAAAAGTTATTTGTAAAATGCCCTTAATAAATTCTTTAACTTTTGGTCAGCCTTGACGTGGTCAGGCAGTTGGAACAGGTGATCACTGTAGGTCCCTTCTAACTGAAATACTCTGTTCTATTCCTAACACTAAACCAAGATTTTACAATAGCAGCCTCCATAGGATGATTAAATAAGTAACAGAAAATATCACCATGTTTTTGCATATTTTCAAAACAAATCTTTATTTTCCTCTGCCTGTCTTTATAATGTAACAGCAGAGACATTACCAACAGCATGATTTTATAGCTGTCTATAATTGATTTCTGAAAACTATCTTTTAGTATGGTTAACTCGAATAAGGAAGTTTCTATGTTGAAAACTTAGGAGAATGCATTGTTTCTAGATCACTGTGAATTGCATACTTTCATTTTATAGGAATTATTTCCCTATTTAAATTTTGAAAATATTCCATCTTTTTCTCTGTGAGTATGAACTTGGGCACTGAAACCAATGCAACTTCTTTTGTAATTGTTGGCCTCTTTGCTATTTGAAAGGTCAACATACTTTAACTAAACTTAAATTACAAGTAATCAAAACCAACAAAACCAGAACCATTCATATGCTTCCTTCTTTAATAAACACTGTTACTTCCTCAGCACAGGAAACTATTATATTTGCCTAATTGGGTTTGCTCAGCAATGCTCTGCATTAATGGTATCTCTGTGGCATTTACACATTTCCAAAGGAGTTACAGCAAGAGACAGAAATGGGCATGGTTTTAATTTATTCATCAATACTAACGAGAAATGGAACAAGAAGATGTCAGAATGGTATTTCAGGGATATGAAATACTAAGATTTCATGGAAATTTAATGGAAAACTATTACCATCCAAACATACAAAGAAACTATAGCTTTATTTGCACTTCAGTAATACATGTAGCACTTAAGAGGTAGTAGGCTGGGTACCAAAATATTTTTCTGTAAACATTTTTCTGTAAACAGAACACAGTGTTAATAGGGATTGGTCTTATTATTGCCAGAATCCCCTTATGCAAAATTAGACTTATTTCTTCTGAAATGTTCCAATGAATATGACTAGCAGTTAACAAAGCATGAAACAAGACATTTCTTGGATAGTTGTTCATGTGGCCTTGAATGCAGAAACTGAAGCTTGTAATTATTAAAAAAAAAAAAATCTCCCACAATTTTACAACATATATTTTCATGCTGTAAATGGTACCTAAAATTCCCCTATTATTCATCCATAAATTCTATGTCAGCATGTCAAATACTGGGGACATTTTATATTTATAGTAGTTAACTCAGTCTAGAAAGTAATTATGAGTATGTGTAATGTTCTAAAGTGAGAAGGTGACTGGGCTCTAGTGGAGCAGCCTCAAGCGGGCTGTACAGCTGCAGTTAGCTATTGAGACCTTAGTGTCTTGAGCAGAGGGCCATACTAGACATGATTACACACTTTTGGATCACAGATGACTTGCATCTTGGGAGGGTGAAACATAGGAAACTTTCCGCCAACATAAATGCATGTAGATAAGTAATTTGACAGCTACTATTTATCTTGAACTTTTTAGACAGTCATATCTATACCGAGAAAATAGGAAGTGTGTCTCTGCCTCCACGTCTAGGAATATGACCCAGCAAAGCCTGATCACAGGACAAGATATTGAAACTAACACCTCTCTGTACCCAGCTTTGCACAACTTCTTTATTGCAGGAATACTTTTTTGTTTCCCCACTCTGGGAATGCAATGGAAGCTGCAGTCGTGCCTTCTTCAAGAAAGACAATTAGATGGCTGGGTGGTACAAGGTTTTATAAAAACGGCACTTGTTTTTATAAAACCTTGTACCACCCAGCCATCTAATTGAAATTTAACATATGTGAAGGCTTTCACGTATAGAAATAGGCAAGTAAAAGAAAAAGCACTTATAGAATTAATAAAAACCTATGATGTTTTTGATGAAAACCAGAAATCAGGAAGTTAAAGATGGGGTGTGGCAGGAAAGGAAGCATATCTGACTCATGCCAGGAGAAATTAGGTGGAAACAAGTGCAGTAAATCCTATGAAAAGGAAGAATTTGAATAATTGGAGAGAATCATAGAATCATAGTTAGGGTTGGAAAGGACCTTAAGATCATCTAGTTCCAACCCCCCTGCCATGGGCAGGGACACCATCTCATCCAAGGCTTTGTCCTTAACCAGAAAACCTTTAAACAGAAAGGTCACTGACTGTGGACTACAGGAAAACATGCTGGTAAGGGCAGAAAAGTGCAACAATTCATGTGTGCTTCAAGGAACCCAGTTTGCTCTGGAGCAGTTAAACATCTGATGCTAATAATATATAGACAAGCCCAAAAAGTTGGTAGGAAGAATGCTATGGCCTAGAGCACAGAATCTTGGTATGGATTTAAGGATATTGCAGTCCTTTTCTATTTCTGCTAATGACTTTGAATAGCGCCTCAGTTTCCCCATTTGTAAAACAGAAATAAAGATCCTAGCCTTCTTTCAAACACTCCTAATAAAATATACTAAAAGCCAGTTGCTGTTAATATTATTGCTGCTGTACTGAGGTAAGTTCTCTAGAATTTGTAAGAGTATCTCATACCTACCACCTTTGTTATCAATGAAATTGTTAACAGCATAGGTCCTGGAAAAATTGTTGCTAATAACTAAAAATCAGTTAACTTTAATTTTTAAAATGGGAATTTTGGTGAAATTAAATGGAGAAACTAGAGTTTAATTGTATGAGCTTATATATGTAATGGCTTGCCAATAACTTTCTCTCCAGCCACATACTCTTGTCACTGTCCATACACTGGCTTGCATGCTTGCCTAGCCACTTGGTGAGGCAATTAAATTTGCTAACCCAGCAGAAAACTAATCCGGGGTGGGAAGGCAGGGGGAGGAAAAAGGGGGAACAGGACCATCCTTTTCAGTGGTAACAAGCTGTTAGATTGGCTCAACTGCATCATATAACACCACGATTTTTATGCTTGGCAAAGTATTTAGATTCTTGTTCATCAAAGCAATTAAAAGTGTTTATAAATGAAGCATATGAGTAATCTCACGCATATTCAGTAGAACATTTACCTTTACACTTAGGTTTTATATGCTTTCCCATTTATATAAGTGTTTTGGTAACTGGCTGGCATTGTTCGTGTTCTTGAAATTAAGCACATCTTTAAGAGCAGTGCTGAATTAGAGTTAACAAAGTTTGGAACTTCATTCTGTGGTGCTATACATAGAGTTAGTCAGAGTCTTTGCTCATTTGTAGTCAATTCAACTACACACTAGCTTCTAATTCTTAAAAATCTGTTGTAAAATCTTACCCTTTTTATTCATAACCATAGCATGTCATTTTCATGGTCTTGGAGAAGTACAGCATCTAAATGGCATGAGGCATACCCTCTTGACTGATATGCATTTGGCGGCTTTACACGAAAACTTATTTTGATATCCATGTAGTTACAGGATCTTTATTCTCCTTCTGTGTGTCAAAAACCGATAACAATGAAAATTAAATGAATATAAAACTTTGAGGAGAAATCACTCAATTTTGTAAGTGAAACAGCTTTTAGCATGAAAAGCCTAGCTTTTCAAAATGATTGAGTAAAATTTTCCCTGTTTATTTTGAAGATAGTTTTTCAGAGGTAGAAAAATGTAATTATAGGAAAAGCTGTAAAATGTGAGCTGGTTGAGGCATAAAGTGCAGCACTTAGAATAAGACAATTGCCTAAATTCCCTGATTGACAGATGGATGTCACATTAGATGAAAATGATAACAGATTTAGTGGACTGAAGAATAACTTCCTCTTGACAGTGCCCTGACCCTTAACCTACAACCTGACTCCTGTTAGCTTCACTAACACAGGGTAATTGTCACAGGTGCAGGATAAAAGAAACCCCTACAGCAGCTACTACTGGTCAGAGGCTTATTTCTTTTGATGACCAGAAATGCACTGTTGAGATATAGTCAAGAAGTCCTGACCTCTGTTGACCTTTCAGAGCATTAAAATTTACCCCTGGGAAAAGGAAACTATATAAAAGGAAAATAGGCTGTTCTGACTAATGCAAAGCAATATTTTAACTGTGTAATAATTAAGTTGACAAACAAAGCAGAGTGATGGTAAAGTAATTTATTTTCATCAGCACAAAAGCATGTTTCTCACACAATTGTAACATGGTTTCAACAAAGACCAGTACTATACACTCAATAGAGTTCATGGGTTCTATAACTATGAGTAAATTCTTTACCATGTCATACTCTGGGTACGCGTACTATTCCAAACTGATTCTGTTGTATTTATATGCTAATAGTATCCTTTCAATGGAAACCAGTTCTTTGAATTGTATTTAAAAATTTAGGAAGGTAGAGGATTGTAACAGTATTTATAAATGACGTGGTGACAACTGTGAGACTTCACAAAAGTTTATACCTCCTCCTGTTAGAAAATAGAGTACATTTTATTCTTTTTTTCTTCAACAACATGAATGGGGAATTCAGAAAACACAGAGCAACACAATGAGATATGCAAATATATTTTATAATAAAAGAAAGAATATTATAGAAGAAAACAAAATGACTGTGTCTCCCATTAGAGTGAAGTCAATGCAGTAACCTTTCCATGTTGTTTTCTTTACATAGGAGAATGAATATTACACAGGAGAAAAAGAAAAGGACAAATGACTGTACATCTCATTAAAGTGAAGTCAATGCAGTAAGGAAGCCTGCCTGTGTTTTCAAAATGTTTCGTCTTAGAAAATGAAACAAAACAAAACAAAAAACCCCCAAACCACAATCAACTTCATAAACACTAGCAATAATAAATTGGTGTATTCAATTGTTGTGTTTATTGATGCTTAATACCAGGACAATCTAAATATTTATTCACTAAATATGAAGGAAGAAAAACAATGTTCTAAATACAATAGACTTACTGGGATCAAGTTGCTGTTCAGAACAGTAGAGCTCTAAAAGACCCCTATGTAAAAGGCACAAATTACTCTAAAATTCATTGAAGGTTCTTATTAAGGTCATAGGTCTTGCCCTGTGGTTATTATTCATCCACAAAATGCTCTAAGTAATATGACACTAAATTAGTATACACAAGCCTTGGGATAATTATGTAAAGACAATAAAACGATTAAGTTACTCCAAAAGGTGTACTATATAGGTAAGCAACTTCAGTTCACTGTGAAAGATGCAGAATCTTTTATTCTGACACATGTTATTAAATGATAAAAAATATAAGGACTATTCCGATGTAACTTATTGTCATGAACACTTGCAGTAATAATGCCTTCCTTCAGATTACCATCTTTTCAAATGTGATGAGAACATCAGGTAACAGTGTAAGATATGAAGGCTTAGCACGCCGTGTTGTTAGCACATTAAAAAAAAAAGAAATTGCTGGGATAATTAACAACTACCTATTTGTCTGTAGGCTGCATTCATTATGCCTGCACAAATTGGAGGTCTCCAAAATCTGTGCAGTAAAATTTACTCTTTGTTCAGGAAGTTCCCCTTGGATTTGGGTAAAATTCTGGTTTGCTGTGTCTATTGTAATTGTGACAGGCAGTTGACATGTCTCATAGTCTAAATGTAGTGGCAAGCAGGGGGTGGTACAATGATGAAAAAAACTGCCATTCATTCTTGTGCAAAGGAAAGGTGTTTCTTAGCATATTCCAACCTATGTTCAGTCTAGAGTTGGGTCTCTGAGGTTGAAGGTCAAATCTGTGAGGTCAAAACTATTTCTTGTCAATCTTCGTTCACTAATGACACATGAATTGGAAATTAGAACAAAGTAAGTAAAACGAATAGCCAGAAGGTGAGTGTCTGTTTTATTACTCAGAAGAGCTGGGAAATCTGGCCAATTGTTGCCCTATGTGGCTTGAATGACAGTTGTTAAGTTGAAAAAGGGACAGTGTGATGGGAATGCCACTTTAAATCTCAATTACCTCCTCCACTCCAATCAGCTTGGTAGAGCTTTAATGAAGTGCAATTCTCTGTCCTTTTCCTCATACTTCTATCTCCAGAATAAGCCTCACATTCAAGTTTGACAGCAGTACAATCAGTTTTCCATTCATCACTGGCCCTGTTTTAACCCTGCTGAAAAAGGGCCTAATGTACGTGGCAGTGATGGCAATTAGGCAGAAAAGTAATATTAGAAACAGACAAAAGCCTGAGTCTTTTAGCATTACAGGTGTTGGTTGGGGGTTTTTTTGGTGGTTTTTTTTTTTTTTTTTATAGCCCTTTCTAGACATAAAGGAACAGGCAGTGTTGTTAAGTTCCCTTCTTCAGTCTTCTCTTAAGCTGAAAGTCCAACGATTTCAAGATTCAATTAATTAGAGACATGGAGAGCCAAAGAACAAGGTAAAAGCTACGTTCCTTCTAACTGAAGACACACTTAGTAATTGGCCTCTTATTAAAATGGATATCTTCTGGGTGTATGTTTAATAAGGTTGATAAAAGTTGTCATTTCCTCATTAGGACAGTGGATGAATATACTCTGAGTGCTAGTGTTTAGAAAAGAAAAGAACAAATGTAAAAATAGTGCTCTCTTAAAAATGTAGGAATGTAAAAGTTTAAAACAGAGACGCTTGGAATAAAACTCTGGGGTAGGAAGAGAGGAAATTATCGTGCGTGTGTCTATGCATATACAAACACAAAAAAAAGCAAAGGGAAAGGACTCTACTGGATGCTTCACTTTCTTATTTTATCTGCATAGGCAAAATACAGACAGCCTTTGAGCTCCACAACACGGACTGCCACTGCCCTGTTAACATGACATTTTGCCTGGAGGAACGAGGTAGAGAGGCAGGTTACAAGAGACTTCTGCTCTTCTGTTTCTCTGCTTAATCGTCTTCTTTTTATGTCATATAGAGAATTGTGTGCATACTGACGTATGCAATCTGAAACACACATACTCTGGATTAGAGTGCCTGGGGTTTTTGTTTTTTTTGGGTTTTTTTTTGTGGGTTTTGTTTGTTTGTTTGTTTGCTTTTTGGTTGGTGGGGTTTGTTTGGGGTGTTTTTTGGGGGGTGGTTTTGGTTTGGTTTCCTTTTTTGGTTTTCAGCGGGTTAGATAAATTTCCGTAACAGTTCTTTTTATGTCATTTTTTTAAGTTGTCAGCAAGGTTGGGGTGGCTTTTTTGTTTTGGTTTGTTTGATAGATTCCACAGGAACATGTGGCACTGGTGCAAGGATTTTGTTTAAGAGAATGGGCGTTTGGAGGTAAAAAAAAAAAAAAAAAAAAAGAAAAAAAGAAGAAAAAAAACACCAAAAAAACTCCAACACGCAGCAATTAGGCGGCTCTTGCTGCTCATTGGGGATGTGACACAAGTGGGTGATAGTGGCTTTCACCTCTCGCACTCCCTTCTCTCCTGCCTGATTCCTAGAACAATCCCTGTCAGAAACACTCTTTGAAAAAGGCTGCATTAGACAATGGCTCTTCACCCTTATTTTACGCTTTAAGTACTGGAGCAGAATGCTGTAAGGGGCTGAAAACAAGGCGTAATCTGAGAAAGACGCGCAGGCATTGTTATAACTGTGAAAACCAGAAGAACCCTTTTCAGAGCCATGACTGAAAGTGCTATGAAGACCTTTAGTCCTTTGCACTCTCCCAATCACCAATTAGACAAACATTAACATCAATTAAGCTGTTATACGGCACAGGTTCCATATAATTACCTTAATGGGTTGACGCTTTCTTTAGCAGCAATTTCTTAAACAAACTTCATCTTTTGTGCAACAGGCTAAGAAAATTTTCAGCAGGGAGCATTTCCTTTTGTCAAGTTTTCTAAAGAGACAGCTGAATTGTTCTATTTAACAACAAACACCTTCACTAAGGACCCTCGTCTTGTCCCCGTTCCCACCACATTTGACTACTAGGCTCAAAGCTTATTAACCGTCAGAGACAAAAAAACTGACTAGCCAGGGGAGCACAGACACATGCAGGGAGGGCAGTACACAAAGAGCCTGTGAGCCTGGCACTGGTTTGCAAGCAGACCCTAGGAGAAAGCACCAATTGAATTAGTTGCCTATTTAGTATCCAAAGAGCCAGATCTGTCCTTACCAAAAGCACAAAGAAAACGAAATAGAAAAACAGGATCTTGCTCATACAACAAGACAAATCTGTCTAATTTATTTTGTACCAGTAAGTGCTAATTAAATGCAAGCTACTCAGATTCTTCCTGTTCCTTCATCACCTAATTCTCTTAGAATCATGACAATGCTAGTCTGATTTTTCCCCCTGTTTAACAAACATTCATTTGAAATGTACTCAAATACAGCTATAAAATGCAACCCTTATATCACTTCTAATTTTATTTTATATTATAACCCGGTGTTTTTACTTTGCTGTGAAAATACTTGGGGAGGGTGAAAATAGGGGTGGGAGGGGGAGGGGGTGGTGGAGAGAGATTGATGAAAAAGAACTTGGCAGAAACAACTCCTTAAACTATCCTTTTCCACGATGAAGAACAAATGACATGAGGTGCCTACAGTGACCTGTAGTTGTTTCCTGAGAGCCAAAGAATGCAATCAAATTTTATTGCAATTATTGAAAGTCAAAGAAATAATGTGTTTGAATAAAGATAATAATTTTAAAAGTACAAAGGAAACCCTTCAATAGAAAATGAAGCTGTTAGACGCAGGAGTGTTTATAACATGTGATTTACTCTTTTTTGCTGCTCATTCTACTCAGGCTATACTGTCTGGTCATAACA
The DNA here is from genome assembly GCF_028554395.1 of Pezoporus wallicus. Classification (NCBI taxonomy): domain Eukaryota; kingdom Metazoa; phylum Chordata; class Aves; order Psittaciformes; family Psittacidae; genus Pezoporus; species Pezoporus wallicus. Next base: position 504,046 of record NW_026641737.1, on the reverse strand, counting down.
ATACAACAGCCAGTAGGCAATTCATTTTACATATTTAAGGTCAGGGCTGGGTGTTATGTACAAGTGCTTGGTCCATTTAATCCCAACCTATTGAACACCAAGCACCACATTGGGTCAAAGGCTCAAGGCCACAAAATTAAAAGGCAGCTATGAGCTTACATGTACTCTTTAACCTCAGACCAGTGCCAGCAATAGTCAGTGTCACAGAGGAATAACCATTTGAAAAGATTAAATATATGTATTGACATAGAGTCATATAAAGTTATGTTAACACAGTGATACAATTAAAGTTATGCCTGATCTGTTGGGGACTGTATATTCAAAAAATATATAATAGGATGAGTCCCAGAGATACTTATCTATACCTACATTACACTAGTTGTATAATGTTCATAAAAACATACCTTTGATAGTTTAATATTTATTCGTTTCTTCAGAAAACTGACAAAGAAATAAACAGGGGTATATGCAAAGATATGAACTGTTGCCATGGCCAGATAACACTGAGAACAAAACCTTCACATGCATTTCTGCACTTACTCCACTGAAGACCTTAACTCATAGATTGCAACCCTCAAAATTCACAGATTATGCTTGTCCTTGACAGGACAAAACTGTCTCAGCATGAAGTACAGATACTGGTATGTCTCCACTGATTTTCAATCTTTTACTCTAGGCTAAAACCTTCTCATGGTGTTTCCTCTGCCTTGTAATTTAATTTCTTCCCTTATGCAGACAGTCACACTAGTTGACTTTATAGACAAAAATGTGTCTAGTTGTTCTTTAAGACACAATCATGAACTTTAGAATAGAATCATAGAATAGTTAGAGTTGGAAAGGACCTTAAGATCATCAACTTCCAATGCCCCTGCCATCAGCAGGGACACCTCACACTAAATCATGTCACCCAAGGCTCTGTCCAACCCTGCCTTGAACTCTGCCAAGAATGGAGCATTCAAAACATCTTTGGGCAACCTATTCCAGTGCCTCACCACCCTTACAGTAAAGAATTTCTTCCTTATATCCAATCTAAGCTTCCCCTGTTTAAGTTTGAACCCATTACCCCTTGTCCTACCACTACAGTCCCTAATGAAGGGTCCCCAGCATCCTTATAGACCACACTTCAGATACTGGAAGGCTGCTATGAGGTCTCCACGCAGCCTTCTCTCCTCCAGGCTGAACAGCCACAACTTTCTCAACCTGTCTTCATATCAGAGGTGCTCCAGTCCCCTGATCATCATCATGGTCCTTCTCTGGACTTATTCCAACAGTTCCATGTCCTTTTTATGTTGAGGACACCAGAACTGCACACAATACTCCAGGTGAGGTCTCATGAGAGCAGAGTAGAGGGGCAGGATCACCTCCTTCGACCTGCTGATCACACTCCTTTTGATGCAGCCCAGGATATGGTTGGCTTTCTTGGCTGTGAGCACACACTGAAGCCGCCTCATGTTCATTTTCTCATTGACCAGCACCCCCAAGTCCTTCTCCGCAGGGCGGCTCTGAATCTCTTCTCTGCCCAACCTGTAGCTGTGCCTGGGATTGCTCCAACCCAGGTGCAGAACCTTGCACTTGGCATGGTTAAACTTCATGAGGTTGGCATCAGCCCACCTCACAAGCGTGTCAAGGTCCCTCTGGATGGCATTTCTTCCCTCCAGCGTATGAACCGAACCACACAGCTTGGTGTCATCAGCAAACTTGCTGAGGGCGCGCTCAATCCCACTGTCCATGTCACCGACAAAGATGCTGAACAAGACCAGTCCCAGCACCAATCCCTGAGGGCACCACTCGTTACTGATCTCCAGCTGGACATAGAGCCATTGACCACAGCCCTTTGCATGTGGCCATCCATCCAGTTCTTTATCCACCGAGTGTCCATCTATCAAATTGATGTCTCTCCATTTCCAACACTGGTTTCTGCTTATGAGGACTTACGGGTTTTGGCAAAATTGATGATCTGGAAAGCAGTATTCACTGACTTCCTTCATATGTGATGATGAAATTGTTGTAGATCGCTTTTACTGTTTCTCTCTGTTTCTCTCTCCCATGTGTCCCAGCTAAGTCCCATGAGCACAGGAAGCACGTACTCAGCAAACTAAAACAGAAGTTCTATTGTCTAAGCAGCTAGCTTAAGAATTTCCGGTGTCCCTAATAAGAAACACAGAAAATTTATCTCAGAAAATCAAGATTGTTATGCATCTTATTTGCCAGAGTAATATTCCTATCCTTGTATACTCTAAGCAAGGACAATAAATGAAGTAGAACTTGTGTCTACTTTTAGACTCATAAGATAGGAAACAGCTACCTGATTGATTGCAATAGGTTGGGTATGAAAATTAAACAAAACAAAGAAGCCTAGCAGTGTATAAAGGGATTTTTTTCAGTGAGCAAGACAGATGTTGTAGTGGGCAACATGAATACAGCTAACATGAGCATTGACAGCTCTCTGAGAGGGGAAACAATCAAATAGCTGTCTGGATATCATTAATGCATTGTAAAGCCTTGAAGAAATACTCTTTGCTTAATTACCAAATTGAAATCCAACTCACTTTAAGACATACACATCTCTGGGAAGTCTGTTTCAAGACAGAACTATTCCTGTCTTTTTCTTTTTTTTTTTAATCCCCCCTAACTCTCTTCTCCTCCCACCCCCTCACCTCCCCCCAGTATGACTGTGTTGTTAGATTGCACAAATAAGGAAAAATAATTTAGCTTTTGATACACCACCTGAGACGTTCCAATTTGAATCCTGAAAAGAAAACCAGGAGTATGCACAATAAAGCCAACACCCTCCTCACCTCAGCCATCAAATTCTTTCCATGTTTTTCAGGAACCATAGACTTTCACCTTCCAAGTTTATATAAATACTGAAAACCAAGACTTTTCAGTTTTGACATCAATATTCCAGATAAAGATTTTTGTATGATATGGATAGAGTTTGTATTATCTGAATTTCTACATATTATCACATAAACTGAATTTATTGCAAGTGTTAATTTCTAATTCATGCAAAATAATATATAGGATTTTCATGAAGTAAAAGTGGTTTTGCAGTGAAAATTGCAAGCAGAGGTAGATCATGTTGCCTACTAAGGCCAGGGAGTTGCAGATCAATGTCTAATGTAGACTATAAAAGTACAGGATCAAGACTGGTTTAATGTGATACTTTGAGTTGTGAGCTACAGGGCTGAAGAACTGATACACAGTTGCTTTCACTGTCACTTGCACTAATACAGTGGAAAAGTTCGGAAGACAATTAAGCTTGTAGATGTCAGGATTCTGAGCGCCCAGTTCAGTTCTTTACCAGAAATTAAGAATCTTTCTAAGTAGCAAAAAAGGCAGAGAAGAATTTCATTATTTTTCTTCTTCCACAATTTTAAGCATAACGTGTGCCAGTACACAAATTTGAAAACAGGCAAACAGGCACAATTAATCTTATACAGGCTTATATATAAAGAGATTGACTGAATCATGTATGAAGAATAATACCTGCTCATCACTTAGATATTCCTCATCCTCTGATACATCTGCCATGTACTGGAGAGGGGGCAGTGGTTAGAGCTACTACAGTAAACTTTAAACATTGAATGTATTCCTATATCCCGGACAATTTTCTATCACATAAATACACTGCTTCAGATTGGTATAAATAGAAACATGTACCTTACCTTCAGCAAAGTTGTAAATTTGGGCTACTATGATTGGTAAAATTTTACATAACATCAAAATGCTCTTCACTTTTAAATTTTTATTTCAGCTACAAGTGCAGCTTAAAAGGTAAATGCAACTTCACTTTGGTTGCGTCCAGATTTCTTTTACCTGTGTTCTTTTAGCAATGTATCAGCTGACACTGGTGACATTTGTAAGAATGCCCAACTGTTTATAAGCATAGATCTACCATGGAATGACCCGTAGTTTCTACTGACTGTGGGGGTCAAGGAGTTTCTTTTCACAGCCGATTATGAAAAAGTGTACTGGGATGAAAAGATTTAAGTAAATGGGCATAACATCTAGTAGGCAACCAGTCACCAGTGGTGCCCCTCAGGGCATGATGTTAGGACCGGTGTTGTTCAATATCTTCATTGATGATCTGGATGAGGTGATTGAGTGCACCCTCAGTAAAATTGCAGATGACACCAAATTGGCTGGGAGTGTTGATCTGCTGGAGGGTAAGAGGGCTCTGCAGAGAGATCTGGACAGGCTGGATTGGAGGCAGTGGCTAATAGTATGAGGTTCAACAAGGCAAAGTGCCAGGTCGTGCATTTGGGCCACAACTGCATGCAACACTGGGGTTGAGTGGGAAGAGGGGCTGGAATGCTGCTAGGTAGAAAAGGACCTGGGGGTGCTGATTGACAGCTGCTGAGCATGGGTCAGCTTGTGCCCAGGCAGCTGAGGAGGCCAGTGGCATCAGCTATAGCTTAGCCATCAGGGTGGGGTAGTGATCATCTCCCTATATGTGGCACTGGTGAAGCCGCACCTCAAATACTGTGTTCAGTTCTGGGCCCTCACTACAAGAAAGACATTGAGGTGCTGGAGCAAGTCCAGAAAAGAGCAACAAAGCTGGTGAAGGGTCTGGGGAACAAGTCTTATGAGGAGCAGCTAAGGGAACTGGGATTGTTTAGTCTGGAGAAGAGAAGGCTCAGGGGCGACATTATTGTGCCCAGCAACTACCTGAAAGGAGGTTGTCGTGAGTTAGGGGTTGGTCTCTTCTCAAGTAACAAGTGATATGGCAAGAGGTAATGGCCTCAACCTGTGCCAGGGGAGGTTTAGTTTGGATATTAGGACAAATTTCATCACAGAGAGGGTAATCAGGTATTGGAACAGGCTGCCCAGGGAAGTTGTGGAATCACCGTCCCTGGAAGTGTTCAGAAACCATGTAGATAAGGCCCTCAGTGATATGTTTATTGGTGGTCTTAGCAGTCCTAGTGTAATGGTTGGACTTGATGATCTTAAAGGTCTTTTCCAATCTGCTTGATTCTATGACTCTAGAAGTATCAATACACATTCTAGAAGCAGTCAAACTACACATGCTACATACCTGAACCAAGTTCTTTAGAAGTTTCTTATTTATTGACCTATCCCAATAAAAATGTTACCCATCTACAATGGAGTCATACCTCAAATAAAAGGCTGATAGAGTTTGAGGGCTGATCGACTTACAGTAACAAACTCCAAGACTGCATAATTTGCTAGGAAATCCTCTAGAAAATTAATATAAAGGGATATTTTAATATATTAAATGTACTTGTTTTAATTTAAAACATTCATACGAAGGTTACCTGGAGAGGTTGTAGAGTTTCTATCCTGGGAGATATTCAAAAGCCATCAGAACATGTGCCTGAGCAACAAGGTCTACATGAATCTGTTTCTGCATGGGGGTTGGACAAGACGACCTACAGGGGTCCCTTCCAACCTACACCATTCTATGATTCTGTGAAACAAGAGAAAGAAAAATGAATCCTCATAACACTTTGTCTGAACAGGTCGTACCTCTACTTCTTTCTTCACTCCTTCATTCTACTCCCTTTCCTAGATTATGGTTACTCTCTGATAAATATTTCTCTCAAAGTACTTTAAATTTAGTTGAGATAAAAATTGAGGCAAATTTGACTACCAGTTGTGGTAAAAAAAAAGAAAGGTATTTAAACATACATAGGTGCTTAAAACATTCTCACTGTCACTGATAATGTTAACACTAGTGTTTCCATCCTTTTCTGTGGATTAATGAAATAAACTTAATAAAACGACTTATATATATTCTCAGAAAATAGGTTAGAATTATATGAAGGAAAATAAGTTATAGGACCACCTTTTAGAATGGTAGTTGCACTTTTTGCCTTAGTAAAATTACACAAAAGGGTCTTAAAAACAGAGTAACTTTCTATCATAGGAAAAAAATGAAGTGATTGAAATCTATTTTTCTGATAATATGACATCCCAGGGGCCAGTCCTTTAACTATACTTATGTTTTGTCTCACTGGAGTCAGTTTGTTTTGATAATAATGCTTACAAAACTTTTGTTTCTAAACACTTTCCTTCAATTCCTTGAACCATTTGTGGATGTGGGATCATTCAATGTTGAATGCATCCATTTATGATGTTTCATATAGAAAATTGTTTCTTTAGAGCCCTCAGCTGCTGAGCCTGTTTTTACTGCTCGAGCTGTATGACTCTTGCAAATATTTATGGAGGTTTCAGTGTATGTATTTTCCATAAACTAGACCATAAACCTTACATCAATTTCACACTTTTCCTCCTGAAGCTTTTATAATGTCGAGGAGTAATGAATTTTTCTTCTTGCACTTTTACACAAACAAACAAACAAAAAAGTGCAATATCAATGTATTGCACTTAACCAAACAACATCTCTTAATATTGGAATCTCAAATATTAGTGGTAACTATTTCTCCAATGAATGTGTGAGATTTTATCTAAAATATAAGAGACACCATAAAGCCAAAATTAGCCTATACTGAAATCAATGACTCATTGAATATAATCTCATAAGCAGTTTTGCTTATGCCAGGTTTCCATAATTTTCTTATTTATTTCAATTAACACTAGTTAATAAAAGGACTTTTGAGGGTTTCTCCAGAATTCCAATGCTTCTGTACGTATAAAATAATGTAGTTTCCAAATATTGGTAGTCACTATCTATTGAGCTCTGGCTTAGAACACTAGCTGTTAAGGAACAACTAGATGAATAAGGAGAAACAGAAGTTGAATTTGTTTGTTCATCGCTAAGCATATACATAGGTGGTATTAAAAGGTATAAGATATTAGAATTATATACACCCAGCAGGATGGAGTACTTTTTGAAAATAATTACAGTCTCATTCAGTACCTAATATCAACTAAGTTTTCCCATGCACATGCATCTCTTCTTATCTTGGCACAATCTTTTTAACTTCTCCTTATACTGAAATTTTCTAAGTCAGATATTGTATATCTGGATGTTGCCTGGTACAAGACTACCTCTAGCTGGGACTAGATAGAAATGCAAATCTTTAAAATAACAATAGGTGTTAAGATTCAGATTTCCTATTATTCCTCTTTTTAGACTCCACATAACATATACTGTACAAAAGACTATAATGAAAAAGTCTAATGGCAACCTCTTTGAATAGAATGATGGTGTTCTAACATCTTGTGAGGGTAGATATCTCCATATAAAAAAAAACAAAACCCAACCCCCAAACAAATAAAATCCAACCAACACCAAACCAGTAATTTGATTTTAATAATTTTTTTTTTTTTTTTTAATTGAGAACTTTGAAGTTGAAGCCCTTCTTCAAAAGTTTTGGAAAAGTTTTTAACTGTTTGAATAAACAGCTGGTCTTACATCAAGGTAACCTGTTCCTGACATAGAAATGGGAATAATCCTTGGTAGCACAATAAAAATGTGGACATGTTAAAATTTGAAAATTAAAGGATTATGCTTGATGTTACATAATCAATCATTTTGTGAATTATATTCTCTATCAGCTCTACGTCCAGTAGGTAATTGTGTTATTCTGAGACAGGCTTTTAAAATTTTCTGCTGAAACCTTGGTTAAATCTGATTGTAGAAATGGCAAATATAACATACTCTATAAATATATTTGATGTTAGTCAAAAAGACTCTGCAGCATGCCTGTCCATGTCCTCTGGCTTTTTAGATTGGTGATTTTTTACAACAGAGCTTGTCTATTGGGTTAATTACCACGGAGGTTTTCTTTTGGTCACTTTTGCAGTAAATATCATAAATAATAAAACAATAGGTGCAAATAAAACACTACAAATATTTCATTGCTGTATTTTGTACACATGATAATGATGATTTGATGAAACACTTAAAGCACCTACATAAAACCCATGAGGGAAAAGAATCCGTATTTCATTATAATGTCCAACTTCACATAGACTTGTTTCCCCAAAACAACTAAAATAATTCGGTATGGTATGAGTTGCAAAAACAAACACACCAAAGCCTTCAAAAGGATCCATATGGATAAGTCATTAGGACTGCATGGCCTCATATAGTTTGTTAAAATTCTCAGAGGTTAGTTTATATCTTGATACTTTAATAAACAGTTTCAGCTTTGGTGAAAGCTGGAAAGCTTAATCCATTAAGAGCCATTCAGAACCAAAACAAACAAACAAAGCTTTAACCACTTCAGTGACAACAGCACAGAACAAACAAGCAGTCTCCTTCGAAAATCCCAGCAATTTTAGGATCAATAGCCTCACTCTGTGCTTCTAAGTGATGAAAGCTAGAAAATCTCTGCTGTTGGCTCTTTTCAAAAATGTTTCTGGCAAAGATATAGTTGCAAATTTGATGAATTTAGTTTAGTAATACCCATGTAGTCTAGAAGGCTAACTTAAGTACTATCACCAGTCACAATGAAAACAAACTGACTCAAACATCACTTTTAGCTGAAATTTCCTCTTTGTACCCTTGATTTATAATGCTAAAATACCTTTCAACATCTCTTCTGAGTCCTTATACTTAGAGTTCTTTGATTATTTTTCTAATTACCCACAGTAGGATTTTTTTTTTATATATTGGGAATTTAAAAAGGAAAAAATAATTAGAAACATTTTTGTGAATGCAAAACCAGTACAGTGACTTAGTCTGCTAAAGAATGTAAGACTGTTTCAAAGTCTATTTAAACTGATCTGCCAATATGGATAATCAAATCAGCAAATACATCTATATATACAGAAAGAACAAAAATAAACATTTTTCCTTTATAAGATTAAAAGCCTGTTAGACCCTTTTAAAACACTGCCATTGTATATTGACTTTCATGAAAATAGAGTTTACTTCCTTTTACTTAGTCTAGATTTACATCATTCAGCAGAGCTTTTATGCAGTAGATCTGTTATCATTCCAAAGAATTTTAAATTATTCTTGCGTCTTTTTACAAATATTGAAGTCTTTGTTTCCTGTTTTTAAATACAATAACTCATATATTTGTTATTTTGGGTTTTTATTTAAATTTCACATTTACCATTAATTATAAACTCAGAAATAAAATAGGAGGAGTATTTATTTTTTAGCCAGCAGTGTCAGCTAGTTTGTATTTTACCCATAAATTATCTAGAAGCTTTAAATTATATACTTTCTTAAGTAGCAAAAAAGACACTGTAGGGATTGCCTGTACATATCTACAAGCTAATTTATCTACTAAGAGTTGTGAGGGTTTTTTTTTTGTAATCAGCAGGCTTTACTAATTGTATTTTTAAAATTAAATCAGTAACTTAGAGTGCTGTCATTATGAGAAATATGAGCAGTAAAATAGAACCTGTCCCTCATTTCTTGTTTACAGATCACACAGTTTACCCCAATTTTTCACCAGAAAGGTGTAAAGTCAGAATAACATTTAAAATATCTGGCTTTACACAGGGACACTGTGTTTTTTAGTACTGATTCATTAAGATGCTTGATGCGTGAGTTGTCAAACGATATGTGGGTGGCTGTAATGGCAGCATGTAGGTTTGTATGGAAAACAAGTATGGCACTGTGAAGATTTTTTTCTCTCTTTCATCATATAGGTACTCACATGTAACACTTGTGAGGGGTCTGCTAAGAACCTTGCTGTCAAATTAACTAATTCACCAGAAAAAAAAAAGCAAGTTTAAAACAAAGTTCTCCAAAGGCGAAAAAAAAAAAATGTCAAACCACCTAGACTTTCTGTAGCCTAACCAAGTGACAGACACACAGACAACTTCATTGCTGCCAGAACAACACTCTGCACAGCCCACGAGCAAGCTATTTGTCACTGCTACAAGAATATCCTCCGCAACTTGGCATCAGGGTCCCTGAGTAGTTAAATGCGTTTGCACAGTTGCTGGAAATGCTATCCAATAATAGGGAGGAAAATGATCAGAGGATTGCATTATTATTATTATTAGAAAATATGTTATTGTACGAAAAACATATCTTTATAGCCATAAACATGAAAGGTTGATAGGAAAATATCTATTTACAGAATACCAGAAAATTCCATTCTATATGAGTTTATGGAAAGACTGTGTTTAACTCCACTTCCTTTTTCCTCTCTTCAGTCCTCCTGTCCATCAAAAGCAAAACTGAGTGTGCCATTCATCCGGCAAAATATGGTAGGCTTTTCATGATAGCTCATAAAACAAGGGTTTAAAATAATCTCTAACATTCTGCCACTATGTGTTAAACATGTTAAACATGACAGAGTAACTTACCATGTATAATGGTGTAATGTTTAATTTAAAAATATTCATGTAAGATGGTGGATAAGCACATTTTTTTTGTAGCAGATCTTCAGACCCTGCTAGCTCTGATGTGAAACACACTCATATATTCCTATTTATGTCACAAAGTTCAAGTCCTTTCATTCTGCATTGTGTTGTGCGATACAAATCATTACAAGCCCAAAGCAGTACATCTTTCAATATAATCTGGGCCTATGCAGAAAATTTCCCTTTTTTATTGCATTAAGTCGTATGTATTGCACTAGATCCTTACATTTACAAATGTACTAATGCTGGCTGTGCTGTTGCAATTGTCCAATTATCATGCTCAGTCAATTTCTTTTTTTGAGCAGAGGGGTAAAAAAAAGGGAACATAGTTCATTTCCAATGGTTCTAGGCAAGTTAGATAGGACAATGAAAAGTAATGACAATGTAGAACAGTAAAAATAGTTTCCTAAGAGAAACAAAGTAGGAAGAATGAAAAGTTCTGGTCTTTGAAAAAATAAATAAAAGAATATCAAATAACCAAATAAAAATCACAGATGAGAGGGGAGAATTCCATTTCATAGTAAAAAAGCCCATAGAGACTAGGGTAGTAAACAAATTAATAAACCAGTCTGGGTTTTTCAGAGTTTATATTACACTGGCCATGCTTTTTAACTGACAACTTGACTTTTCATTAGAGCTTAATGTAACTTAAAAGGCATGTGTGGATGTTCAAGAAAGTTGACCATTTATTTTATGATCATGACTTGATGCAAGGAGCATCAAAGTGCCCTGCCTTTACAGGCATGTGAACATCAAGTCACAGTGCGTGTAGAGAGCCAATGTAGTTCTATATGGCACGTGTGCACAAAGCACATGGAACAAACTATTCACACCTGAGTACCACAGTGCTGATTACCGTAGCGTAAATTGCATCCTTTTCATGCAAACTCATGAACTTTATATTGTGAGCTGCACCAGATTACTCCCTTAATGTATGGTGTAGAAAGACCATAAAGACCCTAACATCTCATTAGTCAAATAAAACACAGAAGAAGCTCATGGGAAATCTTGGTATCATTTTTCTCTGTTATGACCTTGGCAGGAGTCTATTTGGTAGTTAGAACAGTGCATTCAGAGCTCCTTAAAAAAGGGGAAGAGACCAAGAGTCTCTTACCACTCAACCAATGTCTTTTTTGATGTTGTCATGCTATAAGCATGACAGCATGAGCTCTGTACTGTCTTGAATTTTTTTAATCTCTCTTCCTATATCTCATTCCTTCCTCACGCAGAATAACTGGAGCTTAAAGGCTTCCCTTTAAGTTCACGGAGATAAACCACATGACCAAAGACCAAGAAGTATCCATAGAATAATACTTAATTGAAAGTAGTAGAGTTTTCTACTGTAAAATCATCACCAAAGACAGGTGGGAAAAGGAGAAGGCAAAATGCGAAAATAACAAAGTGAAAGATTGCTGTTACAAACCATACTATAATACTGTTATAGATTCATGTTCCACACTCAGGTGATGTAAATTAGAGTACAGCAGAAACCACAGCTGGTTTGTTCTGGTTCTTATATTGCAAGCTGTCCATTCAGACCAATTTATATTGAACTGGAAACACAATTCTCTTTCTTTTTATCTTTTCAATTTTAATTCATACGTGTGCCTAATAGTGCTTTATGTCGTTAAGCATATTAAAATACTTTTTTTCTAAAAATATTTTAAATAACTGATCATAACTAATGCCATTACTCAATGTCAATGAACAAACTATAACAACTGTCAGATTCCCTCAGGAAATGTGATTGTATAAATTAACATTTTTCTTTTCTCTCTATGGTCATTTGATTTATAAAGGTTGTGAATACTTGGAACCATTTTTATAATTTATATGATATGCCATGCTGAAATTTCAAATATCTTTTCACCCACCTCCACCCAGAAGTGGATAGGCATTTATAATAATGAATTTGGAAAAGATATAACAATGTATTATTCCTTTCTGTCTCCTAAATTACTAAGATCTCTGTTCTATTAATGAACACTGTTGAAAGAGACGGGTAAGCCTTATTAACATTAATAGCATTTAAGCACCCCAGATCTCTTCCTCCTAAGATACTTTGACGAATTAAATTTACTTTAAAAAGAGTATGTTCGTCACATGTTGACACAATGTTCCTGTCCATGTTGAATTCACTGACATTTTATTGCTGAATTCAACATGGAGACAGTCAGGTGTAATGGCAATAGAGATTTACACTTTGAGACTTATTCATTAATCATTCTCTATAACAGCAAATTTTAAAGATTCAGAATTTTTCAAATTATTTGCAATAACACTACAATTAAGAAAATGTTATAGCAACCTTTACTACTGACATGGCTGTTCAAGCAGCTTTTAGACCAGGGGCTTCAGATGCTGTACTTCAAAGGCTTTGTCATCAAACTCTGCCCTGCTGCCTGCCAAGAAAAGGAAGTCTTACTTTGGACCACAATGGACTGATCGGTCTGGTGCGAAAGGTCAACAAACACTACACATGCCTGGTTGAGACTAAAGCTTAAAAGGGAAATCTTGCCAAGCAGGATTAAGGTGTCTATTCTTTCTTCTGTATGAGTGCATTGTCAAGGGGAGTAAAACGTGCATATAGAAATAAGAAAATGGGATGATGGCATAAAAGTTACTTGCAAGTCAGGTATCTTGCAAAGGAGATGAAAGTGCTCCAATGTTTATAAGGAGATGTTTAAAAAGAATATGGAAGAAAAGTTACAATTCAGGTCAACCAAATCAGGGAAATGATTGTAAATCCATAGTAGCATAAAAATTCCTGTAGAGTTAGTGTTCAGTTTATCTGTACAGAGATGCTGTATGGTAGTCATATTTTTACTTTGAGAGGTACCAAGAAAGATATATTCATGCATCCAGTTAAAGAATGAAACTGATAAATATGTGGCTTGGGCCAATAGAAAATATAGTTAATTGCACACAGGAACAGAAGCATGCTGATTTACAGCAAGACACCTTCTTCAGATCAGACTTGCACAAATACGGGCTACAATATCTTCAGTTCTGCTTGTTACAGAGAGGTTGGAAAGTTATATCCCTGTTTCTGTTCTGTCTAGACCTTCATTCTTTTGGTCCACCTCACTTACTTAACATATGTAATGATAAAAATTAGACTGCTTGCTTATTGCAATAGTGTGGGTGTTTCCGTGACTAAAACATAAACATGTCTTTGGTACTTCCCACTCATGTATCATGGAGCTGCCTGGGGGTAGCTCATAATAAATGTTCAGCAGAATGAGAAATGAGAGACAAAAAAAACCAAACCTCTCTGTTGTGTAGGCACCTCTCTGCAAGTGGTCTGCTTCCACTTATTTGGCTGACCTCTGTCTACAAAGGTTTCTCCTGAGGTAGGATTCCTGAGGGGACTCAATCTTCTAAAAGTGGATGTGGAATGGGAGGAAATGTCACCCTTATTTTCTGTACTAATATACTGATTAGAACACTTAGTTTTGAAATGGGTTTTCATCCATGGCTCCATTGCCTTAGAAAAGGATTTTAATCATAGACTTTGGGTGTATAGGGAGTCTAACACCTGACTCTGAGCTCTGGTAATATCATACAATAGTCACTCTTTGCAATTGTCCCCAGACTTTCAAAGGATACTTTCTAGTCCTAGATCTCAGCCCTGAACAATAGGTATCCTGTAGGAATAAAGGAGACTTTTGCAACTTCCAGCTAAATTATAACAGACCGGGAGTCTCAGCAGAAGTAATTATAAGCATTACAGCTGCAACTGGCATCAGCCACAAGCTGATATTTGTAGAATAAGGAAAAGGAGTGAACACCCTCATCTTTTATTTTTGACTTTTTGCATTAGCCTTACCATACTTATTTAAAGCTGCCACAGTTATGAAAAGAAGCCAAGAGCAAGAGCAACATGCATCTTGACTATTAAAGAAGTAATATGTCAGACACTATTTTGGGGGGAAAAAAAAATACAACTATACATACTCAAAATAGAAAGGTTACTCTTTTGGAAAAGATTTTATAAGTCTGAGATACAAGAGGATTTGGACAAAGATCAAAAGTAATAAATAGCAAGCTATTCTTATGTATAAAATTTAAGTATTATGTATAATTTCCACAATAATGGATACAAACACTTGTTGGACTAGAAAATTAAGAATCAGTATGCTAAACACTATCTAGGAGCAGTTTATGAAAATAAATGGGAAAATCATCAGATTTAATGGGAGTAATATTCTGCTGCCAGTGTCCTTTCAATAAGGCAGAGGCAGGGTAACAGAGGAAGGAGATTTCCTGGAACTGTGCCAATTAACAAGCTGTTAATTAATATTCAAACCAACCACCAAAAACTTTGTTGGTTTATATCTAAAACTGCTTAAATGAGAAACTAGTGTACCTAATCAGTGCAACACAAGGAAGTCTCCTGCAAAGGCAGTGCTTTCTTCTGTGTATTCTTACACCACGTCACATCAGACAATACCTTTGACATATTCTGCAACTCCACAAGACACTCCACAAGACACTCCCTGTCACTTCCAATATTCTACGAAAAAAATCCCTCCAAATTCTTCAGAATTATATTTATCAGTCTAAAATATTACTGGGAGAAGAAGAGAGGAGGCACATAAAAATTTCCAAAACCTCTGTAGCAGAAGAGGAAGTGAAATAGCCTATAGGAGAGAAATAATAACGATAAATTTAAGCCATTCTGAAGTTACCTTGACCTGCAGTTATTGCTTCTTTAGAAGTGAGAAGATGGAAGGATTTTTGTGTATGTGTTCTGGCTTGGTTCAAGGAGGTAAGAGTTAACTGCTGAAATGAAGGAATATATGAAGTGTGCATAGTGCTGAAAGGTTCAAGTTTGGTTTCAAGCTTATCTGATGGGTGAGGAGCAACTGAAGAGTGAATTTGCCAAGATCTAAGAAGACAGGGAAAAGGCAGCTTCCCTCTTAGATTTCTTCCTTGCTTTCTGATTGTTGAATGTCAACACTACGTATAGATTTTTGAAGGGTGGAAGGAAGTCTACATTTGATACTGTTGATAATATTAAATTATTTTCTAAAGATAGAGGCCATATCTTATTTCATATATGTTTATATCATGACTTTAAATTATAATGAAGACATTCTTATTTAAGGATACTCCAAAAGTAAAAGCATATTTTGTCAATTTATATTTTGTTTTTGTTTCAAATTCATCAAATCATTTCACATGTTTATAACCAACCCTATTCCAGAAAACATTTATACATACATATAAATATACTACTCATGCTGTGGAAATAATGCTAAGTATAAGCTCTGTGTTTTGATGAATCCAGGCCTAAGAAGAGAAATTACTGTAAACATTCTGAAAACATCTTAAGAGGAAATGTTGTAGTGTATGAAGTGCAAAAAACAACTAGCATGATATTCTTGGAATGCAATTATAGAGATAACATTATTGATCTGCTTATTAAATTCCATAACAGAGACCAAGATAATTAAATTGCAATTCTTGCTCTGTTTTCTCACTTGTTACTTGAAGTTAGGCAACACTTCTATTCAATAAGTCATAACTATTATCAACTATGTGTATTTTTTCACTTAAAATTTGTTACTATGTTTTATATTTACTCAGGTGTCCCTGTATCATATTTGTCTATTACTCTGTGCTGATCTCATCTCATCACCACCACTGGCAAAGGACAGCAATTGAATATATGCTGTAATCTTGTGGTTCTTGGTCCACTGCTTTAGGAGAAGAAATAAATTTCCTTGAAGTGAATTTTGAGTGCATCACTGTTTGAGTGTATTGCACTAAAATAAGATGGAGGTGGAGCAGTTCACCCATACTTGGTAGCACTAAATAATTCCTCACTCAATTTAAATAAGATTTCACTGGTTTAGTGATTATTTTTAAAATATCATAGGTCTAAAACCTATTATTTCTTATATTGTCTTTCTTTCATAAACTTGGCTTTCCTTCTAACTGTGATATTGCATATGTTTTAAAACATATATTTAAAGCTTCCTATCAAAAGGAAAAGTGAATAAATGTAGAATAATTTTCCCTTAGTTCCAGTAAGCAGCTGGCCAAAATTACTATTACTAGATGCAATAAGCAACTAGCCAATATTGCTATTGCTAAACAAACCTGGTAAAGGACATATCCTTGAAGATATGTGAAGATACTGAAAATCGGGTTCTAGTTTTGCACTACTAAAGACATATATTACCCCTCTGCTAACAGTTAGCTATCTGTACAGTTATATTTGTAAAAATCATTATCTTGTCTAAGTGATATGGAATGCTCTCTTCCACCTGCTGTAATCAGGATATAATCAATATGAAAGGTCATCTGAAAAGAATGCATTACAAAGGGGTAACACATTATCCAGCCTTTCTATCTTAATTCAAAATACACATATGGTTTTCATTAAACTTTTGGTAAATGCATAATATATTTCAAGATAGGAATTGTAGATAGTCCTCAGTATGTAATTACAAAATATTATCTTTTACAGTCACTAGATATAGTATTATAAAAATATACCATATATTTAGTATTTTAAGGGCATATTGAAAAAATGTTTTGCATCAAAAGAAGGTGGGTTTTTTTTCCCAAATGCCCTCTTCTAATCAGTAGATCTGTACTAACACCCAACTATGGACTATAATCATTCTAAAGATATCTTGTTTACTAAAAATGGCATTTACAATTGCATTGAGCACCTACATCTCTTGGTAAAGACAGAGCCTCAGATATTCAACACCTCGATAGCATATTGTAATTTAGATACAAAATGCAACACATTCCAGTAAACACAAGGCTGATTTAATTTTGTCTCTGTTCACTTTATTGATTTAGTTGGAATACTGCTGAGTTTACAGTGCTGCATACTAATTCCTGCCAGATTCTGCCTTCACTGCTCACACTGAGCATAATTTTACTCCCAGGGTAGTCCCATGGAACGCAATGGGACACCACCATGTGAGGCAGAGTAGCAGAATATGGTGCTGGTAGCAGGCAACTATATACTGGTTTTTATAGCAATTTTACTTAATTGTTCAAAAAAAAAAATGGGGAGAAAAAAAGAACCTCTATATAAATCCTCTATTTGCATTTCCACACACAGCAGAAAAATTTACATATTCAAGTTTTAATTTTGCAGTGGTATTACCTGTTGGAACTGGTAAGAATCTTTCAAAAGCTTAAAGAATCTTTACTATTTTAAAGAAAATATTCACTTTTGCAACAATAGTAATATATGTAGAGACCTCTTTTCTGTGAGACCCTCTTTTTCTTGGTGCTTTGAGTTTAAGCAAGGAGTTTTTGTAATGATACTACAAAATTATTGTTAAACCTTATGTAATATGCTCTTGAGAATAGACCGTAGGTTTTCCTTACTTCTTATGGAGTGACTATGGAGTGATATAGCCCACACTGAACTGCTGTTCTTGTGCCTTTTATAATATCAAGCCAGATAGTAGCATGAGAACATCAACATAATTCTTTTAATTATACTTTCCTCGTTCTTCTGTGACTTTCATCATTATTTTTGTTGTTTTTTAATATAACTACCCTTGCACTTATGTCATAAAAAATTCTGCCTTTTTCTCTTTTTTAATATTTGTATTCAAGACAAACAACAGGAGGTTGAAATCAGGCCATTTAAAAGAAACATCTGCTGACATTTATTCATATGCTACATGTTCCACTTTCATCATTGAATGTAATGATAAACACACATTCCAGTCAATAATGGCAATTCCCAGCCAAGCTTTGCAAATGGTCTCTTTAACACCTAAATTGACAGCTCGGGAGAATTTGAGATAGAAGCTAAATATGGTACATTTGGACACTATTTCCTTAAGCCTAGAATGACTGGAAGGCTTTAACAAGCACATACACTGTGGGTATGTGGGTATAATTTTGACTAATACAGGTAAATATCTCATTAGACTTTTGTGTTTTGTAAGGAGCTCCTGAGATTTTTATTTTTTTTTTTTTTTTAGACATGACATTATATTCTTCCTTGAAAAAGAAATCTAATTATATTTCTTTTATATAGGAGAACTAACCTTAATGGAAGCTGAAATTTGAAATAAGTTTATTTTTTAAAAGAGAAACATTTTGCCTGCCTGGGCTTATTATTTCTTATATCAAGCTTGCTAATTGCTTTTGCATTAAACTAGTTTGGTTGTTTTTTTTTTTAAGCAATATTGTCAAGAACTAGATGGATTCCTTATTTAACTCTCATGTTTTTGTGTAAGAATGTCTTAGGAGCTGCCATATTGCAAATCAGGGTCTCATTTGAAAGCAGTGTTCCTCAGTTATGGGTCGCGAAAGATGGTAAATGTAAAACTACTAAAGATTTCACAACAGGAACAAACAGAAAATGTCTCATCACTTTGTATGCATTTAAATATATTATTCGAAAACAATAATGGTCTCTTTTTGTATTTTTATGTATAGTCATTTCCATTTTAGTTCAGATTGATTAACCTTAAAACTGAATCATAAACTGATTTTAAGTCAAGCAGAAAATCACAGCTTTTCCAAACTCCTTCATGTGTGAATAGTTTCTCCTTTCAAAACTCTTGTATAGTTCAAAACAGGTCATTCATTATTTAGCAAGAGGGGGGAAATCCTACACACTCTAAAATAATGAATGTAAAAGTAATAATATGATCACAAAGTTATCTTCTATAGCATAATGAGAAGTGTTAGACAAGAATATAATGCTGTATCTCTCAGTTGAAAGACATTACTTCTCTGAAATCTGTTCAGTTTAGTTTATCGTTTTAGAATTGATCAATTTATCCTTCTGATGAACTGCAAATACTGAGGCTCATTATGAGGTTTTTTAATCCATAGATAATTCACTTGGAGTAGAGTAGCAAAAGTCACTGATGGCAGAAGTTATACACTTTATGTTTGTCTGTGGACTCTGTCCTGCAAATTTGTGCTATTGGATGTAGAAGCCGGTTGATCTACCTTTACCCTAAATATATGTCCCTAGCTACCATTATTTGTGTTTACATTTCCTTTACTTTTCGCTGACAAAAAATGTTTATTTGAAGCCTAAAGCAATATTATCTGTGCCTTTTAGCATGAAAATCAACTAATTCAGTACCTGATAATATTTGTAGCACTACAACATAAATACTTAAAAAAGTTCATGGATATGTTTAATGTGAAGGTAATATATCCTGGGATGAGTTTTCCAGTGTAGAAAAACTAGAACAAATAAAATATTAAAATCCCAATCACAATATTTCTGTTGTTATTGAAATATGTTTAAACTATGCCAACAGACTGAAGGTTTGAGGATTTTTTCTTTTTTTTTTTATGATTTCTTGCTGTGCAAAATAAGTTATTAATCTGAAGTAATCTTTACCTTGAAGCAAAATAAAATTACAGTGGGACTTTTGACTTCTAAATGAATGGAATAGCCAAATGCAATCAAGTTCAGTATCATTTAAATCTGCAGAACTGCTTGCTGTATTGAAAAATAAATCTGTATACCACTGCAAGAGAAATCCAAACATTGCGCCAGCAATCGTAGCAGAAATAATATTGCTAATATTGTGTAAAAGTTAAATGATCTTCAAGTAGGCCATTAGGCAGCCACTGCATGAATCTACTTAAAGCTGGAATCTTTGGTAAAGTTTGGGAATTAATACCAGCTATCAAACATAAAACTGCATGCATTTGCTAAGTGCTGCCTATCCAAATGCACATTGTGCAAAAGGCAGCTGCAACCACAACTTTTGCAATCATTCAGTTCTGGTTAAAACAAGTTACAGTATGGCTTCTGAGAAGACAGATACTTTTGATTCTGTTAAACGATAAAATTCTCCACTAACGTATCCAAACAAATCATCTGGACTTTCTGAGGACTTACCCCCACATACATCAGAAGAAATTCCATACCAATGTTCTCTCTTAGGAAGTAGTTGTTGTTCCCTAGTTTTCTATTTTAGCAGTCATTTCTCTTCACAAAATGCAGTAAATGCACCCCCATTATCATAAATATTTAACTAGTTACATAACGATTTCAGTAAAACAAGCAGTTGTAGAATCAGGATTCAGGCAACAAAAAGGTGAATGTTGACATCATCTATTTCTCCATACATGCAGGAAAAAAGTACAGACATAACTATGATATTTTCTCATTTACTAAAGGGTACTATGATTGCAATGTAGAAACCATGAAAACCACAAGTATTAGACTTTGTATTATTGGAAATGCTGTCTTGCTTTCATAGGAGTCGTCTAAACCATACATAAAGACACAAAAGTCTTATAAATATTGCAGGTTAAGTCTTTTCAATCAAATTAGGAGATGACTTCTTAATGAGTTGCTTGCCAAAAGCTGATCTTTACCAGCCCATGGTAAAAACAGAATTAAAAAAAAAGAATTTAAAAAAAAAATCAAACAACATTTCTAAAAAGATTGAAAACATTAACTGTTGGGTCTTTTCCTTGGTCCTCATACTGTCCAAGCTAGAAGGTTTAAATCCAAGTAAATGTTTTAACGGTTTAACAAGACTAGAAGCTTTGCTAGAAGCTTCTGACATCTGGCTTGTCATCGTGAATCCAAACAAAAGGATGTGAAGGGTTTCTTAACTTAGAAAATGTCTGCTCTTTACATCATGTATTGTCTCCAAAACATGCATTTGAAAGTATTGTCCTGATCAAATTGTATATTCTAGACTAGAATAGCTCAACTGTCTTTAGCTGAAAGATATTCTGGATAAAATCCAGGAACTGTCTTTTAGTTCCCCAGTGTTCAGAACTGGTAAGTGAACATTGATACAGAAACAGCCCAATCCTTTTGCAAAATCATAATTTTATCCTTATATTAAAAAAAAAAATATATATTATTTAGGTTCTGAAAACAATTGAAAGGCAGCTACTACCTTGCCAGCATGTGACCATAAATATACCCAGAAACTACACAGGGTTGTTTATTTGTGCATTTTGCTTGGGTTTTTTCAGTTCTTTCAAGGACTTTCAAAAGTTCTCAGGGCCACTGCTGCCTGCTTGGCTAAGGTTGCTCTAATGTCAAGAAAATATTTAACATTAATGAACTGTCAACAGAGCTCACAGTGCTACTTCTGCTCGACACAGAGCATAGTGCCTGTGTAAGGGCAAGTGAGGGAAAGAAATCCACACAATTGTAGCTGTGTATTCATTTCAGAGACTATTCTCCATATACAATTTTTCTTTGTAAACCCATTTAAATAGTAGCTGACATAAACCTTCAAGTTAGCCAAAGCTGTAGTCATTTATGGGTGAGTTTCCCCTCTTCTGGCTGTTGTTTTTTTTTTTTTGTTAAGATGGAAAAGAAACATATGGGCCCAAGTTTTTTAATGTTATTATTAGGCCAATATATAAACATAGTTATAATTATGTGGGTTTTTCTCTAAAGAAAACTCCACAAGCAAATACTAAAATTCAGGTAAATTAACTCTTATTACATGTTAATAAAAATGCTTATATTAAACACAGAAAGATTTCTCTGTCTTAATAGTAAAAAAAAAAGAAAGTCAGAACAAATTCTGCCAATGAATGTTTCATGACTTCTAAATGGATACATTTTCCAATGTGCACTAGAAAGTTAATATGTTCTCAGAAGATTTCTTTAATTTAGTTGTTGCTAATTTATTCACACTAATACAGGAAAAAAATACTGCAAAATTTTTCATAACAAAAAACTGTGCATATCTCTGTGTTTTAGCTGGCATGTGGTTCTACACAGATGGTTTGGGGCTTTCTTTGCTGCAAAACAGATGGGCCTCTACTGTCCCTTACCAATCAAAAGCGAACTTGAAAATATAGGAATATCTTTACTTCCATTGTGTCCTGTAATTCAAGAAATTAAATACCTAAATATATAAATATGACTTCCTGTGTAAAATGATGGAATATCATATGTTTAATTTAAACTATTTTTCTATATTTAATGTGAACTGTTGGGTGGTAGTGGGTTTCTTCCAAACAATAACTAAATATTGCAAAAAAGTACTGACTAGAATGAGAGCTATTGCTGTTAGTCTTAGCTGTGTGATATTGTTGTATTTGTACTTTGCTGATACTGTTTAAATTTATTTTCGATGTGATACGATGTCATTCAAAATAATTACCAACTTAAGAGAGCAGCTTGTTGACAGATAATCTTTTATTATTTTGTTCACATGCTGCACTGTATGACAGTAGCACAGACATTTATAGCGTGAATATCAACTAACTTTGTCTTATTCTATAAGCATTTGCAATGAGAAGAAGGGTATATTTGGGGCATTTTTTCCTATTAACACACCATTTCCTGCCTCATTTTGAAGAACTGAGATAAGGCATCAAAAAATACCCCTGTGGCTATAATTAAAAGTCCCAGAGGATACAGAAAGAATTAGTCTGATGGACTGAATCACCTTGAGATGCAAACACTGCCAGTGCCAGAGGAATATATTTACTGATCATCGTATAACAAATGATACAAACCATGCAAGTTTGGGCCTGGTTCTTCAGTACAGCTGCCACTTATCTCATAATTCCTGCCACCATTGCAATTTATATCACTTTTTGGCTCTAAATGTTCTGAGAAAATAGTCTCTGAAAAATACATTGTGATAACCCTCATAATATGTTTTTCATGATACCTCAAAACTTCTACAGAACTAGAGGAGTCTGCGCATAGGTTTGGAAACCTTCTGACTTAGATCTGGATGGAGTGGTCAGTAGACATGCATAGAGACTATAATGCTAAAATATATGGTAGCAGTTTGTCCTAGGTTCAGCAGTAGCAGTCATTTTTTCTCCTTAGTAGCTGGTGCAGTGCTGTGTTTTTGACTTTCAGCCTGGGAACAGCGCTGATAACACCAATGTTTTTAGTTGCTGCTCAGTAATGTTTACTCTGACCAAGGACTTTCTGAGTCACATGCTCTGCCAGGGAGGAGAGGAAGCAGAGACAGGACACCTGACCCAAACTAGCCAAAGAGGTATTCCATACCACAGCACGTCATGCCCAGTATATAAACTGGGGGCAGTTGCCCAGAAGGGTTAGATCACTTCTCGGGTCAGGCTGGGTATCAGTCGGTGGGTGGTGAGCGGTTGTATTCTCTTCCCTTGTTGTTTCCCTTATCATTATTATTATTGGTGGTAGCAACAGTGTTTTGTGTTAGTTGTGTTAGTTACTGGACTCTTCTTATCTCAACCTATGGGAGATACATTCTTTCGATTCTTCTCCCCATCCCTCTGGGAGTGGGGGGAGGAAGGTGGGGGGAGTGAGAGAACAGCTGCATGGTTCTGAGTTACCGGCTGGGCTTAAACCACAACACAGTTTAATAAAATCCTATTTCCTTTCACTTTAACATATGGCTATACAATGCCTGTGAGCACATTGGACAGTCCCTTTTAATGATGTTATGTCATCTCAGTGATAGGCAGAGAAAAGTTCCCAATTCCAATATACTTGAAAACATTCTTTAGGTGACTTTTTTTTTTTTTTTTTTTGGTAAGTGAGCTTTTTTTGAGCTATAGAAAATGAAGACAGTAATTTCAGAACATTACTTTAAGGTAATATATCTATTATAATGGTCCATCAATTATAACAGCATATCATTTCTATCTGTGCATTGAAAATTACAAACCCAGTGCCACTTAACTTCATTAATGATGTACATTTTTATGATCCAGTAGCTTTGTTTGAGGAGTCACATCTTGCTGTGTCTGACCTAAAGGAACAAGAGGTGAGTCATCCAACATTAAAGCACACCAATTTTGTTGAAAGCATGGAACACTAAACAACTTTTCCTCTGCAAACTTCATTTTAATATGTATAGTTTAACTTATATTTGGTATATATTGTGAAGAACATATTTCAACAGCAGACTCAGACCTGGCTGCAGTGCACCATCTTCTCTTGCATAAGTGAAGAAAAACTTGTAATTGCAGGTGATGTTGTTCTTTTTATGGCAAACTGCTGGAGTTATTTTTTTTAACTGCAATTTAAAAGGGGAAAAGAAACAGATTGAATAGTCATATCACAATGTCAAAATAGCTCTTTGAGATCCTATACATATTAACAATATTGAGCAATTATAACAATGAAACTGTAAAAATCCTTTTGGTCATGCCAGGCATTTATATTCAGGAATGAAGTACTCCACAGCTGAGGGTAAGAGATATTTTGATGCTGGAGAAATAAGAATTCTTATGCATCTTACAGTCTACAGCAGGTGTTCCTGCTCTGGCAGGGGGATTGGACTAGATGATCTTTCAAGATCCCTTCCAATCTCTAGCATACTGTGATACTGTGATACTCTTCAAGTGAACTCTACAGTGATGCTGAGAATAGTCTTGAGACTCTTTCCACAGCCTTTCTG
The DNA here is from genome assembly GCF_028554395.1 of Pezoporus wallicus. Taxonomy (NCBI): domain Eukaryota; kingdom Metazoa; phylum Chordata; class Aves; order Psittaciformes; family Psittacidae; genus Pezoporus; species Pezoporus wallicus. Next base: position 479,438 of record NW_026641737.1, on the reverse strand, counting down.
AATGCAAACATTGCATTCAGGATGACCATAGTAAACTACATGAATGGAAAAGAAGTGTGCAGTGGGAGATGCAGGAAGGACGAGGCTTCCATAGTCACAGAGCTGTAGTTATAAGCCAACAAAGTTGTTGTCTGTGTAATGTGGTACACTTCACTCTTGGATGAGACTTTATCATTTTTCAGTGTTTTTTTTTTATCCTCAGGACTAGAGGAAGACCATTGATGGCTACCAAAGTGGATCTGTATAATCTGTTTTGCAGAAAAGCCAATCAAGAACAGGGATTTGAGGAAGGATGGGATCAAAGGCCATGTGACTTCTGTAAATTTGGGGGATAAAGGAAAGGAACTGCCTTTTCTTGTCATAAAGCCAACATATAGTCTATATAACCTGTCCCACTTTTTAATTATACATATGCAAATAATTCCCTTGATACTAGTTAGGTATGGTTTCATTCTTCAAAAGTGTTTTTTTTCTAAAAAGTAGAAGTGCTTAAACTGTGCTCACTGAATATGCAGCAATCAAATTCATGAAAGTCTTCATGTGGTACACAATTGCCTTAATTATATACAAGTGAGTGGAGCACAGCTGAAATACTGACTCTTAGGACTGTCCTTGACATTTGGGTTTTGATGCTTTTTAGACTAAAATTGTTTGGCTTAGTTCATAAGTTATAAAGGTACAATATTTTTTTCTCTAAATCACAGCAAGAAATGCAGAAATGTACTGAATATTTTAGAAACTAAGTAAAATTACTATAATTTTTTATATCAACCTTTTGGAATATATTTCAAATTACAACTGGCAAGGAAATTTCATATAAAAATTCAAATACAATTAAATCAAGTGTCATTTTCCCCCCATTTGTACTTTATTTTCCTTTCATAAAATCCTGTAAAGAAACATTTTGTCAACTAATAATTTTTAAAACTTGACTTGTGATTTGAAGTGTTAAAACAAAGGACATTTTTTCAGCACATGTAATACAAGAGGTTTTTGCAGCACAGTTCCAGAACTCTTTCTTCGTAAGAAACCTTATCTAATCCTGTTTCATCCTTTAAAACAGCCTACACACTAATCTCAAGGGACAAATTTAATACTTTGCAACAAAGGGAATATAGCCCTTTCAGCTTGAATAGAGGAATTGTTAGGACACCACGTGAGGTATGAATAACATTATAATGCTGCCTTTTACTTGGCAAAGGGAAAAAGGTCTTCTCTTGCAGCCAAAAGATTAGACCTTCTTCTTTGGGTTAAATTTTTTGACCCATGCTATATCCCGAGACACCTATTTTACTGTTGTATTTGGGTCTTCTACCTCTTGTGAAGTAAACACTGAGCAAATATAAGTAAACAATTTGTTTTAGCTGAAGATAGAAAGGTACTATTTAATTGCGTTTTGATGATAGATGTGCTCCAAATGGTGCAAACATCTTTGACATGGTAAAATAATATTGTCTTATGGCACGTGTAACACTACAAAAAGAATATTAGTTTAGTGCTTTCTAAGTTTGCAGCATTCAAGTGAGAAATGACAAAAGAAAGCCAAATGATCTAATGTGGAGAAAAAAAAATAAAATTGGTCAATGATTCTTTAGTAATAAGGTTAAATATAAATCTTTTTTACAGTTTTTTTAAAGACTAGCACTTGAATATGTACTCAAAAAGCCTTTTTCTTATCTTCATGTCACATCTTAAAGTTTTGTACAGTTATTTCTTTTTATAATCTTCTCCAATATGTTGTTTCTACATTGTAGCTTGCTCTTTCTCAAAAATATATATTTGTGAACTTATAAGATATATTTGCTCATAAGGCTTTTCTTCTCAAAATGTAGATGTAATTTAACATTCTAATTTAACATTCTAATTTGATGTGCATCTTCTCTTCATACACTATGTAAAATTTGTATCCAATATGCTGTGTTAATTGTAAATATATTATTGCAGTTATATTTAATTATGATAAAACATAGGATACTGTGGTAAATAGAGCTGTAAACTATTTTTTTTTTTCCTCACATGCAATAGTCTAACAATGGAGTTTTGGAGAAATAGTGCATTTAAATGCAGAAAAAACCTCCAAGGTGATTATTTCTTGTCTTTACATTGCATTGCAGTAAATTAAAACCTGTGGATATAAGTAAAAATATTTCTGGTTGGTTGCCTCTAAATAAATTATTTCCATAAAATAGTATGTTCTGCTGAGAACTTATCTCACTGTCATCAGGGATTCTCATAGACATGAGCTGCAGACTCACTTTTTCTGGGATGTACAACAATGAAGAAGTCACTCTATATATCCTAGTGCTTCCTATTAAATACACTCATTTTGGACCCAAGGATATGAAGTCCTACATAAACATAATGTTGTTTTCTTTAAAACAGAACATGAACTGTGATAGTACTGGGCGATTTATTTGCTTATATATCTTTTTGAAGATTGTTTTCTGTTTTAGGCAACTTATTCTTGACTGTGCAAAGGATTGTTCCCAATCATTTGGGAAACCATCCTGGTTTCAATTCTTTTAAAGATAAAAGGTCTAATAAAAATGAACAGGTCTGATTATTTCCTGCCTTGTTTCTTGTGGAGTTACTGTATCTGTATATGAGTGTATGCACAATGGTACCATTCTGATTTGTTGCATATTTTATGCACTTTATCCTTACCTAGTGAATTATTTAAAATGAAAGTAATGAAGAATAAGAACCACAATTGTTACAGACAGATTAATATGGCTTCATTTATTTCAAAGCAATTATGTTCATACTAATCCATGTCAGAGTTGTACTCAGCTTAATTAGCAAAAAAGGGGGAAATATATGAGTACTAACTACAGACTTTTGTACCAACAAATGCAAAATACTCTGCTATATCAGATTCAGTCCCTCAAGTGCCAGTCTAACGCTGGGGAATTACACCTTAGTACTGCAATTTCCAGTTTATGGTGATAGGAGAAAATTATGAAACTTAAACATTTTAAATTTTCTCTAATTTTGATGTAAACGAGTAATCATTAAGACTTTTCACTGTTTATTGAGGTGTTTCTTGCTACTGAATAAACAAATGGATTTTAAATGTAAAGTAGTTGTCTTTTTTGCTGGTTACTATGAGTAATACTGACTATTGTAAAATTTTGGTCACAGAAGAGTGCAAAGCCCACATGCAAAATCCACGGTCATCACACCTTGTCTTGTACTTACACAGCTGTGTGGACAGCAGTCAAAATGTTTCTGTCATGTTTTTCAAAAAGAGACTGCAGATGAGATGTTTGCTAAAGACTTGTCTCTTCTTTAGAAGTTTATAGTCTATCTAACACCAATTGTATATTAAAGGACCAAGTCCCTTTATACAGGAGTATAACTTTTCTTTGGGTGAAGATTATAAATTATTCTCTCAAATATGTTCATAAACTGTTCTTATGTTGTGAATCTGGGTGATACTAAAGAAAGTGAATTTGGTTAAATTGGGATTACAAAGAGCTAGTGGGCAGTCTACATGACTGGAATGTTATAAGCACAGATGCCCAGATGGATTGGAAAAGGATCTCTAAGGACGTCACTTTACATGAGGCACCATCCACAGACAACAGTCTCAATTAATAACATATATATGTATTTAAGGTTTACTCCTCAAAGCTGGAGGTGGAAGGAAAGTGGAGGGGAAGCTGAGTGGAAGGAAAAGTTAAGAGAGAAATATATGAAAGTAAATTAACAAATTTTAAGTAGTTCTTGATCTCAAAAAATGGGTTCCATATTCAAGAATGAAAATAGCTTTGGGTGATATTTCTAATATGTGCTGAAAAAAGTGTATGCTGGTTTATTAATTATCAATACGAAAGCAAATGGAAAATAAATGGAAATAAATGCAATTAATGTAAATTTTAAGTTGAAAGGTATAAAAAAATACAAAACAAGCTAGAGACATCATGGAAGATTCCATACCCAGCATAGCTTCCTTCAATATGAAGCTTAAGAGAATGCTAGTAACAAAATAAATTATATAAATGCTGCAGACATACAACTAGACATTGCAGATTAAAATATTAGGATGACAGAAAATATTTAAGTTAATATTTCTAATGTTTTGGAAAGAAATTAACTGACTTTTTTCATAAAGCAATAATAAAGTATTTCTAATCTGCTGTGCTAGAAATTCATACAAGAGAAAACCTTCAAGGGATAGTATTTGTTAGCACATACAAATTATTTTCGTCATCTGAAAGCATAGACTCTTGCTAAAACTTACTTTTGACAGAATGGAAATTCAGGAAGTGCAGGAGTATTACAACAGTGTGGTAAGGAGAAATGGAACAAGCCAGACTAAAATAAACCACTAAAATTTTAATATAAAGTGTGCTTCCCTGGGACTGGAATATGTCCCAAAGCTTTTCATAAGATATATTTAAGTAATATGTCACCACAATAAAATTTCCAGGTGAAAGAAAGTTTGGTACAGTGATAAAGTCAGAGTAATTTGAGCCATTTTATAGAGAAATGTAAGGCAGAAAAGAACCACCTTGGTCCTCTTCTCTGAATTTTGATATAAATACTAGCTCACTTCCCTGAATCAATGTATTTGAACTAAAAGTGTATTGCTCAGGAAAATATACAAGCATATTTATGAAAACAATCCAAATAGTCTACTGCACTACAAAACCATTGCTATCCTGATCAAATTGTTCCAGTAGTTACTTATTCCAATTATATAAAATGGGTGTTTTATCTTGAGCCTGAATTTGTCTGACTTCTGGTTGCAACTACAGTTTTGCAGCTGTCCAGACTTGGAGGTGCTTCTGTCTTCCTCTAACATTAGACAGTTTCAGTTATGACTTTCTTACATCACATGATTTCATGTTAGATGAGGTGAGTCTGGGCTTACATTTCAGGCCTAAAATATACCTGACTCAGAGTATTGTCATCCTTCGAAAGTGAGAGCTGAATCATGTTTCTGCCAAGATGGGAAAAGACCTGGATTTTAGTACAATAAGGACAGCAGAACTTTTGTGAGTACATACCATTGATCTATTTTGATCTACTTTGGAAAATGATAGTAGGATTCATGTAGCTAATTACGTCTACTTCAGATTTTGTACAGAGATCCCAGACATAAAAATGCACAAAAAATATACCTGTGTAAAATGCAATAGAAAACAGAAGGGGGCATAGAGAGTTGTGATCGAATAAACAAAATACATTAAAAAACAGATGGAGAACTCGTAGGGCTCTGCTTCATGGGAAGCAGATTTCATTCTTTAAAATGTTCAGGGAGATATTGTTAGGCTAGCTAGGGATGCTTGTTTGGTTAAGTTTCTAAGCACTAGCTGGGCTTGTTTGATAATGGTCATTTTTCATATTAAAAACTGGTTTAGAGAGACTGAGGATATTCAATTGCTATTAATTTTTGAATGAAAGCAAAATAGGTGTTCTAACGATGTATCAAAATAAAGTCAACTAAAACTGAATGTTGACGATTATTTGTCCCCAGCAAAGTGCCACATATTATATAACTCTTCATATTTATCATTATTTCTTACTAATTTTAATCTATAACTCAATATTTCTCATAGGTTTCTGAGGTTTCCAACCTCAATCCCTATGTAAATGTTATTGGAGAATTTCCAGAGCCTATTAGACATGAGGTTGATATGGATTTCGTAAGAGGCTGAGCTCTAAATGTACATGCTTTCACTGCTAGGCAAAAACAGCTAAGTACAAAAGAGGAGACATTCCTTTCTGGCACATACTGTCTATGCTTAGGTTCTTGACCAAAACAGAAGATTTACTTTAATCCTTTTGAGAGTTGTAATATCTCAGCTTTCTTAAATGTCATTATGGTTTAAAACACATCAAGGGAACATTCAGCCTCTGAGTAAGGTGAAGATCAGCACGTGGCTAAGAACTTTGAATATAAGCTATTTTGTTTCATCCAGGATTCAAATGATATAAAAATAGTAGATAATCTGACTTTATAAGCATGTGGACACTTTTTGTAGAACCAGACCTGGCACAAACGACTTTTATATTACTGTTCTATTCTTTGGTATTTGCTGTCAAAAAACCTGTACCTCAAGATCCCCATTTCTGATATGAACATAATTTAAATAAGATTATTCAATTCGGTATAAATTAATTTACAGCATTTAAAAAAAAATAAAAATAAACTACTTGAAGGTAGAAAATTGAATAGACACCTGAACCTATAGTTTACTGAAGCAGCAAGCCAGCTTCTTCTGTAACTACAAAGGGGAATGAAATGATGCAGTTCAGTATTCTTTGATTTCTAATTCACTCAAGATGAGAAACTCAGAGGTAAAGAAATTATTTATGAAGCGCTGAGAGCTACAGGTTCTAAAATTTTTAAAGAAAAACTCTCAATTATTTTCATTAACCATGGATAATTCTTATTTTGTTAAATAAACCAGTTCAGAAGGATCTCAAGGCAAGAAATAAGCAATTGCCTGTGATAGCAGATTTCCAGAGAACACAGTGGTGACTACTTGCTTACTTCACTTTTACTAGCAGGCTGTTTGTTTACACACAAACAATGCTCTCCTGAATAGTTTTCTTATTTATCTAATGCAATAAATAGTAGTTCTGCTTAAGCAAATTTTAACTAAATTCTTAATTTTTGCATTTAACTGTTTTCAAATTTCTGCACAAAATTAACTTCACCCCAATCCAGACTTAAAAAATGATTAAGCTCATTGCTTTTCTAAGAGAAGTAATACAAAAATTAAGATCTTCAATAAATATATGTAAGGGCATCTTTAATTTACACTATTAAATTGAGTATTTCCTGATCTAACAATTAAAAATACCATATCCAGTTACAGTATCACATTCTGGTTAGGTTACAAATTACAAAGAATCTATAAATAGTAAAATTTGTCAACCTAAAAAGCAAGACAGTTTTACCTTGGGAAAAATCACTATGAGAACAATTTCACAGAAGATTAAAGGTTATTGAAATAAATTCAAAGATATTTTTATTTCCTTCAGATCATAGAAATATTTTTATAGAAAAGGGATTTATAAAGCCACATAGAGGATTTTTTAATGTCATCAGTAATTATTTACTAAATTAAAATAGTATTTGTTAAATTAAAATAGTAACAAAAGGGTAAATGAAAGGAAAATTAAACCTTGTTTGTGTTCTTAGTCAGGTCTGCTTATTTTGTAATACAGGTTTCTACTATTTTTACTTTGTTGTCAGCAATGAAGAGCCACAGAAAATATTTGAATTATATTCCATCTTCCACTTCATCAGCAAAATCGTCTACTAAGGTCCTATTTCTCAAAGAAAATTTACATCTTCATAGGGATCCATAAGGCAGATGTTCTTGCAGACTCTGAACATGTATCTTAGGGATAACATCTTTATTTTCTACTGGTGTGTATGCTCCTTCCAGAATTTGATATTAGCTGGCTTTCAAGTGCATGACTAAAAATTGACAGATTTAGTCTTGCAAACACGAAGAAATAATACGAAACTTCCCAATAATAGTTGTAGGTAGCTATTCTACAGGGTACAACTAAATGATGGCATTTTAAATTTGAAGATCTTTGCATAGAATCTGTAATATATCAATTTGTCCAAATCCTCCAAAAAGACTAGCCATCCTTCTGTCTTCCACCCCTATTATAGCTGCAAGAAACTGCATATCGTTCATCAACAACTAAACTTTTATCTTCACAAATGACCCAGATGGCCTTGTGGCAAAAATGGAACCTTATGAAAAATCCCTCTGGGTTATAAGGTAGGTTATTCCCTGTGAAGCTTGAGTGGATTCCACAGAGAGTATAAATCAAACCTTTGAGTGAAAGTGATGGACTGAACGATTCAGGGGTCCCCTGCAATCTGCAGTACTTATAAACCTTGCTTATTTTGCATATCTGAACTTTACAGTTTTTGTCCAGGGAAAATACTCACTAGCTGGCTTGTGTGCATCTGTCAGAAAACTGTCAATTCCTTAATGAAAAAAATAGGAAGAACAACTCCTCAAAGTAGAATTGTTTCAACTTTTATATGGAAGACTTCTCAGAACCGAACCTTAACATTTTTCCAATGAAAATTCACTGCTATTGTATAACTATTTCATATTTAAATTCCACAGTTGATTATGATGAAATATACTCAGCTGTTTTAAAACTTCTATTTTGAGTAAATTTTTAGTCTTACAATTTCTTTGCTTAATGTATCCACTTAAAGGAAAATCAAATTGTCAGTTCAATACCTGAAATTTAATAAATAATATTTGGAAAAAATATTTTCCTACTATACCTTTAAAAGCAAGCAACATTTTATCTCCAAACATTTTTAAAATGCATCAAACAGAAAATTCCTAATAAGAAGTATATTTCATAATGAGGAATGTAAAAAATATGTATATCACAAATTAATTGCTTAGTCCTCTACTTTTATATAAATTAATTGAAAATTGTGGATCAGATTTTTTTAGGAATTTTTAAATAAACAAGATGGAAATTTGGAAATTGTTCTCCTGAGGCTTCATTAAGGCTTTATTAAATGGTTGCAACAATTAGGATAGAAGAAATCAATATATTTACATTTATTCATTCAATGGTTTATCATGCTTTAGCATTTAAACACTGAAATACAATTAATGAATTATTAAATCATTTTTCTTGGTTTATTTGAAAATGTTTCATCATATTTTAACATATAATTTTCTGAAGTGGCAAAATACTCTGATGTATAGCATTAATAAGCTGTGATAGACTTTACTATAAATATTGCCTCTGTTGCCAAGTAAAGTTACATACAAAGCAGAACATTGCAAACATCCATGCACTCATTCTATTGGCAATGAAAACAGTCCTTTTGTATTATTATTTATGTATGGGGTTTTTTGAGGTTACATTTTCTATTGAAATACCTATAAAGCAACATTAAAATAGCAATGGTTCTGGAGGGTGGATTTTAAAATGCCAGCAGATTGCTAGTGCTAGTATTTTTCTAACATTCTCAGAGCTGCTGAAGAACATCCCTAAAGGTTCACTTCACTGTTATTTTGCAGGTAGAAATTCTTAGTAATTAAAAGGTAATCCAAAATGTTGACCATGTTGAAATGACGTCTAAAATGGCTCTCCATCTAGTGACTCACTCAGAATCTTTTGATACACATGGAAATCCTCTTACCAATGTCAGCTTTCATTTAATTACACTTACTAAGACAACAGTTCCTCAATAACAGAAGGATTAATCAAAAAATATGGTGAAAGTGAGCTCAGGTGCTCCACTCCTGTAGTGAGGCCTACAACCAGTTGGTGAAAGAATAACACCAGAGAGATTTGTGTGAATCATAATTCAGTATGTCAGCTTTAGGCATGTTCCACTGGTTTAAATCTCTCAGAACAGATGCATAAGTAGCAAGCTTGTTTATCTTATTAAAAATGGTGGTGGCAATTTATAAAATGGAGCTGCATGTACAAAGGAAATTTATGGTCAGATTACAGCATACTTGAAATACAGATTCCTTTACTACATTGGATTTGAATAGAAATTTCAGGAATACAGCTCTGGAATTAAATATCCAAATTCTTTTAATGTGTGCCACTAAAGGGAATTTATCATGAAAGGGAAAGTATACATCTGTGAATTTAAAAAAAAATAAGTGTAACAAAATGGTTAACCATAAGACAGCAACCAGGCTTTATTTGCTTGTTCTCACTGCATTTCATTCATACTGACTGCTGGCAGCACTCAGTGTGTGGGGTTTATATATGTATTTATAGATATATACATATTGCTGTATAGGAAGCATAGACACTTGAAAATAAGTTTGTTTTCTCAAATCATTCTGCAGAGGCCAACTTGTCCCCTTTAAAGCTCTTGAACTAGAGACATTGGAACCAGATATGTTTCCAGAGTTTTATAAAGATGCCTTATAAAAAAGAGTGTATTTTCCTAAGTGACTTCATTGAATTATAAAAGCTATTCTTTGATTCTAGCATTACACAGTGCTGCAAAACTGCGCTGGTCAGATTTGAAGCTCTGAGTCCAACACAACTCACTGTTTTAGAAGAAAGCTCTTTGGCTCACATTAGTTTTGCAGCTTGTGTTACCACAATATTATAAGAAATTGTAAAATGTAAGAAAAAGAAGAATCTTTCTGAGCCATCTTAAGAACTAGGTTATAAATGATTGAAATCGGAAGATAAATTTACTATTGAACCTCCAAACTTTTCACACATCCTCATTTTAGATACTTCTGAGTCTGAAGAACTAGACTGAAAACAGAATGACACAAAAGTCAGACTTAAGTGTCAGTCAAGGCAATGCAATTAATTTTGTATTAAGATGGAACATTAGTATATTTTGTAGTAGAAGTTATAACATTTTTATGGTATCTTGACACTTACTAAATCTATCTCAATGACTACCTCATCTTTCCTAAAGACAAATTTATGTATAAAACCAAAAAAAAATGACAAATTGAAAAATTACTAGTTCTTTTTATATTAAATTATCACCAGCAAGATTTGATACTGATGAAAAGAAAAAAAAAAATCTAGCAGTTTCTGTGAATTAGTAGAATTATATATGTCTAAAACTATGTATCTGATTCTGGCCACAGAAACTGGAGGACATCAAGAATAGCTCATATTTGACACAGAGCCTATGAAGATGAGATGAGAGTTAAACCCCGGTGATTTCAAGATGACTGAGTATGACTTGTCATTTGCAGTACCAGAGCTGCATTTTAACAGAAGGAAAAAAAAATAAACCAAAGTACAGCAGACACTTTGAGTAACCAAGATGGTGGTGAAGAACAAATGTTTTATCTCTGGTTTCTTTGTCACAGACTCCATCTACAAATACTAGCTCGTGAAATGTTAGACAAAGTGTAAGAAAAATGTTAGATAGATGGACTGAAAATGACATCTACCAGCATACAGCAAATTCTAACTAGAATACAGAAGTTCATGCTTAAAATTGCCAGGTAGCCGGGAAATGTTTGAGTGGGGGAGTAATCATGCTAAACAGAGGAAGGAGAAAGGAAGAATGATCCTCTTCAGTGCTTCTCCCTTAGATGTCAGCCTCTGTAAATTAGCATGACAGATGTATGATCTGGGAATTATTCCAGATTAATTTTTAAGAAATTAAAGCATTCAGCACTAGTTATGATAGGAATGTTTTGGGTTTACCTTTTTTTTCTTTTAGTTTGGTCTGTCATAATACCATGAATACATACAGATCCACTCTGATCCCACCCTTGACTACTTGAGAACTTGGATAATTAAACCTGATTGCCAAACACCAAAAAGCAAACCTGGCTTTTCTCATTTCTGTTCCACAAAGACCAAAATATATTCCACAAGAAAGCATTCAGATTAATATGTATAAATTAACAACGTACAGGTGCAGGTCTGCCATAAAATTTGGTAAAGAAAATGGCTAATGCAGGTGTTTGCAGTTCATGGCCAGGGCACAACTTTAGATAGTAGTTTTATTAATGCACTCTAAGAAGCTGATATCCATGCACCCAAACAATTATAATCAGAAAGAAACACACACCCACACATTAGTATGTAAACAGGAACACCACTAACAAATTTGGGTGAGCAGATCACATGGCAGCACTATTGATGCATGTATTTAAATCTTTAAACCTCTAAGGAAACCTCCTTCAAACTATTTTTATTTGTATTACAACAAATTTGGAAGTATCAAAAGTGATTGGAGCTCTGTTGCACTAGATGTTGTAAAAGATGGATGTCAAAGTCTACATAGTCAAAGAATATAAACAGTAATTATTAGCATTGTAATGTTGTCTACAGACCATGACTTTCAGGTGCTGCAGAAAGAGAGCAGACATGGCTTTAGTTCAAGAAACATTATAAACCAAGTGAAGGAATACAGTTAGCAAGCAAACACCACAAACAAGAGAAATGTTGTCTCTGTTTTCCTGATGACAAACTAAGCTATGAAAAAATTAGTACCTAAATCTATGTTGTGAGGGCTTTGAATAATTATTTCGCATAACTCCTTGTGGAATAGACTCACAAAGCTGTCTATCTGCAGATGTATTCTTGAGTAAAGTTCCCCAGCACTTAAATACAAATTGGTATGAACAATGACTGAAATCCTGCTGCTGCAAAGTGGTTAGAGCTGAAGTCTCACAAAAGTTTTCAAAGCAGGCTTTTTCCCATCTGTTTTACCTATCGGATTTAATTCACTTAATCAAATCAAGTTTGATGTGAAGGAATGGAAATAACTCACCATATATTTGGGAATCTTTTCACATGTTGTAGCTGCCTGAAAAATAGAAATCTAATCTAACCAGAAGTCTGGGCTTTCTGTGTAGTTAAGAGAGAGATACAAATATTCCAGAGGGTGAGTCATCCATCTTAAAATAGGATGATTGACATAGTAAAATTGCTTTTCCTTCTCCTTTAATTAAAGAGGGAACCCTGACCAGCTCAGAATAGATACATATACTTACACTCAGCAATGTTAGGTGGTATGAATAGGAAAACAGTTTCATTACATGGCCATAATGAAGGTAGGAGTGAAACACTATTTGCAAGGGGAGTTAATAAACTTATTTAAGGAAAGAATTCAAGCAGCAGCACAGGTTAAGATACAGAGGTATTCTCCATTCAGATGTAAGCTACCATATCTAGTTTATCTATTCAAAAGCAGATTTTAAAAGGATTTGTTAATGGAATAAGAATATGTAAAATAAATATTAGATGATTTGTTACTTTAAAAAACCAAAGACCAACATGATTTAACATATGAAAAATGAAGAACTAGACATATTCAGGCAAGACATAAATTCTACAATGAACATGACAACAAAACTGGAACAAAGAACTTCTTTATAATTTCAAATATTTAAGTAAAGATGGGATAACTTTTTGAAGAGTATGGTATAACCAAATAGGTTACTTTACTTCATAGAATCATAGAATAGTTAGGGTTGGAAAGGACCTTAAGATCATCTAGTTTCAACCCCTCTGCCATAGGCAGGGACAACTCCCACTAAAGCGTGTCACCCAAGGTTCTGTCCAACCTAGCCTTGAACACCACCAGGGATGAAGCATTCACAATCTCCCTGGGCAACCCATTCCAGTGCCTCACCACCCTCACAGTAAAGAACTTCTTCCTTATATCCAATCTAAACTTCCCCTGTTTAAGTTTGAACCCATTACCCCTTGTCCTATCACTGCAGTCCCTAATGAATAGTCCATCCCCAGCATCCCTACAACCCCCCTTCAGATACTGGAAGGCTGCTATGAGGTCTCCACGCAGCCTTCTCTTTTTCCAGGCTGAACAGCCCCAACTTTCTCAGCCTATCTTCATAGGGGAGGTGCTCCAGTCCCTGATAATCCTCCTGGCCCTCCTCTGGACTTGTTCCAACAGACAAAATTATGCAGGGGTCTAATTTTGCTTTAAAATTTCTTCCATCTTGGAGGCCTACCTAATTGCAAAATCTTAGATGGCGAATATCTTCAGATGACTCAAACTATAACATGATCAACAGAGAAATGGCCTTTGTTCCAGAGGAAGCCTAATGTACAGTAAATGCATCTGAACTATCAAGACATGAATTCTCCTAGCAGTAGATGGTTTCCTCTTAAGTCCCTTATGCTTGCTGCTTCTGGAATAATCAAATATCTACTTTTTTTTCTTATAATTTTTTTCTGGAATATAATCTTTCTAGTCGAGCTCTGATGAGGAAGTGTCAAGCTCTTCCCACAGTGCTACAGAGACTCATATAAAGAACCGATTTAAGCGCATATTTCCATTTCAAAGAAGTGTTCAAGAAATACTCTGATTTTATCTGATCTTTGCATTGAGCCTCTTCTTCTGAATTTGTCAGTGGTTATCAAGACAACTAGATTTTTCTCTTTTTTTACTTTATTTTGTCACTTTTCAAACAGTCTTTGAATTAATTTCTCTTTGAGTTGGTTTCTTCTACATGTAGTGTTTGATACTTCTCTTTAAGTTTCTATTAAACATTTGGGTTTCATACAAAATGATATATTTTTAATTGCTGTATAGGAGTTATGTTCTAGTCATCTCTCGCACTGGCCACCAGACTGCTAGAAGACAGCTGTGTTCCACAATGAATACAATAAAAAATTTTACAAGTAAAATTATTATCTCCTTCTCCTTTCACATTCCTCAATGCTTATTATATATCTACTTTTCATACTACAAATAAATTTCAAAAAGCCTATGAGAAAGGCTTGAGACATCTTAGTTTCAAACTGTGTCCTGATTATTGCTTTGTATATTAAGTCATAGATTCTAGTGCGTTGCTTTTTTTTTCTTTTTGTTTTGTTTGGGTTTTTTGGTTTGGTTTGGTGTTTTTTTTTCTTTTTTTTAACACAGCTATTGCTGTAATGGCACTGGGAAAATATGTCTGTTTATTGTAGACCAAATAGTTTCCTTAAAACATTCTAAACACATGCAAAAGTTCATGATGCATAATGATTTCAGTATTTCTTTTAGGTAGGTGTTCTGTATTTCAGAGGATCCATATGTGCTACAAACAGTGAACAATCAGGAACACTCACTGATTATGATATGATTTTTTTTGGCAGTCTCTTTCAGTTGCTCTGACAGAATTTGTGGTGATGCATTAGTCATTTGCATAGAAAAGATCTTGGTCCATGACAGTCATTTATTGGTGGTGCCATCTGCACTTTTTGTGAGTAGATTCTAAGACGAAAAAGTGCATTCGGTTCATTTTTACTTTAAAAATTTGGATGCAGTCCTAGTCCTTTTCAGCTAACAGTGAAAAAAATAAATTAAAAGCATAACTTGCTTTCTTATTATGAATTAAAGCTTAAGAATTAATTAGAAGAGCTGAAATAAAAATTCAGTTGAATCACAAAATAGCTCACAAAGACCCTGGGTTTTTCACTATATTTCAAGGCACTTAGGTTGCTGTAACATATATTTCCACATGAAATTTCAAAATGTCCATCATTCTTCCTGAAGCTATTAACATAAATTGCCTTGTGCAAAGCCCCAGTCATAACAACAGCAAAAATACAGTTCCTCCCACTGCAGTCTTATTATTTGTATGATCATTTTGTACATATTTTAGGACAAATTTAGTGTTCAATAAGACAATATTCTCCTGAGTGCGGGTGTCTGTAAGTGGAAAGAATTATACTCAGTTCAGTTACTGGTAGGACAAATTCCATAACTGAATATTCTTCTCTGTGACTGCTCTGATCCTATTAAGTGCACTCTAGAGGATGTAAATTTAAGCAGCATCATCTGTTGCTCTTGCCATGATAAGACTTATGGAGTTTGCAGATCATTGAATTAATTAGGCTCAGGCTCATGCAGTGCTTTTTAGATTAGTGAGCATGTACTGAATCCAGAACTAGAGGGAAAAAAAATAATCATACACTTTCAGACTGATTTACAGAAAAACTTACAATCCTGTTTACCTTATGAAAAACAGACCATTGGAGAGCCAATCTTAGCAGAACACCTTACCTCAGTATAAACTGCATACTGCCTATTGCCACATGCAAATTCAAGGATACCCTGACGTTCAGACATTTAAATGAAGAGCAGAACACAAAATTTTGGCTACAGTGAAAAAAGCAGAACTCTCTTTGACCTAATTAGGTTGGGATTTCTATCATGGATTTTAAGGCAAGGCAAATCTAATGTTCTGAAAATGTGAAAAAATTTAAGCACCATTTTCTATCAGTAATTAATATGCTTCATCAAGGCATATAGGTACACCTACTCAACAGGATTTTTGCTATGGTCATAGAGTGAACTAGTAACTCTTGAGAGTTAAAAAGCAAAGATTCAGGAGTATCTTCTCCATTCAGATTCATCCAGACAAGTGTATTTCTTCTGTTTCCATTAGTTTTTCTGATGCACAGTACACAGTGACTAATAAAATAATTTCTCAGCTAAGATGTAACATTCATGACTGATACTCATACCCAAACTCCAAAAGCATTATCTGTTCTTCCCATCTGACAAAGGATGCTCTTAGTAATACCATCTTCAGTTCTAAGGATGATGCTATGAATCTACTGAAAGTACAAATTTCTTGTACTGCAAAACAGGAAAACTTTGCCTGAGATATCATAGGCAAATGACAAGACATCTAAGAATTTAGATTATTATTTCAAGATATTCCGGACAAATACTTAAGAGCTTATTCTATAATTCTTTGCTATTTTATTTTTAAAAATTAATTTCAAGCTATAGAATATAAAAACTTGATGAATATTTATGAAAATTTCAATCTAAAAAATAATATTCAAGAATGTATTTTGTACTCCAGTTTAGCTATGACTTATTTTTTAATTAGCCCTTTAATATGGGGTAGAAAAGCTGAATTAGGTAGATGTCTACATCTAGTCAATAGACTAGAGAGAACTGAGAAAAAAGTTATTTACTTTTTATTTTTCTTAATTTTGTATGTATTCCAAACAAGTTTTAAAAGGCTAGACTGAACAGTATTTTGAAACAACTATTCGCTGAACAGTAAGTAACTACGGCAAAACATGTTTCCTCCACCGAAACACCTCCCAAACTACAAAAAAAATATTAAGAACCATGATAGCTACACTTCATTTCTGCCACTTACTTGGGTTCTTTTTTTAAAAAAAACAGTTAACAAGTAATTTTCATTTTTCCTTTAAAGGACTCTGTTTAATCATCCACACCATAACTATAACATGCATGTGGAAATTACAAGCTTCAGTTAGTGTTATAATTTTAATGAATACTTCTAAAGCATTCTGGGATCCTAAGAAGGAGAGCCTCATGTAAGTATAGAAAACTAGTGGATGTCTTGCTTTCTTCTGCAAATAACAATGCTTAATTGCTCTTCCAAATATGCCTCTCCAAGGGAACATAAGACATGTTTGAAGAGCACAAGGGGGATCCTCTATTGTAGAATGCTCTAACAGGCTTTAAGTAAAGGTAATAATGGCTGAATTCACTTGAGAGAGGAGAGCAAATTAATACAGAAAAAATGACAGAATACCATTCCGTCACATCCTTCCCTTTTGTCTGAGGCAGAATTACAGGAACTAACAGCAACAAGGGGTCTTAGCGACAAACTAGTATCAAAATGTTCCAATTTATTAGATTACGCATTACCCATTAGGATATCTTTAACCTGCACAAATTTTGCAGCTGCATTGAAAAGGAATCAAACTTTTAAATGAAAATTATATCATGATTCTTAAATATATCTATAATTTTATTTAATATTCAGGCGAAAGGGAAGATTATAGAATAAATTATAGCGTTATAAATTTCAACTTACTTATACAACAAGTTTTTCCAGTGGATATTATAACACTAAAATTACAGCACAGAGACATTATCAATGCATACAAACATGAGTCAAAATAGAACCATATTGGGCAGTATAAAGCTTTGGAACATTCAACTAATGATAATGAAAACTAGCTTATAAAAATTCAAACAGCATTTTGTGAAACTATTATAAAGCTAGAAGCTTGGGAATTAGACGGAGTACCCACACAGCAGGAGAGTACAAATGAACACCTACGCAGATGGCTGCTATAAGAACTGAACAACCACCATTCTATATAATAGAAAGAAGCAAAATGAAGTGCCGATTGTAAGTGGTGCTTAACTTTATTAAGCTAAGAGAACACTCTTACTGAAAGTCTGTATCTGACAAAGGGAAATTACATTGTTGTAATCATGTTCATGAGCTGTCTTGTGCAGTCAAAGGCCTGCCATTCATTTAAATTAAACTGTAGCCTTTAAAGTGTTAATTAGATGTTACAGCCAGATGCAATATTGAAGAACCTTTAATTTATAAGTTTCAACCATTTTTCTTGAAACATTCTCACATGTTTGTAACAGAACAACAGGCTTGGTTTTGTGACAATATCAAAAGACTAACTTACCATATATATTCCTTTTGTGGTCTTTGATAGCTCTTCTATACACATTAATGAGTACATACAGTAAATACCCCTTTGAAAGATATATTTCTGAAGTTATATTAGAAGACAAAACTTGGCTGTATAATATTTTTTTTAAATTATTTTTAAGACCATTTTCCTGAGGTTAGAAAAGACCTAATTGTGAAAAACTGCTTTTGTAGATTTCCTTTACCTCAGTCAGTGCTCAATATGCTTGAAGTATTCCCAATTTACGTGGACAAATTCAGTAGGACCAATTGTAGTATTATGGCACCAACTGTTTATGAAAACAAAACTATTAAGCTGACAAAAGCATGTTCAAACAGCAGTATTGATACTAGTGTGAAGTACAAATTGAACCCTTCCACCCACTCAGGAACACTAATCAGAATAAGATTTGTGATACAGAATTGTAAAGCTCAGGGAGTGATGAAGTCAATAAAAGAGGAAAAGTTTTAGCATGGAACAAGCATCTGCATTCACTGTGCTCATATTTACATCGTCAAAACGCTGGCTTGACTACAAATTCTATTGTCCACCAAACTTAATTTTAAAGGTGCTGAGCACTTGCTCTTCCTACTGATTTAAACTTGAGCATGGCTCAGCACTCCAAAAAATAAAAATTTCCCATTGCCATGACAACATTCATATAATGAAAAAAAAACAAAGATACCAACAAAACAAAAACAACCCTATGCCCAAAATTAACAAGTGGCTGTTTTTTTACAAGACTGATTTTGGAAACAGAGAACGTAAACTTCATAATCTGTTCTGTTTTGAACTCTCAGTTTTCATGTCAGTATTTATTCTCCTAAAAATTATATTACAGTAAACTTTGTATTCCTAGCCATTCCCAGCTGATCCAGGTTAGAAGGCACTATGTAATTACATAGATATTTTGGGTGAGGTAGCAATGATAAAATATGTGTAACAGGAAAGACATGGTACCCTAATGTAATTCTGTAGTTCTACTATGCCTTCTAACAATACAAATAGAAAATGGAAATGAAAAAAGAGCAAAAACAAAACCACCACACAAACACACAAACAAGCAAACAAACAAACAAACAAAAAAAAACCAACAACAAACAACCCACAAAAAATATGAAAAAAACACTGAAGTAAGCCTCCGTTTCATTGATTGTTTTTGCAGGAATAAAATTACACATCTCAACCAGACAGTAATTGAGATTGGGCTCTCCCTCTTAACACAGTCTTCATTCTTCTCCTTCAGGCAACTACTTCCTAGCAATATTATAAGGAAAGCCAGGGTAGTTCTGGACTCATTCCTGTGTCTCTTTTGTCCCTATATCCTCTCTCTGAATTACCTTATTACAACACAAAGTGAAATAAATCTCATCTGTGTCAGGAATTCATAGAGCATCTAGGTGTTTTTCCAGACTTCCATGTCCATAACAGTCATTTTATCATGGACCTTTTGCCTTGTAAGGTCTGATCCATGTGATGTGGTCTACAGTTACTCAGTAGAATTAAAATAGAGAACTAACTTTAGTTCATGCAGTTTAAGTATATGTAATTATAGCACAAATACTAGTTTACTGTCACTCCCTTTCTACACCTCATGCTGATGTTTCCATAAAAGCAGTGCAGATTTGTTAAACAAATACTGAATCTGGTCTTAAATCCATGGTCCTGTTAGTGCTTTCATTTAAATAAACTCACAAAAAGACATTGTCAATACTATAATATTTGTCAGGCACACAGAAAAAAAAAAATCAGCCATTCAGAAATGTAGTTTTCTTCCCTTTTTAGTTCCTTATTTTTAGAGATGATAAAATATTATATCTCAAAGAAAGCTGATCACTTGGGTAAGCTAGAAATTCTCTCATAAAAGCACTGCTGATACTTTTGGTAGAAATAATATGTTTTCCTTCTTTTTATTTCAGTGATTCTCATTCTTTCTTCCCCCTCAATATTTTTCTTCAGAAAAGAACTTAGAGGAACACAGAATTCAGCAACAATTTCAGTACATGTTAGTGCTTGAATACTGTCACTTCTATATAAAGCAAATATTAGCCTTTTAAAGGAGTCATATTTCAAGGATCAGGTGGGAAGCACAGAAGTGTTGGATGCACCTCACTGCACTGCTGTTCATCCTCAACACTTTGCACAATGTGAGAATGTTTAGTAATTCCAACCCAGCCTACAGATAAGAATCTCTGGTGTCACATCACAACCAACAGTGCTGGTGTAAGATTTGTAGTAAAACAATATTCCAGCTGTAGCTTTCATTTACAGAAATAAAACATCAGAATGGAAGGGAGGTGTGGGGGGTCGAAGATAAACATTTTGGTCTTTTGGCACCATTTATAGAAATTACAGGGAACCCATAAAAAGTGAATATTGAAAAATAAGGAAAAAAAAGAGCAATTAGACTGTAGACTGTTTTTAAAAATTATCCATTTAATATTTAACTTCTAAAGACATCCAATGCAAGCACATCACCAAATAACATCTTTCCTAAATAAAGTGTGCGACAACTGTGGGGCAGGCGGTCCTATTTTTCTCCTATTAGTCATCAGAAACTTCATATGCAGGAAAAGTCTCAGGGGATATTTCTCGCTGGGAAAAAGATCCTCCCTCCTCAATTTTAATCAGCCCATTCCATCTGTAATGGGTTTAGAAATTGTTAATGACATAAAGTGACAGTCGAAGGGCTTTTTGTTCTGTCAGTATAGGGTTTCTTGTGAGCTCTCTAACAAACTACTACATATAGTTCTCAAAGCTTCTGGAAAATTATCTGGATTACAACGGAATAAATTTGATATGCTAGCAATCACAATCAGGAACTAAAAAGAAAGGCTTCCTTAATGCTCAACTATAATGGTACTAAGACAAATCTAGCTGTGATACAAACCATGTAAGAGGGTTAACTAACACTTAGAATGCAGGTCTGTACTATAGAATATGTAAAATATACAAGTATCTGAATAAGGTGCTAAGAATAGGAACTTAAACAAGCCTTTCATTAATTTTATTAGATTCTGAATGCAGCTATAATTATAAAACCTAGCACTTATGCATAACGACAAAGTGGAACAGTCTTCCATTAAATTTACAATATAGATTGGGAGTCTGTGTGAGTGTGTATCTACCTACTTAGAAAGTACTTACAATATTCGAAGATAAATGTTGATCTAGACTTCAAAGAGTTTAATCAAAAGTTTCTGTTTGCTAGACAGCAATGCATAATTTGATCCTATTGTTATTCAAAACCATTTTTATTCCATTTCATTTTGAACATAGAAAATTAATCTCCCCAGATCTCACAAAATGTTGCATTGAATTCAATTATTTCATATGGCAGACTGAGAGTTTAGTTTAAACTAGCAAAAGTTTAAACCATTTCAATTTTAAACATAGTACAAAACTAAAACTCTACTAGAAGGCCATGATACTTAAGAGCACTTTTAGTGGTATATAAACCATGTAGATCAGGTTCTGGTATCTTCCAATAAAAAAAAATTCCCTCTTCTTTAGCTGGTTAGAAGTAATGAAATTTTTACATGAGGGAACTCACAATCTAGCCAGCTGTTCATGCCTTAATAATGAATGCATATTTGTGAATGTGAATCATGTTGGAGTAGGTTAATAATGCATACAGAAATGGAAATTTGCCAGGGATTTTTTTGAGGCAAATTTTACTCTTCTACAGCTAAACATTCTCCCTCCTATTGTTTTTTCATTTTTTAGCAAACTCATGTCTCCAGTGTGTCAGAGAAATTGACATTTTAAAGACTGATCTACATGTTAGGTTGCAATGAAGAGCATTTCTCTGGAGAAATGCTCCATCCTTCTCATCTGTTGATAGCCAACATTTTGTAAAAAAAATAGCTGTAAGTGATCTCTGAGAATCTATATACTTCTGTATTTGCTTCCCAATTTTCTCCTAATGGAAATATCCTGTCATATTGCAATGTAAAATAGGAAATGTTAAAATATTTATTCCTGAAAAATCGCATGCAACATGAGTGTGCAGCTGCATGAGCTGACAGAATGTACTGTTGCCACATGGCCTTTGGCACTGTGACGCTGACATCTGAAATTCAAACAGGGAACTTTTTCCAGGCACAGCATACTCCTCACCTCGTAGTTAAACATCATCATCTTCAGGTAGTGATATCCCGATAATTTTGAATTGTGTCACATAGATGCTGTCTTCAGTAAAAATAGTGTTTTAAATACTCAGTAGATGCTAAACATCATAATTAATATCTTGGAAGATATCACTATATTGCTTTTAAACTGTATATTCAACTACGAAATATCAGCCTTATCTAGAGTGTTACAATAATAACCTATGAATGATAGGATTATCATCAAACTTTTCTGTCTGTTTACTCCCAAGCTTTTGCAACTTATGTCCAGGCTCAAGTTGTGATAAGTGTTCTTCAGCTACTCCTCAATATCCTGGGTTTGCATAGGTCCTTCAATTATCATTATAAATCAGCTAGAAAAGGTATTTTCTCAGCTGAAGTCAGAAGCCACCTCTCACTACAAAAGAATATGCATTAGTACTTTTGTTGTTGGTGGTGGTAAGGATTATGAGCAAATTTAGGATCAGTTGTTGTGTCAGCCTCCTCTTGCAAAGCCCAGTTTCTCTTTATTCTCCCTATTCTTTCTTCTCTTCATGGCTTTGTCACTTGGGGTTGTTTAGTCTGGAAAAGAGACGGCTTGGGGAGAACCTTACCAAGTGATCATCCCCCTGTACTTGGCACTGGTGAGGCCACACCTCAAACACCGTGTTCAGTTCTGGGCCCCTCACTACAAGAAAGACATTGAGGTGATGCAGCGGGTCCAGGATAGAGCAACAAAGCTGGTGAAGGGTCTGGAGCACGAGTCTTATGAGGAGCAGCTGAGGGACATGCAGGGGTTTAGTCTGGAGAAGAGAAGGCTTGAGGGGGACCTTATCACTCTATAACTACCTGAAAGGAGGTTGCAGTGAGGTGGAGTTGGTCTCTTCTCCTAAGTAACAAGCAATAGGACAGGAGGTAATGGACTCAAGCTGTGCCAGGGGAGGTTTAGATTGGATATTAAGAAAAATTTCTTCACCGAGAGGTGGAAGATGCTTCCCAGGCAGTGGTGGAATCACCACCTCTGGAAACGTTCAAAAACCATGTAGATGAGGCCCTCAGTCATAGGGTTTAGTTGTAGTCTTGGCAGTCCTAGGGTAATGGTAGGGCTTGATAATCTTAAAGATGTTTTCCAGCCTAGTTGGTTCTATGATTCTATACAGTTCTTAAGTGTAACTGTGATTTCCACCAAATTCTTGAGACTCAAACTTTGGCTTCCACCCACAAGATTTCAGCTTTCTTACTGTGTACTAAACCCTTGGCACGTGTCTGAAACTCCCTATAAATTATGTATACCTGAATAAATCATACTGCTTTTCTTCTCAGTGACATCTTTGATCTATTTTTTATCCCCCTCTATTATTAACATTTCTGCCAAGTAAATTCCTGTTGGAAGGTGAAAACATTACCACTGAATTTGCTCACCCAGGTGACCTTCCTGGCCAAACTCTCAAACCTTTACCTTCACTTTTAATTTCTTAGTATAACGGAAGTTGTGTGTTCTTTTCTCATTTCTAATCATTCCTTCAGAAACATTCTTTGATGCCTCCTCCCATTCCAGTCTCCCTCTTTCAATATATTTCTTCTACTACTCTGCTCTCAATCAGCAATTTTTCACGCTTTGCACCTCACTCCTTATGTCAGGATCTCACAGTCCTAGCTGTTGACTAAACACCTACCCACATACAGCATTGTGACCTACCTTTTTAAACTCTCATGAATGTGTAGCTGGCACTTTAAATTAGCGTGATCAAAACAGATATTTTGATTTTCACATTAAGCCTTCCTGCTTACTAAATTCTCTATCATCACCCAGACCATCCTTTAACTTGATGGTAAGCATCCTCAAGATTTGTACATGTCAACTTTATTCATAGGAAATCCTGTTAAAATTTAAAAAAGGTACTGACTCTTAAATCAGAAGTCTTCTGTGGTAGCCACAGAAATATTTCTGTTTCACAGTAGTTAAATATTGTGAGGTGAGACCTCATTTTTTTTTAGTAAACTTTGTTCAGTTCATTACTTTGCCCTCCCACCCTCCTGGTTGCTATCTGGCTTGCTTTCCAACCTACCATGTCCTTTTCAATATCTGTGTTTTAAACTCCTTAAGTCAGAGAATGTCTTACTATTTGATCACAGAATAGTTTACTACAATGGGAACATAATCTTTATATAAGATCCTGTTATACAACCGTACAAATTAAAAAAAAATTGTGTCAACTAGATTCATTATCTAGAGTGCTAACAATGTTTTTAAAATTAACTTGGGAACAATTTCAAAATTGGCTAATGTTAATATAATGACAAAATGAAAGAGTTCTAAAGAGCAACTATTAGTGGACAGAAGAAACACAAATCCTACAGATTGCACTGATTTATGGTAAGCCCTATTTTGAAAATTTCAACAGTGCCTTTCGTACTGGGCCTCAGCAAAAGTCACTGTTTCATCCTCAGGGTTCTTGTGACATGCTTTGAGGTGACCTCCTACTCAGATCTGTGAAGGAAATGCAAAAGATGTTAATATTTTTTCTTCCTTTCTCTATGACAGTGACATTTTATGTTAATTTCATCTGCTCCTTGAGCTCTCAGAGCCAAAATATTCTGTGGGAGGCAGAATGATGTCATTTTAGTCATAGCATAATTTTCCAGCTTCTAGAACAAGACATATTGTGGCATATTCTTCAGTACTTCTTAAAAGTAGTGAAATATAAACTTAAGGTGATATATTTATGCATGAGGGGGTTACACTGCCTTTTTCAGCTCTTAGAGCTAAATAGCAGGTTTAAAGTGACATCATTCCTCCTCCACCAAATATTTTTGCTTTGAGGATTAAGGACGCAAAATAACCTTGACCAAGTAATAAAATTTTCGATTATTGTAGAATCATAGAACCATGATAGTTAGGTTAGGGTAGATAGAATAGTTAGGGTTGGAAAGGGCCTTAAGATCATCTAGCTCCAACCCCTCTGCCATAGGCAGGGACAACTCCCACTAAAGCATGTTACCCAAGGCTCTGTCCAACCTGGCCTTGAACACTGCCAGGGATGGAGCATTCACAACTTCCCTGGACCACCTATTGCAGTGCCTCATCACCTTAACAGTAAAGAACTTCTTCCTTATATCCAATCTAAACTTCCCCTGTTTAACCCATTATCCCTTGTACTATAACTACAGTCCCTAATGAAGAGTCCATCCCCAGCATCCCTATAGCCCCCCTTCAGATACTGGAAGGCTGCTATGAGGTCTCCACACAGCCTTCTCTTCTCCAGGCTGAACAGCCACAACTTTCTCACCCTGTCTTCATACAGGAGGTGCTCCAGGCCCCTGATCATCCTCGTGGCCCTTCTCTGGATTTGTTCCAACAGCTCCATGTCCTTTTTATGTTGAAGACACCAGAACTGCACACAATACACCAAGTGAGTTCTCACGAGAGCAAAGTAGAGGGGCAGGATCACCTCCTTCGACCCGCTGGTCATGCTCCTTTTGATGCAGTCCAGGATATGGTTGGCTTTCTCAGCTGTGAGCACACACTGAAGCTGGCTCATGTTCATTTTCTCATCTACCAACACCCCCAAGTCCTCCGCAGGGCTGTTCTGAATCTCTTCTCTGCCCAACCTGTAGCTGTGCCTGGGGTTGCCCAGACCCAGGTGTAGGACCTTGCACTTGGCATGGTTAAACTTCATGAGGTTGGCATCAGCCCGCCTCACAAGTGTGTCAAGGTCCCTCTGGATGGCATTCCTTCCCTTCAGGGTATCAACCAAACCACACAGCTTGGTGTCATCAGCAAACTTGCTGAGGGCACACTCAATCCCACTGTCCATGTCACTGACAGATGTTAAACAAGATCGGTCCCAACACCAATCCCTGAGGGACACCACTCTTTACTGGTCTCCAGCTGGACATTGAGCCATTGACCACAACTCTTTGTGTGCGGACATCCAGCCAGTTCTTTATCCACCGAGTGGTCCATCCATCAAATTGATGTCTCTCCAATTTAGAGACAAGGATGTCGTGGGGGACAGTGTCAAAATATTTGCACAAGTCCAGGTAGATGACATCAACTGCTCTACCCCTGTCCATCAGTTCTGTAGCCCCATCATAGAAGGCCACCAAATTGGTCAGACAGGAATTCCCCTTAGTGAAGCCATGCTGGCTGTCTCCAAGCACCTTGTTGTTTTTCAGGTGCCTTAGCATGCCTTCCAGGAGAATGTGCTTCAAGATTTTGCCAGGCACAGAGGTGAGACTGACTGGTCTGTAATTCCTCAGGTCATCTATTTTCCCCTTCTTGAAAATGGGGGTCATATTTCCCTTTTTCCAGTCGTCAGGAACTTCACCTGACTACCATGATTTCTCAAATATGATGGACAGTGGCTTAGCAACTTCATTCACCAGCTCCTTCAGGACCCACAGAGGGATTTCATCAAGTCCAATGGACTTGTGTACGTTCAGGTTCTTAAGATGGTTTCGAACTAGATCCTCTCCTACAGTGGGCCCAAGGTCTTCATTCTCACAGTCCCTGTATCTGCCTTCCAAGATTTGGGTGGTGTGGTCAGAACATTTGCCAGTGAAGACCGAGGCAAAGAAGTCATTAAGAACCTCAGCCTTCTCCAAATCGAGGGTAGCCAGTTCTCCTGATAGCTTCTGGAGGGGGCCCATGTTGTCCCTTGTCTGTGTTTTATTTGCATTGTACCTATAGAATCCCTTCTTGTTATCTTTAATATCCCTAACCAAGTTTAATTCTAACTCTGCCTTAGCTTTCCTAACCTGATCCCTAGCTTCCCAGACAACATCCCTGTATTCTTCCCAGGCTACCTGTCCTTGCTTCCACCTTTTATAAGCCTCTTTTTTCCCTTTAAGTTTTCTCAGGAGCTCCTTATCCATCCAAGGAGGTCTCCTGGCCCTCCTGCTGCGCTTCCTTCTACTTGGGTTGCAACACTCCTGAGCTTGCAGCAGGTGATCCTTGAATATCAACCAACAGCCTTGGGCCCCCCTGCCCTCTAGGGCTATATCCCATGGAACATTACTAAGCAGGTTCCTGAAGAGGCCAAAGTCTGCTCTCTTGAAGTCCAGGGCAGTGAGCTTGCTGCATGCTCTTCTCACTGTCCTGAGGATCTCGAATTCAACCATCTCGTGATCGCTGCATCCAAGGCTGCCCTGGAGTGTCACATTTCCAGCCAGCCCTTCCCTGTTGGTGAGCGCGAGGTCAAGCATGGCACCTCTCCTTGTCGGCTCCTCTATTACTTGCAGAAGAAAGTTGTCTTCCACACAATTGAGGAACCTCCTGGATTGCTTGTGCCGGGCCATACCATCGCTCCAACAGATGTCAGGGTGGTTGAAGTCCCCCATGAGAGGAAGGGCCTGCGAGCCTGAAGCTGTTCCTATTTGTCTATGGAGTGCTTCATCCACAGAGTCCTCTTGATCAGGCGGTCTGTAACAGATCCCCACAGTAACGTCTCCCAAAGCTGTTCTCCCTTTAACCCTGACCCACAAACTGTTGACTGCTCACCTGTCCCCAGGTAGAGTTCCATACTCTCCAGCCTATCCCTACCAGAAATAGCAATTCCCCTCCCCACCTGCCAGGACCGTCTTTTCCATTCCACCATGCTTCTGCGATGCCTATTATATCATACCCCTGCAGACGTGCACACATCTCTAATTCCTCTTGTTTGTTCCCCATGCTACGGGCGCTTGTATACAAGCATCTGAACTGAGCTCCAAACGAAGCTGGCTCATTGGCTGGAGCGGCTGGGATATCTCTACATTGCTCCAAGCATTTATTACAGGTACTAGCAACTGACTGGATGTGTTGGTATGGAATGATGTCCCCCTCCCCCAACACATCTAGTTTAAAGCCTCCTTGATCAGTTTGGCAAGCCTCCTACCAAAACTGCTCTTCCGCTTCAGCTCCACCAGCCCCCAGTAGACCTGGCCTACTAAATTGAGTCCCATGCTCTAGGTACCCAAACCCCTGACTATGGCATCACTGTTCTAAACATTTATTAACCTGGCCTGTCTTCCTAGTCTCTTTAACGTTCTCCCCTTTATCCTGAAGAGTTGATGAAAAGACTATCTGAGCTGTAACCACAAGAAGGTAAAATGAAATAAGACTTTTGTGCTGCGTCTGAGTCAGGCACTTAATTTAGATGTCATCCAGAACAAAATGTACATAGGATAAATTGGTCATTTTGTTAGCAACTCAAGAATAAAATGAAAATAAAATATAAGTGAAATCACTAAAATCCCCCTAGGACTAAGCAGATTAGAAATAGTAATTGTCACAGAGGATACAATAAACAACTGCTGCATTGCTAGCTCTGCTCTGGAGGAAAGGAAAGAACAAAACCCATGGGTTTCTCTAGTCAGATTTCCTAAGGAAAAAAATGTTAAACAGTGGAGAACATCAGTCATACCGTCTTTCAATGTATTTTATTTCATTTGGTTCGATACTAAATTTCTGCTCTTCACAGTATACACTGAGTTAAAAAGCTGTACCTGGAAAGAAATACTTGGAAAATGTGCACATAAGGAGGTAGCAGGCATTGAATATTTACCTATTTAAGTTGAAGTTTTTTCCTAGTCAGATCTAAATCCAAAGCTATTACTTCATTAGCAATACATTTTTGCAGAATATTAACAAAGACACATGTATTTAAAACAGCTTGTTCATCCTCAGGAAGTGGCCTCTTCTTTGGGTTAATCCAGAAAGTATTTCAAGCTTCTATAGTGACAATAGAGTAACGCATCGTGATTAAGAAATCCATTTTGAACATAACTGTTCCCCCCAGTTTACCTACTTTAAGTATATGTGCACAGGATGTTAGGCACAGCCTGCTCCATGCAGCTTGCTCCAGGTGAACTAAGCAAGCATAGTCATTGAGCATGTGACAACGTGGTCAAGCATGCGACAGTGGTGTCACCTAGGCAATAAGGTAGACATGATCTGCACAGTCTGGCCACTTGTCCCTCTCTCCCTTCTGGCACCCCCAAACTCCTGCAGTACTGGGGGAAGATAAGAATAGGCAGGTATACAGTAAAAATAATTGAAAAAAAAAAGCCTACAAGCAACCTCCTCTTTTCTCAATTTATATATTGTTTTTCTGTTTCAGCTATAGTGCATGACTTTTCATGTGGGACTTACAGTTTGCTTCGCAGTGCAAAAAGATGCATTGGTAATGGGACAGAGGAATGTTTACTGTTTTTAGTATTTATTTGGAAAAAGATATGCTACCTGCATATTAACATAATGCACTCTCAAATCTGGGAAGCATCAAAACTCTTGGCAGCATTAGTGTTTCTTTGTGCTCAGAGGAATTAAAACAGTCTCTTGTTTGTTGATTATTATCAGAAAGCCACTGAGTCAAAAGCTTTTTGTCATTTCTTTCTTTTCCAGTATAGCTGCACTGCAGTGCCTGAATCTCAGGGAAAAATATATAGATTAGATAGATAGATAAAGAGAGATAAAAGGTTGGTGAACTTTGTAACTCACAGCACAAGATTATGTCAAGGACCATGCTTTGTATACAGAGATAATAGTGTTGTACTTCAAAAAAACAGCTAATTTTTATTGCATTCTCTTTTTACCAGCATTATAATTCCAATAACAAACGTTTTCTGTTAGACTTTTGGATGAAGTAATTCTTCACTCAGTAACATATCTGAGATGTGATAACTTATTATGATCTCTTACTACTCTTGAGTATAATGAGAAACAAACAAACAAAAAAAAGATTGGCTTTTTTTTTCCACAGAAGTTCATGCCACACTCCTATGTACAAGGTTGAATTATATTGCTACGGGGTTTTTTTTACCTATTTGAACTAATAATGGTTCAGAATACAAATCTTGATTTTCAGCTTTTCGTCATCTAGAAATCTAAATCTGGATACAAGTAACCCTTAACTATGATGTTGTAAAACCTCCTTAAGTTCACATATTTCAAAAAAAGGACCTGTGGACATATATTCAAAATGGCTAAATTCCAAGTACCTAACTCTTCTTTTGTGAATTTTCGTGTTATCAGCCTTTAGACAGTAACATGTTTAAAATGAAAGGGTCATTCAAATAAATAAAAAAAATATATCCTAATTATTGAAAGTATTCATATTTCATAGACTGCATAATTATTACCTGTATCTTATATTTTTCTCTAATAAAGTGTCACACACACTATATACTAATGGGCAAACTGTACTCACTAACCTTTTAATACTTTACCCTTTTGTGCAAAGACTTAGCATTATTAGGTAATGAAAGAGTGTATGAGAAAGTAGTAGATTATTTATGATAGAAACAAAATGAAACTAATGGGACAAGATTTGAAAGCTGTGATGCATGAAAGGTGCTATAGAGGCAGCTTTGGCACCATGACAAATAAAGATAAAGACTCAGTGGGAAGCAACAGTGTGAACATGACTATGAAGAAGAAAGAACAGATTTACTGAATGAATCCTTACCATCTGGTGTTTATTTAATACACAATGAAGGTCAAATGGCTAGTGATCCCTTTTTCTATAGTCCAGTGACCAAAAGAATGGGAAGAATCAATGAATTTATCAATATGTCTGGAAATGTTTCACCATATGATCTGATTGAGTCAATACTATTGAAGCAACATGTTCATTACTATTTCAGATATGGTTTGGAAAAGGCTCCATGGATAAGAAGTACATGCATTTTTTTTCCCTCTGTCAGAAGTCCCATCAAAATGCATTTCCTTGTGTAAAAAAAAATACATTTAAAGAAATATAATTTAACTGGTAACATACAAGAAGCTTACAAAACAAAATTATATCACACAAGTCAGAAGCAGAGGTAGTTTGTGCTAAACTGTGAATATTTTTTCTTTTGTTTCTTTCTTTTTTTTTCCTGCTAGATTGAATACACATCTGTTTTATGTAATATTCAACAGTAACAAATTTTAGTGAAAGATTATTACCAGGCATTATAGGTAAACAACACAGGTTAGGAGTAGATCTTATATATATTTAACAGTATCATTTTACATAACATTCTGTCTTCTTGAAGGGCTTGCAGTTCTATACTTTGCTTCTCTAAAACAACTATTTCCATAATATTTACCTATATTATAATGCAACTTTCCTTGTTGACTGGAGTTCTCTTAGATACCAGATTAATACTGAGATAGTAAATCTGGCAAAAGATTTTAGCTAGGTTTTCAAACAAACAAAAATATAAAAGACTTTAAAAAAATAAGCAATCAAATGGTTAAAAATATTCTTATATTCAACCTCCAAAACAGATAAGGTAAAAAGGTGTAATTTAAGACTGTGTACATTAAAAACATCCTTCAAACAACACCTTAAAAATTTGGAAAAGATAGGAACTTGGTGTTTGCAAGATTAACCACTGGAATTCCTGACTCCTGTTTTCATCCCTATCACCCCTTTATTGTGTGCTCTTGAGTAAATGATTTTTTTTTTTAAATTACTTTTAAGGTGGGTATAATAATAAATATGTCACAAGAACATAGTAATTCCTCCTTTTTTATAATATACTTTGAAATCCTCAAACGGAAAAAAAGCCATGTATGTGCTACTTCAGCAGTGACCTTATTTCTGGTGATCAAAAAATTCCTAGAGAGTTACTTTTAATTAGGACATGAATAATCTTGAATTTAAATTAAAATGTAAATAGGTCCTGCCCTCTACTGGTGAAATTCCCACTCTAATTAACTGAATTTCTGGCAATGGGCAGTTAGCATGGTAACCCATAGAGTGGTTCTGTCTTAAGTCTGTTGAAGCAGAAGTGCAAATTCTAATATAAGTCATTCTGCTATAAAAAGATGAAAAATTAAATGAAACAAAGCCTAAGAAGAAATTAGAAGTGAATTTGGGAAATATGGAGAAAACTCAGTCAACACCAATGACTACTTACCAAACCTCTTTTCCTCCGATGTCTTCATTATGTCCTATCCATCCTCTTTCCCATTACTTATTTTAAAGTGCAATGACTTATTTACCCTAACATGACTCTGATTGTATTGGAAAATGTCTGGTATCACTTAGCACCTATACATTCTGTCAGTCTATGCTGGGATCAGCTACAGAGTTTGAGGTGTGCTCATATCTAGTTTCTCATCTCCAGCTATATACATTTTCCTTACTCTAAGCCCTCTTTCAATGCTTCTGATGAAAACATTCTCAACCTGGGTATAACAAGGATGCTTCTCAGAAAAATCAACAAAATCTTTGTCATTTTCCATTTTTTTTCTTCTTTTCATCTATGTTGTTTTATCTGGATAACTTACACTTTTCTCAGGAACCTATCCAGGATGGGGCAACTGTGAGATATCCTTTTAATCATCTTAATATAATTAATTCTATGTTTCCCCTTCCAGCACTGTGCCTTGTTTGACTCAGCAAAACACATCTAAAGACTTTTTTTAATCAAGAAAGAAAGATCATAGTTGCATAAGCTCTGTCCTTGCAAGCCCCAGGACACATTTTACCCAAGAAAGCCTAAACAAATGTAATAAATTGTCTTTTGCCTACCCTTCATCCTCTTTATAGTTTCTGAAACATTTGTTATTTATCAACACACGAAGCTATCATCTCTTCTCTGCTATTATGTTGAGGAGGACACAGTTAAGGATCTGATTTTACAGTGGTTCATTTCTACCAAGGGACTAGCTCATAATATAAGAAAGGATAATGAAGCAGAAAGCAAGAAATATAATTTTCTGTCTTTTTTCCTAGTGAGAGCTTTCAGTAGTAATGGCCAAAGGCAGTTCACAAAATGTCATCCATTCACACTTCAGAACTTCAAAGTGAAGATGTGCAAGAACAGAGGTAAAATCAGGCCCAGATTCAGAATCCCTTTTACTGCTTCTCCCTGGTTCCTCAGTGACTTATAATTTCACCTCTGCTGCAGAAAGATAAAGATCTCTGACTGTTACTTTGCAGTATTATATGCCAGCAATATATTTCAGCTCAATCAACAAACTTCAGTGTCAGCAGCAGGTGACAGGTTTCTTGTTCTTAAGACTGTCCTAATGACACTTTCTGTTGATGTTGCTTAGGTTTATGTTTATGCAAGTGCTGTGAATGTGAGGTGTTAATCAGCAGCTCTAATTACTAGGGTAGAATGAACATTCTAGGATTGAGTTCATTTGGTTTTCATAAACAAGGTTTACCTGAGGCTTTGGTCACACAGAAATGAATTCAAAATGCTAGATAGCCAGCCTATAGTCCCTTGAAATCATCTTTAATCTATGTGGTCCCTTGGTGATAATTTTAGATGAAACTGAAGTCTTTCCATTAGAAGAAAAAGGGGAAATCAGTAGTCACTGAGCCAAAAAAAGCTTCTTGAAAGATGTTAAATTCTTGTCTCATTTGACTAACTTCTTCTGCACCAACAGTTATGGGGCCAAGGAAGATACGGAAAAATCTGGCAAGAAAATGATCTCATGGGTCAGCAGGTGTGGCTACTCTGCAGCAATGAACAGAGGAAAAGGGTAATATAAGTGATTGAACTGATCTTGAAAAACTCCTATGGATAAGGAGATTGGATAAGTATGGAAGACTTGGTGAAAAATATAAAGTTTGGTATGCCTTTCATGGTCTGTGATGAGAAAACTCACTGAGAGTTCAAAAAAAAGAATGATAAATCTGGGGTGTAATTATGTGATTTTCTAAGAAAAAAAAATCAGCTTATAAGGAGATGGAATTTTAAAGATTATATAGGAGTTCATAAATACATTTAATTCAAATAAAGCCTCTATATTTTGTATTGCCCTAAAGTCTAATATAATTAAGATAAATATTTCTTGAAAAAGATCCACATTAAATACATATATATCTCCAGATACTCTGTTTAGATTTTCATAAGAATCAGTCCAATGGCTTAGTACATGGAAAGAAACAAGTGTAGAATGAGGTGGGTGAAAATGCAAACCCCAAAGATTATTGACGTATTAGATTAGTATATATTAAGGTAAGTTTGATTATGACATCTCTAATGTAATAGCCAAACACTGCAAGTATACAAGATCTAGGTTTCTAGATTGTTAAAGTACAAATAAAGCTAGGGTTTTTTTCCTTCTAATAAATGAAGAGGAAGATGCAAAGAAGAAGCTTCTATGAACCAGCAGAGACAACCAGGTTGCTTACATACATCCCAACAATCTTTTAAAATTGAATGTTGTCACTGACTGTATTTTCAATATATTGAATTCTCCTTATCATCCCATTTTCTATTGGTCTTAGTCTGAAGCACTAGGCATATGGGAGCTGAGACATACTAGAAGTTAAGAGGTTTGTTGGTGTCCTCTTCCTTAGTTTCCACTAAGCTACACTAACTAGTAATTTTTCAAGAAAGTTCTCACATCTGGTTATTCAGAACTGTAAAGACAGCTTTAAATCATTACCATAAATTACATATCTGCTTATTGTTCCAATTGGTACTATATAAAAAGTGGGTATCGTATCCATACAAAAATGGGTATGAATAATAGCTTGAACCATTATATCTAAGATGTATTTTTACTTCCTTAGTGCTGAAGATGATAAAGAATACCTTCCTCTTACTATAGGATGCCATGTGCTTCTCTTGATTTGGATCACATGTTACACAGTAACAGGTTTTATCAACTAAAGCAGTAACCAGACTTTTTCGTTATTCAGATGATTCAGATGATGTAGCATTTTGTTTGCAGGAGGACCAGCCCACTTAGATTTGATTCTCGTGGTGTGAGTCCCAGGAAGAAACAATTCAGAACCAAACTCCATCATTTTGATTTCCAGTCTGATCATCCCACAGGTTTATAACCTGCAATACAGAATCACAGAATTACAGAATCCCAAGGGTTGGAAGGGACCTCAAAAGATCATCTAGTCCAAGCCCTCTGCAAGAGCAGGGTAACCTAGAGTACATCACACAGGAACTTGTCCAGGCGGGCCTTGAATATCTCCAACATAGGAGACTCCACAACCCCCCTAGACAACCTGTTCCAGTGATCTGTCACTCTCACAGTAAAGAAATTTTTCCTGATGTTCACATGGAACCTCCTATGCTCCAGTTTACACCCATTGCCCCTTGTCCTATCACTGGACATCACTGAAAAAAGCCTAGCTCCATCATCCTGACACTCACCCTTTACATATTTGTAAACATTGATGAGGTCACCCCTCAGTCTCCTCTCCTCCAAGCTAGAGTCCCAGCTCCCTCAGCCTCTCCTCATAAGAGAGATGTTCCATTCCCTTAATCATCTTTGTAGCTCTGCGCTGGACTCTTTCAAGCAATTCCCTGTCCTTCTTGAACTGTGGGGCCCAGAACTGGACACAATATTCCAGATGCGGCCTCACCAAGGCAGAGTAGAGGGGGAGGAGAACCTCTCTTGACCTACTAACCACCGCCCTTCCTAATGCACCCTAGGATGCCATTGGCCTTCTTGGCCACAAGGGCACATTGCTGGCTCATGGTCATCCTCCTATCCACCAGGACCCCCAGGTCCCTTTCCCCTTCACTACTGTCCAGCAGGTCAGCCCCCAGCCTGTACTGGTACATGGGGTTGTTCTTCCCCAGATGCAAGACTCTACACTTGCCCTTGTTGAATTTCATCAAGTTCCTCTCTGCCCAACTCTCCAGCCTGTCCAGGTCTCGCTGAATGGCAACGCAGCCCTCTGGTGTGTCAGCCACTCCTCCCAGTTTAGTATCATCAGCAAACTTGCTGCACGGTTTCAATTCAGCACCACTAACATCCGTTCTTTGAGCACTGTCTTCAGACGTGCACTATACTCAGGGCCACAAAGAATATTTGAAAAGGATCCTTTCTGATAATAGCTGCCCAAGATCTCTTTCTAAACCTTCCCAAAGTGGGAATTATAAATCTTTCCAACAGCCAGCAGAACAAATAAAAATATTTCACTCACCTCCCTAGTATGCTTTTGCAGTAACCATAGATATCAATCAGTTTTTACCTAGTAAAACTGTAAACTGGTGTAAAACTGGTGTCAAATTCACTTACTTCGGTTCAGAGAAGAAACCTTACATAAGTGATTATCTAAACAATCCATTTCCTCTCATGCTGATGGTATTGAATGAGATTATATGTTTTCTCAGGACAAAGACAAATGAGAATAGGCTATGGATCAGAAGTGCCTATTTGCCCCATGCCATGAAAGTATTTTCCTTCACTGCTTCCCTTCCCACCATTTCAACACAAGTCCGTGTAACTCCAAATACCATTCATTGTTATCTCATTACCTTGCATATAATATGGGGGCCATATAATCTTATTTAGGCAACCATCATCTTTTTTTCAGTCAAAAAGCAAATTAATTTCTTCTAATACTGGTTTTTACAGTAAGGCCCAAGAAGAATCATGATAGTATGCAGTTTCATTAAGAACATGTCCTGCAACTGAGATGATTTTGAAAAGGTCTGAAGTGATACACATCGATTGATACATTTAAGAAAACACCATCTGTAAAATCTTAATTCATGTCAGTTATGAGGTAATTCAACTTAAAGTTCTTTCACTGAATATACATATCAACAGGCACTATAGTCATAGCTGGAAAGCACATAGACACTTTCCAAGCAGTAGTAAATTCACTGTGACTGAGCTCTTAAGGATTTTTAAAATTTATTAAATATCAGATGCTTAATTGTGATATAAATATTTAGTTCTTCATTTCTAGAGAGGATTATATGTAGATAAGTTCTAGGCTAAATGCTCAGTTAGCCAGCTAGATAAAAAATTACCTTGGAGACCACGACTCCCATAGCCATCAGACAAAATATTATTAATGTAATTTTTGAATCTGACACAAATTTCTTTTACATTTTCTTTTTCTCTAAGTTGAGTGCAGCTATTAGTGACTTCAGCAAACAGAAAATGAACAAAACTATGTTTTAGGAGGACAACATGTATAGTTTCTTTTTATAAGAGATCTTCAAGTTATACTATCAGCTCAAGAGGGTAACGTGACTGATGAAAGACACGGCGTTGGGGGACATGAATTTACTTAAATAACAAAGATATTGTTACTTGATGCTTATTAAGTCCAATTAAAATATTCCTACTTACATTTAAGCATAAATATATTCATCAGATGTAAAAAGTTTTCACAAAATGTTGAAGCCCTGCCTTTTCATGTCTAAGCAGCCTTGTTCTTACAACTGTTTTCTGAAAATCCATGCTCTTCGTTTAATTGACTGAATTAGATTTCATTCAAATGCAGGCCAAATAGCCAATCACAATCATGAGTGAGGTATATGGAAGAAGATTGAGAGAAAAAGACTTTCCATCAGGGCTGCTACCATTGTAGTAACAAGGAAATGTATACTTTTTCTTGCAAAATTCATAGACAATTCAGGACAAATTTTCTAGTTATATGGAATAAATAGAAGATGAAGCCTAAATTAGAAGACAGCTGATCATCCTAATATCATGAAACAGAAAATCATGACCTTCTTTCATAAAACACAGTATTTCAGGAAATAAGATTTACCTGCTCAGATAATGCATATTCACATTTATTTTTATAGCAAGAATTGTGCTCTCCATATTTTGCTCCTTCTCTATGTAAACAACAGATGTGTCTTTTTTCTTTCTTCTTCTTTTTTTTTTTTAACTTAAATGCCTGGTAAGCTTATTCTTCTCTGTCAATATGAACACCACCAAGGAAACTGCATTCTCTAGTCAAATGTCTCAGTGTTTCTGGACAGTGGAGAAAACACTGCTGAGCTTTGGTTCATTCCTAAAGAAGAAAATTATAAAATTATAATTCATATAAGGGTTCAGATCTTTTGACTTATTAATACATTATAATAAACATTCCTGAAGCAGTTCAGAAAAATGAGTAAAACCTAAGCTACAAGAGTAACTGCTCCAAAACACCTCTGAAAATAGAACTGAGGAGAACCATTTCCCGACCTATTAGAACAGCTTGGTCCCCCTATTAGAACAGCTTGGTCTCTTCCTTCATCTACCTGGAAGGTAATAAACAATTTTAAAGAGTATATTGTCTATATTTACTTTTTGCTCCTGCTCTTTTTTTTTTTTTCCTGTATTTATACTTACACATAGCTTTCTTATGTGCAGGATTTTGATGACTTGTCAGAGGCACTCAGATGTATTTGGAGAAACATTGCCCTAGCAAAAACCCTCATCATGTAGAGATAACAGATGGAAACGAAACAAACAGTTTCCTTATCTAAGCAGGCAAATTCAGGATTTGGTTTACAGTGCAGGGAGATGGGACTTTTGATGAATTCACCCACTACATTTTTCTGTGAAAGCATGACATTGCCTCCCCCCCCAGTGATTTAATTTTCATTAGCACGGTATTGTTAAATAAAACATGCAAAATATGATGGCCTCCAAATTCTCTGTATCTGAAAATGGCAAGAAATTAGAAACTTCTCCTTTATCATAGCAATTCTCATAGCAGACAAAATTATATATCTTAATTTTTGTATGCTATACTAAAAGTTTTTTCTCTATCTAATGAAAAAATATTGACCAGAGCATACTTCTTCGATTGACTTATTTTTTTTAAAGCAGATAAGAGAAATATGGGAAGAAATAGAAGCTCTTTGTTTTGAAAAAGGTTCAGTGCCTCTTGCATATGTACCATAACTTTTTAAGACTAAGAGAAGCAGTAAGATGAAATCATTATTAAGTTGCATTTATATTCTGTGCCTGGTATGATCAGTCCCTGGCTCTGATGTTATGAACTATCACAGCAAAACCCTACTGAAACTTCTTAACATGACTGTTTTTGAATTGGTTATTATATCTGCATTGTTCCAAGATAACTGAGCTTTCTGGTAGAGAATGTGTCTTGGGAGAAACAATGAAAGAGCATCAGAAAACTAAACTCACATGTCTGATTCTATCTGAATTCTTAGGCAAAGTAAATAAAAATCCAGACCCCTGAGCCTGGGCTTGAGAAGAAAGCAAGCACAATAGATATTTTAAATTAAATTCATACTTCTGCAAATACAGTAGTTTTATGTAAAATAATTAAACTAGAAAATATCTTTTTTTCCTGTTCATGTTTCCAGTCAAAATGAGCTACCTTGAAGGACTTCTTTGCGACCTGTGTTTACCTAAAATATTTGAGCCATCACTGAAACATAATGCAGTACTTTTCAAGGTTCCCAACAAGTTATAAAATATCATTAACTAATTAATTTGGAAATTAATTTTCCAAACAATGAAATTAACGTCTAACAGATAAAAATACTGGCTTTTTTAATCATCATTCTAAAAATCAGAAAACATTTTCTTTTTGGAATTTCTGAACTGACACAAATGTCTTTAAAAAGGGCAATTAGTGACAAATGACTATGAAGAACCCTGTGTTGAGAAGCTGAGCCTAAGCCTCTTGAAGATTCTCCATGTAAACAAGTCAGACCACATCACTCATTATCCCTCTTTTGTTTACTGGGAGAAAAGTTCAAACTATTTAATGAGAGGATTACCCATACTTCAACTCCATTGAAAAAGATTAATTGATATTTTCCTGTTAAGGGTTTAACCACTTGGATTTGGCCTCATATCCTCTATTGTTACTGATGCTGTGATCAGCAGAGCAAAGTTGCCTAAAGGTTAGATAAACTTTGCAGCATAAATTACACAACCTATGTTAAGTTTTGGTGTCTAAACCTGAAGAGCCTCTACTAGCTCCTCAGGTGTTTAGAAAAGCTAGCTATTAGGAAAAAAAATGGTTTATGAAGAAGTATCGCATCTTTACATAGAATTTTATAGCATATTAAGCATTTGTCTTCAGTGTAGCAATTGTGCTACTATAAGAAAAATATGTAACATAAAATAAAGGCAACACTACTAGTACTACTGACATTTCATTTAAAGTGGTTGTTTTCTAATTACATTTAGGTGGTGGGGGGAGCAGGGCCATGAATCTCTAAATATATTTTTTCTTCAAAGCTTTACAAATTTTCCAAAAAATGAGTGTCTTGTGGACATATGGCTGCATATTTGGATAACACCATTTGCATTTTCAAACTTGCAATATTTTTAACCACTCATTTGGCTTTTGCTTTCAGAAAAGCAGACAGTTAGTGCATTCATTTGAAATTATTTAGTCTCTTTAACTCTTTAAAAAAGACAAAAAAAGAAAGTATTTGTATTCATGAATCATTCAGCATATATGTTTGCGTTTATGTCTGAAAATGTAAACTGATAATATGAGATAGATTTATTGAGGAAAAAATAGAGATCATGTAAATATTATTAAGCTTCATAGATATTAAGGAGAAAGTAACACCATAAACCATATAAGACTCACTTGAAAAGAAAGTGTTAGCATTAGAAAAAAAAAAAACAAACAAAAACCAAAACACAAAAAACACAAACAGGAAATGGAGTAGTTAAGACATGATTACATAGGTTTCAATCCTACAAAGAATACATGCTTGTAATAAAACTGTAAGGCATATAATTCGTCAAGAATCAACATTTCATATTCTTCCAGTGCCTGGTAAATATTAAATATTTATAGTTATTTATTCTGTTCTAAAAAAGACTTTCACTCTGTATCCTATTCAGTAGTACAAAAAGAATGAAGACTTTCAGTAAATAAACTCAAGATGGTTGACCAAAAAATGCACTTCAACAAAACACAAAATAGAAAAAATTGTCAAAAGCAAAATGTTTAAGCTTCCTACAAATAAGATGGGAGTATATTTTTTAAAACTTTCTTCAAATGAAACGATAATAGAAAACTAATAATTTTTGAGGCCAGTTTTAAGGTTAAAAAGCACAGCAGAAGAACAACAAAAATTTTGGTAGTTTTCATTTCTCCAGATTGTAGAATGTGTTATTATAAACTACAGCTTAAAAAAAAAAAAACTGATATTGCATCCAGATGTTTAATGCATAAAATAAATTAAAAAATCAACTCATTTTCTTTTCAAAAATCAGTGTACACAATTCCAACATTTTCAGAATAATCATCTTCACTGTATATATTCTAAAGACTATATATGCTAAAATATGCAATAGTCTGAAATTTGTAATATTGTGCATACATTTGGACATATTGCAGACATATTTGGACATATTGTGGACATATTTGGAATATTTCAGTTTTTTTCTTAATTGACATACTATATGGATACTTATATTTTCAAGAAACAGCAATCTGCTTCATTTTGAATTATGTTTTTTAATGTGTGTATCTAATTATTACTTATTAATTTCAGCAGAAGTTTAATTAATTAGCATTTGATGCAAAGTATGACAAAAATAAATACAAGCATTTACATTATTTGTGATATTGAACAAGTACAAATTTTATTGACCCTACTCCTGACAAATGTAGTTAACCTCATTGATTAACTCAAGAACACTGAAATAGAGTGAAAAATGTTTTACCACAAGACACTACAGTATGATCACTATGTCAGCTATTTCAGCCTTCAAGACTTAAATGCAGAGCCTACATTGAACATATTGATTTTCCTAAATAGTCCTCCTATGATAAATACTACATTATCACTGCAAGTCTCTGCAGACATGTTAGGTGATCACAGAATGGAGCTGTAATCAGAGGAAGTTCTGTGAAAGATAATCTTTCCTTATTCTCCTCCTCTGAGAAATTAGGTGGAGAGGAAGCAAGGGACAGGAGCAATCGCTGTAGTTGTTCCTATAAAATCTGCTGTTAGATTATAAAATATGCCATTTTAGCACTTAAGCTAATCCTTCCAAAAGCAAAAGTTTTCAGGAATATGTATGAATGCAATTAACATTATTCTTATGCATTTACAACTATTCTAAGACCAAGTTATTGTTAAAAATATCTAAGATTTTGCAAAAAGCACTTAGAAAGATGAAATAACTTGTATAAACTAACAATAATAAACTTTGCTTTCATTTAGGATAAATAAAAGCAATGCACATAATTTGAAAAAAAGAAATCTTTTTAGTTACTGGTCATAGGAGAGCTATTTTTTTTTTTGTTATCTTGCAACATGATTATTTTGAGGTTATAATTTTCCTTTCTTTATAATAAGGTTAAGAATTGATTGTGTAAAAAGGAAAAAAAGATAAAGATGTATAGGCCATGCATTTTCTAGCCTAAATTATAAACGCTTTTCCTTTTTTGAAAATTTCTTATATACCTTATCTTACTATGAAAGACAAGACAAAACCAGAAGGAATACAAGACTTTAACAAAACAGAAGACAGATGTCCAGAAATTATCAATTGCTAAAGCACACAGATTGTGATTAAATTTTAATGTGGCTTTTAACTTAAGATTTGCTTATCGAAGAGAAAGAATCCCAGAGAAAATATTGTTATTGATTGCATCATTTTAGATGTAACTGATCCTTTAAGTAATTTTTCTTGGTTTCAGTGTCACTTTTTAAGTGTCTGCTTAGATTGAAGAAATCATTAGAGGGCATGTTCATTAAAAATTCTGAGTCTAATGCATAAATTGTTCTCCAGTGCACTCAAAGTCACATCTGTTGAAAACAAAACACAGCATTCAATGTGCAGAGTAAAATCAAAACACTAGAATGGTTAGAGAGAGTTAAATTAAGCAAATTAAATGGCATGAAAAAGTTTTTGATTGATTCAGGGAATGATTGGGTGCTTTTAAAAAATATATTGATTATCTTTAATGTGTTGAGAAAGAAAGCATAACATGTTATATGACAACATGGCAGTCTCACATAATGTGAAATACATACATGGCCTCACATGGCTTTTTAGTAGAGCTTTATCAGGATAGAGGTTGCCCATTTCGTATAAGCAAGATGCAGTGGCTTGGTTTGTTTTTTTGTTAAACAAATAGAAAGTGAATTATGATGTTGCCACACTGTTAAAGGAGCAGTCCTTATTGTTCTGTCAATAAAATTAATTGCTAAAATTGAGGAGCCATAATAGCCACTATCACATTCTGATGTTTCATAAATATTTAACTGTGTAAGGCTCCTGAGGTCAAAAGGGATAATTCAGTTTAGTTTCCTGAATAGTAATGCAAAATTGACTTCTTAGAAAGTGAAATGTATAATAATGACAGATCTTCGTATATACAGTGTTCTTGGATACAGATGCACTGTCTCCATTTACTCTATAGATTTAACGTAGCATATTTGTAAATAACAATTGGTGATTTTATGTAAAGAATTCTGTTAAAGTCTGATACACTCATAAGAGAGCTTAAGCTGCCCTTAAGCTTGACTACCTGTGCTGTAAAACAGAAAAGAAGTCACAAAGGTAAAATATTTTGTAATATTACAGCTAAACAAGTTCTCAACATATTTCTCAACAAGTTCTATGTGTAAAACCAATACTGAGAGAAAGGATCCACTCAGTCCTCTTTTCAGAATAATTAACTAATTCATATTTCAT
Organism: Pezoporus wallicus; assembly: GCF_028554395.1. Lineage (NCBI taxonomy): Eukaryota > Metazoa > Chordata > Aves > Psittaciformes > Psittacidae > Pezoporus > Pezoporus wallicus. The sequence goes on along the minus strand of NW_026641737.1, from coordinate 436,073 downwards.
AGATTTTTGAGATGTGGACAGGTAAATGTTGGTCCACTTAAAAAACAATTTCAAAAAACTACTAAGTACTAGCTTTTTCTGATCCTATAGCTTTTCTTTCTTCTAGATTCCCTCCATTGATATTTTTACTAAAAATCCCACCTTGTCACACTTTTCTTTTCCTCTGCACTTGATATTAGATCTGTGAAACAAGAACGGCGCACAGAACAGTTTGGCAACACAGTCCAGTGTGAGTTTCACTGAAAATTCTATATATCAAATATATTACATTAACAAAAGGCACATGTTTTTTATTATTATTATTTTTGCTTGCACATGTTCCTTCATTATCATTTTTTGCACTATGTAGGAGGTCCCTGAAGGCAACTTGTTCCTACTTATTTATGCTAAACTGATGATTAATCAAAATTATGATTTTCAAAATACAAATTTCAAAAATACTTATCAAAAAGTTAGAATAAAGAAAACAAAGAAGTAATCATGTTAGCTTAGAACAAGAGCTTTCACCAAACCAAATGGAAGGCAGATGTCCTAACAGGTCAAATAAGAGAATTAGAAGAATTCAACGTTTTCTATTGTACAACTCCTCTATGATGTACTTGCATGGCAAAGAAATCATAACTCATCTAATTTTCTTCCTGTTCTGTATGGCAGCTTCATGAACCAGAAAATACAATTTAGGTCTGAATTTGAAACAAAAACCAGAGAGGGACAACCATGATTACTATAAAAACCATTTAGGCTTAAGAATTTGAAAAAATTCTGCCTGCCCACAAAAGTCAATATCCAATAATTTACCATATATGGTATTTAGAACAATATAGCTGTTTTCTTTTTCCATTACAGAAAAATAAGATGGATTTTGGTGTGGTACATGTTGATTAATACTATGCCTGTACTGTAACTGCAGTTATTCAATACACACAGCAGCTATGCAGCAATGCAATGACTAGCATTTTAGACTCTAGTAACACTCAAGCTCTGAATGGCAAGAGTGGTTTACAGGAAGATTTCACAAAGCACATGAAAACAAAACAAAATCAGCTAACTCTCCAAGACAAGACGTCTGTCATGTGTCTGATATTTAACTCAAAGCCTCTAGTGGCATTTTCTTCGTGTAAATGAAAATTCTCTGAATTGTCTATATTACCAAACAGAACATCATGAGTAGCTCTTGCATCTCTGGAGCTCCCTCTTCTGTTTATGGTCAGCAGACAGCCTTTGTTGGCTCCTATTAAGGTAATCCAGACACTTTTATGGGTCTCAACTAGGTTAGGTCCATGTGATCTGACTTTCACAGATTAGAGGATTTTTTCCAACAGTGATTCTACTAAAATTTAGTAAAGAAAGGTTGTGTGCCAATATCTACTGGCATTTGTGTAGTGACTAACGTTCATTTTACCACAAAACTGCCTTGCAAAATGATTGAGGAAACTTCCAAAAAGCCATTCATTAAGTGCACACAAATGCCCATACTAGAATTTAGAAACTGATCTCAGGCAGGAAAAAAAAACGCTGTTTTGGGGGTTTGTTTTTTTTTCCAGTTTTAGTCTAGAAGTTGTTTACTACTTGCAAGTTGAGCAGTTGGCCTTAATGTTTGCGTTGTCCCATTATTGTTGAGGAGCATGAGACCTATTTTCAGAGTTGCCTTGACATTTTTCCTTATGTGGCTGCTTTCAGTTAATTGTAACTTTGCCAGGCTTACTGTTGTAGGCTGTAATTTTTCTTTCTTAGTGTCTAATTTAGGCTGATAATGCTGAAACAATTAAACTAAAACAGTTTTAGCCATTTCCAAGAACAAGGAGATTGAAAAGACATCAGTTTCTTGTAATTTCAATTCCTTCACTAAATGCTGTTCTAAATGTCATGTAGTAGAATCACATTACACTTAGTTCTGCACTAACACCAAAAAAATGGTGGCGTCCACCCCAGGAAGCTTATATTCTAACAATTAAGTGAGCAACAACTCAGACAGAGATATCAATGAAGTACGTGAAAACAAAGAAACATTGTTGGACATCATGATAGGCAGTGCTAACAGAACACCAGACGTTAAGTTGAATCTAAATTCTGTTTCCCTCATTTCAGTCTTGAAAATGGGTGATATTACTCTTATCTCTGCTATAAAACAAACAAACAAAAAAATAAATATACTGTTAGTCAAATAATTTTGAAAAAACATGTATTTCTTTTGTGTGTGTGTGCTTAAAAGAGAAATTAAATAGTATACACTGAAAAGGAAACAATGCCAAATAGTACCATCCATTGTCCATACACAGTTTCACCATTCAAGGAATAAAATGAAGATTGAACATACCTACCAGCAATGGAGCAAGCTAAGGAAATTGACCTGTCCACAGGGTTTTCAGTGCTATCTTTGCAGCATGAGTTTCTGGTTTCAGATTTAGTGAATCATCTTGCTTTGGGCAGACAAACATTTTGTAAAATTCTTAAAATCTTCAGGACCGCATAGACATTTCTAATAAATTGGGAGTTTAATTTTGAAAACAAACTATCCAGCACATGTTCAACACTGCATTTCAGTCTCCTCATGAAGTGAACCCTGTTTCACAAAATCTGCTCTCAGCATCTTTCACTTAAGCTACCGTCTGATGCTATTGTGCTTCATACACAACTAAATTTTAACTCCAAATTTGGATATTTTGAGCTGCACCAGCCAAAGATATGCTATATCCTCATAGAATGCTGCTCTGGTTTCAGCTGGAATAGAGTTAATTTTCATTTACATCGATAAGAGAGTTTTCCTTGTTTCCCAAACACATAAGTAAACAAGAAATTTATTTTGTTGTCTACTCTGATTATTTCTGGACCCTCATTTGGGATTGGAGCCCCATCAGGTTAAGTGCTATAAAAGCACACACCAAAAGGATATCTTTGAGTCAAAGCACTTATATACTAGTTTGTATGAATAACAAAAACAGTGAGAGAAGAAAAGAGAAAACCTCAACTTTTCAAGATCATATACTAAAGACAAATGTTTGGACTTCCTAGATAGTACATCACTCTGCCTACTGCTTTCAGTTATGTCAGTCATGGGGATTTATGCTTTAAAACTTCTGCAGATGCACAATATCCATAAAGGAAAATAAAACCTTCTTCAAAAGGGCCATTGTTTTCATAAGCAAAAATAAACCAATTCACATTGCTACCATTAATCCTAGGAATTGGTTTCTAGAAATTCAGAATTTCTCCCATTTCAGAATTTTTCAAAGAACAATTCTGGCAAATATGTTCAAAGCTAACTTGCTTCAGTTTAATGACCATTTGGTATAGCCAAAATTAACAAAAAAAAAAAAACCAAAACAAAACAAACCAGTTTTTGAAACAGCTAACTGAGCTAAACTACTCATCTGAGCAAGATAATAATTCCTGACCAAGGAGAAGAAACTTTTGCTCAGGACTGGAGCTTCTAGTTAGTTCTTAAGAGGTTTGAACAACAGACTATAGGAATCTTAATGTTCTTTTAAGATTTCTTGTCTTGCTCCAAAGTAACAAAATTCCTGTGCTTTAGAAAGCCTATTAAAATGTGCTAATACTCATTTCACCTGCTGTGTTCACTGTAACACGCATCCATGTTTTTCAAGTGCATAGGCTGACTCTCATACAACACTACGAAGAATGGATATACAGAAAAGGTTCTGATGGAGCATCTTAGTCACTGTAAAAATAGCAATAAAAGAATATCATCGTTTTCGGAACAGCTGGTCTGTAATATTCTATCAGCAATATTTTAGTAGGGCAATAGATGAACATATCAGTTTAGATTAATTTGTATAATGGCACATTTAAGAGACTGACTTTTTGAAGTTTGTTCCATCTCCACGTGTAATTTTTGGCTCCAGCATAATCACTGCCGTACTGTCTTCTTGCACATGGTAAACTAGCCATCTGGATAGTGTGTCAGCATTAATGTTTTCACACCCTCAGCTTCCTGTGCTAAATGAAGTCAAATTCTTGAATTATGGCAGCCCACCTGCATATAATTTCTTCCATAGTCTGTGACTATAAATTTTCTTCCAGAAGAGTACAACATTACTGTTCTTAAACCTGTGAGGTTTCAAAGGTCTAGGAGTTAATTGCACTTTTATTTGTCTCTGGAGAGGGGACGGAGAAGAGTGTAGCCTAAGGTCAAGAAGGATTCAACATGCATTGTGTTGAGATGTCCCCATCCATTTTTCAGGTTCATTGTCCCCATTCATTTTTCAAGTATTCGTAGGGCAAATTTGACAGATCACTTTCACACCTGTGAGACTGTAGCTAGTGTTGCAGAATGCTGTCTTGGTTTCTATTTCATTCTGGACACCAGACTAGCTGTCTTGGTTTCTATTTCATTCTGGACACCAGACTAGCTTTGGCTCCACACGTGTGCTTGCATTATGTTAAGAAACAGATTGCTAGAGAGAAAAGTACTCAAAGCATGATGTGAATTTTTTCTTTTCTTTGTGGCCTACACATATAAAATGTAATGGAAGCTATGAAGGAGATAATTCAGCAGAAGAAAAATATCTAGTTCTAAATCAAAAGCCTTCAACAAGGATGCAAATTTAAAAGCTTTTTATTACATGGTTACAGTTAAAGAGAAAACCAGTGCTTTCTGAAGCTGTCAGTAGTGACTCTAATAGCGGCATACATTGTCCATTCAGAGTTGAACACCTTTTTTTTGAACTACCTATTTTTATTTTAGCCTACTAAATTATAATAGTAGACTATTATTTAACAATAATCCCAAATGTAAGTATATAAAGAAATTATAAGACTTTACAAAAGCTAAAATTATTTGGAGGTTTATTTATGTAGGTTCTTCAGCAGGTGGCGCAAAACAAGGCTGAAATTTAGACGCTGAATTGCCCCTTTCTTCCCTTCCTATAAACTAGATTTATGAATTTCTCTACAAATTCTTGACTAAATCATAACTTCAGTGGAACATTAATAAGGATTTATGTGATATCATAGTAATATCTTCCCTTGACGGTGAAGAAAGGTCACAGACCTGCTGTTTTCCCTTCATTCACTGTTATAGTTAAATGCCTGGAACAAGGAAACTGAAGCAGCTCAGTCAGCTGGGCAGAGGGATGACAGACATTTCCCTGCAAATTTTTGACTCAGCCTTAGCCTGTAGAATAGCGAAGGAACTAGAGAAAGGAGGATTTCAAGCAAAAAGGAAAAAAGTGCTTTTACATAGATAATAGGCCCTATTTCAAGCAAAACAAAAATGTACAAAGTTTATGCTGAGTTTGACTGACATATATGGCTCAAACAACTAACACAAAATGCAACCATCATCTGAGGCTTATAGGATTTCTTTTCTATTGCATAGAAATTTTAATCATAGTACATTTCCTCAAAGACATTTTTCCCACAATGTGCCTTTCTTCTATTTCTCACAACCTAACTCTTAGTCTTAAGAAATTAATGCTGCTAGTATTTATACTCACATTTACTTGTTGCTCCAAACTTTTTCTCTATCCTTATTTGACTTCTGTTGATTACTAACAGCAAAACTTATAGGGGTAGAGATGAACTAGGCTTAGGAAGTGACTGAAAATACAATATAGAGATGAACCAATACCCACAGGAACCACTCAGTCCTTGTGTTTACTCCACTGGGTATGGAATCAGTCCTAATTACTTCTTAGTGTCAACACCTTTCATCAGAGACACATAAAAGTATTCTAGTCTTCAATGAAATATAAGCTAGGATGAAGGGTAGACAATCTAAAATTTGGGGCACTTCAGAAACTAAAAACATTCTCTTAAATAAGAAAAACAACCCCACGGGTTGATTAATGCTATGAGTCCTAATTCAAGATTTTTGATTTTTCTGTCTCCAAGCATCAAGTTCATATTTTCTATAACAGTGTAGCATCTCAACCTCCTTCAGGCTTTTTTAGTTGGAGGGTGTCACATTAAACTGTCTTCATCAAAGCGTTCCTGCAGAGCTAAAAGACAGAGGTTGCCCAGGTACTCTAAAATGCCTTCTAAGACTGTTGACTGTATGGTGGGGTAGCATCTGAAATCAGCTGCCAGATCTAAATAACCTAAGCTTACATAGCAGTGTATCACTCTCAGCTTCCCTTTCCACAATACAGTGAATCACTCCTTCCTGCCACTGACATCTGTGAATAATGTTTTCTATACTAAAAGTCACTCCATACTGGGAATTGCACCATGTTTTTACAGTGTGGTGAAACATAAGTTATGAATATTCACTAGGAAGATGAATAAAAATACCATAATCAGAAAAAATAAACCCTTGTACATTAATATGTACATGGAGTAAATATCAGAAAGGACCCTCTATTGATGTATGCAAAAGATTTGTAAAAGCTTTTCACCTTCAGCTTTTTCTTAACCTATACTGTATATGGTGTTATATACTGCTTGCTATTAACAGAAACAACAGGCCAGAGAAAATTTTTGTATTTTTATGGACATTTAGAATAACTCCAAAGCATTTAGAAATTAAATAATACATATGCATATTTGTATGTGTGTGTGTGTCTGAATACACATACAGATATAAGAATGCACATAAAACTAATAATATGCAATTCTCTTTGACACATTCTGAATTTGCAATGCTCTTCATTGATAGAGGATCAACTTCTGAAAAATCCAAACTGACAGAGGCAAACACAGCTTTAAATGTGACATAGCCCAAGACAAAGCTGGAATATAATGGGTTATGCTACGACATTTCAGAGTTTTAATTATATGTTCATCTTTTACAACTTTTAATCCAATATCTCTCCAAATTCTTACCAAATTACACAGCCAAATTAAATCACAAATACATTGTTATTGGAAAACCAAGATCATGATAATCCTGTGAGAAAGAGTACTTCTGACATTTGAAGAAACCTATCCTTTCTATAAGCATTTGTGAGACTATATATTCACCTCTAGCACCTAGAAATTGGTGACACTGTGTCAGGAGTATTTTTTTTTTTAATTTTTTTTTTTTCAGCAATATAGACATTATTGCAGGACAGTGCTGCAAAAAGAAGATAAAAGGTTACTTTCCATAAGAATACACTAAAATAACAGTGGGAAAAGAGTGGCATCAAATCAGATTTTCCTCTTCTCGTCTTCTCCCAAAACTGGCAGAAGAATCTTTGCATAAAGAGTCATTATGAGGTTCCCAGGAGAATATTCCAAGCTTAAGGAAGGTCGAACCACGGAGCTGCTAAACAAATCAGCAATCACATTATTTTTATATTTTCCATCTGAAACTAACTGCAGTAACTTCTCCACAGGTAGCCAGCCAGACTCAGTACAGCTTCTGAATCAGTCTTGCACCAGAGAATGTATTTGGCACTCATGGAGAGGTTGGTCTTGAGACTGGCAAAGGAACCTCTGATTCTTTCAATATTCAAGAGATGGAAAGGCCACGCCTCCTTCATTTTGTTTGATTAACCAAATCTTTAGCCTCCTAGAAATTGTGATGTTTCACAATTTACATAGAGAACCACATGTAATTTTTAAAGTGATTTTTCCCTGTCACAGTTTATTTTGTCTGGTACTGATCAGATTCTCTATTTTCCTATGTAAACAGGTAACACTTAAGATAGCCTTTTAAAAAGGATTCCTTTGGAGAATGTATAAATTCATTCTTTGTACATCAATGGAATGCTCATTCTTTTTTCCGTTCTCTCTTGATTATTGGAAAAACAACAGTCTCTGAACACATATGGGATTTAAACCTTTTCAAAAGCTAGTGTTTTACATAGTGATAACTGGTAGTGCTGCTCAAAATTAGATGTTTTTCTGTCGCAAACAAGGTTAAAATGACAAAGAAGTGGGATTTTGTTAGACTCTTTGGGTCTTGTTACATGCATTTTACTTCAGATACTGTTTGCTATGAGATAACAGTGGTTTATTGTAGGGTTGTCAATTTAAATTAAATTACAACTTTTGAGAAACTAACTTGCAAACTTAAAGCAGTCATGTGATATTATGCATTACATCTTCAGCCCATTAAGGAATCCTAAAGTAAGGTAACCAAAGACAGAACACACTGGTTCAAATTTCAAGCCACAATAAGTGTGAATATACCCTCAATTTAATAAAATATATAACGTAACTTCCTGAAGCTTAAATTTCTTGCAATTGCTCTTGAAATGGGCACTTGTTTTCCCATTATTGGCCACTTTAATCTACTTATGCCCTAGTTGTCTCATTTAAAGATCACTTTATAGTACCGGGTGATGTGCATCTGAGGTCGGTGTTCCACTGTTGCCTGATGCAACAACACAACAGTTTACAAATTTCTGAACTTGATCTGAAAGCTGATTTAAAAATCTATATAGACAATCAAATTTCCTTGAAAATATATACACACAAGTCTGCTGTGAGGTGGCTGAAATGAATTAAATTTAGTTTCAGGAGACAGGAAGAAAGCCAAGACTGAAAAGTAAAGATCTAGAAGCAAATGGACACTAGCAATGACCAAGTTCGAAACCCATCCCTCCCCAGAGAAAATTAGAAGAGGGCAAGGAAGACAGGCTTCGGAAAAATAGAATGTTTGTGCTTTTCTTTCCAGCAGACTGCATTAAATATTCAGCAAAAGGCAGGGATCAGTTTACATTATTCTTCTTGTTTCTCATGTATCGGCTGACAGGTGCTGTAAACATACATAGACAAACATGGTCCTATTCTTGCAGTGCTCCAATAACTGAGGGCAGAAATACATTTTTTTCTGCAGCAACAGGATTTTGGTGCTTGCAGCCATAATACATTAAGATCAAGGTTGCATCCACTGGTAGAAATAAAACACTTTTTTTTGTCCTAATGTATAACAAAATATTTAGTTCTTAGACATGCACAGTAGGGAAATGCTCTGAAGTTAATCTGAAAGAACATTTGTGTGGTTTTATGGGAAACTTCATAAATAATCATTTCAGTGAAATGCCTCTCTGGTATTTAATAACAATTAAAAAATTATATAAACATCTCAGGTCAACCTCAGGTTTTACAGCTTGAAGAAAAGCACAGACCAGTGTGAAACAGTTGACCTTGGCTAAAAGATGGGGACTAGTATTTAAAACATTCACTCATTCATGTTTAAGAGATGTCATGGTAAATAAATAATGACTGTTTACACTTAGTCCTAAGTGTCTTCTTTTTCCCCACTATAGGCAGCTATTTGGCTGAGATGGTATCATTCACTGATCTAATCACACTGTACCTTTTTTCTCACTTGAATTGTACTTTTGGCTGTCACTTGCTCTTTTGAACAAAGGTTTATGCTATTAAAAGATATCATAATAGCATAGCTTTTTTTTTACTAAATTGCTATTCAAATCAATAATGATAAGGGCAATCTTCTCTTTGTACCTAGAAAAATGTACCATCTGCATTTGGCTTCTGATATTCTGCTGTGAGCAAAATTTAAGCATAAGGAAGTGTTTAAGACTCCCTTTAAGTTAAACTGCAATTCTAAGTATTTTAAAACCTTCATAACAGTCAGAGCCAGCAAAATCGACCCTGTATATTTTTATTTCATCTCTGCTGGATCATATGATATTTAATAATTGGTTCTGGCACCTCATTGCAAATTATTATAACTTTGAGATTCAACAGTTTTATTGAACATATGGGCAGCACAGTCTCAGAACATACATATCATACAGACTATCAAGGGGATGTTCTGTCATGTTTTGGTGAGCTTCAAAGGGTCAGGTAAATTTTGTTGGGTAGATTTGTGCTGTGTTTCCATATTCTTTGTTTTATGTTTATTTTAGTGGACTACTTTTATTTTTTTTTTTTACATTAAAATTTTTTCCTGTAAAGAATTACTTCATCCACAACTGCATTTGTTGATATTGACATGTGTACCATTATGTCAGGCTTCTAGGCAGTATTGAAACGCAGCAGCTGGAATGGGCAGGAAAGACAATCTTTAGACCTTAGTGCATGACTTTCTTATCACATGGTACCATATTGTATCAGTGTTTGTTTCAGCTAACACTACATAAAGTTGCTGAAAGCAGAAGACCTCATTATATCAATGAGAATGAACATGCTTAAGACGTCTCATTATTGATTTTGTACTTGATGGAAATTTGATGACAAAATTCAAGTGACCTTCTAAGAAACATATACACTGCAGTATATTTATGTCTGGAAAAATAACATGCTTTCTTGCAACAGTTTCTTAAAGTAATGTTATTTTGGTGTAGCTCTCGCTTCTGCATCCATACTTAATCTGATTTCATCTATCTTTTTTTGCTGTATTGCATCTATTATTTGCTGTATTAAACTACACATGAACAGAAGCATTCCCTGAATATGCAAATGTCCCATAGATTCCAGTGGGAAATGTGTGTGTGTGAAAGAAATAATACCCAGCCATTATGTAGATTATAAAAAAATAATTACATAACAAGTTGTACTGAAAAAAAAAAGAGATGGTGCTGATACATGTATGCACTTGTGTGTGTATCTTAAAAAAAAGAAGCTTATTTTACTGAAACTGCTTAACTATAAATGGTTTGTTTTATCTTAATTCTGCTAAAAGGCTCACCACTGTATATTTTCTCCTCTACTGACTTCATCAGGGTTATGAAGATGAAGAATTAAGAGCTTGATCAGCATTTACATATTTTTCAGTGCTTACTTTTACTTTCCCAGGCTGCATTTTTATTCATGGGGTTTTTAAGTCCTTCTCTTAAAATTCGTTTATAGAGATCACATACATAAGAAATACCAAAATAAAAACATCTCGTGAGTTTTGTACCTTTTGCTTTTTATTGGCACATATTTAATTGACATTCACAGATAAGGTTGGGAAATATTAGTTAGGATAGTCATCTGTGAGAGCAAATTAGGTGAATCCGCTAATGAGTGTGATTAGCGGTTTAAAGGCATATGTATACCTGATTGGTTCCACAGAAGATGTATAAATACTTAAAGTACTGGGAATCAGAATTATTGTACCTTTAGGAAGTAAAGCTCTTATAAGAACATGAACTACTTTTTTGATTACTTGCCTGGCATAATTTGAACCAGTAGGTGGAGTGCTTGCTAATAATAATAGCATGTACAGATCTTAGTATACACTGAGGGCAAGACACTTTTCATACTATAAACTGATAAAACCATATTTGCTTTAGTCTTCTTGTATTGGTATGATTAGCTAGAAATAGCATTAAAAGGGCGGAGATAAAATATACATAGATCTATAGCTATATTTCAGAAAACAGAAGCAAACACAGTTTGGAAAAGCCAAACATCATTCAGAAGAGGTCTTTTGGCAAAACATTAAGCATATCTTGATAAGTAGAAATTTGGGTTTTGTTGTTATTTTAGTTTACCATTGTTGTTGTTATTTTCTTTTTCTTTATCTTTTTTTTTAATCAAGATATTTTTTCAGGCACATCTCAAATTCTGAAGATTAAAAATCTTCCATGGTATAGTTTCATTAAAATCCAAGGATTTATACACTAACAGACATATAGGACTGTCATTATGACCTAGTGGTATTTCTATAATGGAATGTAAGTTCAGATAAGAGGAATCTGACTACTACTTTATGAACTTCACAGTTTTTCAGAAGTTCTTGTTTTAGAGCCTATAGGTGCCTGAAATGTCACAAAGATTTTGGTAGCAAAGCTATTCAAAAGCCTGTATTTATGAGTATATGCTGAAAAAAATAAGCCTTAAAAGTGACAAATGACAGAGCTAGATAATCTAAATTTCTTCTTCCACAGATGAAAACGGGGCTCCCCTTTAGGTAACAGAATGATACTCATGTATATTCACTCTTCCGTTTCACTCTCCAGTTGTAGAACTATCATAGCTGTAATGGAAAAGTTTTAAGAAAGTTAAATTGTACTCCCAAAAAAACATGTCTAGTGATATAAAATGGCAAAAACCTCTTAAAAAAATATAAAAATATCCAAACCCTTCAATGTATTCTGGTGAGTTATTTCTAACACAGAACTGAACATGTGTCCTTTGTGAGAAAAAGCATCTTGTTTTAAAATTTACCATGACCCTTTTTGAAAGAAAAATCAGTCCCCTTTCTTTTTTTTTAAAATTCAGGACTTTAGCACCTAACTCCAGGAAACAATTTAGCTCTGAGAACTCAAGGGGAGTATGTTACCCCCAGACTGGGCCAACCTAAGATTTGTCATCCCAGAGGAAGGCAATATTTGAAACACACCTTCACCTTTTCAGTTACCTAATGTGTCTTTCTACTTATACTTTACTTTAAGTGTCTTTCTACTCATCCTATGAGTTGTGGTGCAGGTACAGAAATCTAGTATTATGGAGAGGGTATGTCCTGTTTTGAATTTAGGAAAAGATCCAAAATATGCAAGGTCTTATGTGAAGAATGGACCTTCATTGGCAATTGCCTGTAAATGAAAATGGTTATTTGGTTTGACCTCTGGAGGATTCCACATATTTTAACTTCAAAGTTCTTGAGGTACTTCATCATACCTGCTTGGTGTCCAGAACTCCATATTTGGTGAGGATAGAAGCTGGCTTCCACCAAAATGAAAGCGGGTGCCACAAATCAGGCATTCCTTCTCCCATGTGCCTGAAAGTTACTCAATGGCTAATCCTCACAGTCTTTCTACAAATCTCAGAAAACTGTGATCCTCACAAAGTGTTGTGCTCCTGGTACACTCTTCTAAGAGACAACTTAAAATAGTGTTTCATTTTTATATAATTACCTTTCCTGTGAAATGCAAACAATAGAATGCTTGTCCTCCATTGCCTATGGGTGACTAATCCTACATTTCCTTTTTTTCAAAGAAAGAGATGCCCTACAGGATGACTTAAGTGTAGGAGTATCACTTTCTAGCCTTTCCACTAAAGCTTTGAGTAAGAAAACATATCTAAGCAAGCTGTTGGAGTGTTAACTTAGGAAAAACATGTGAGTTCTAATCCCTTGATTCAAGTCCTGTATATGTATTTTATGTTAAATCTAAACACCCATAGAAACAACTTCAGCTTATGTGTATTTACATTAATTCTGGGAATTGTTAGAATTGCAAAAGAAAAACATAAACAGAAAATACAATAAACTTCAAACAGTAACAATACAGTAAAATATTCTTATTTTCTTTTTGGTTTACATAGATGATGCATATTGTGGTATGCACAAAGATGGAACAAAGAAAAAGCTTCATTTGTTCTGCAAACATTGCAAGTGAAAAAGCAGACTGAATTCAATCTGCTTAGACAATTTTCTTGCAACTGATATTTGAGGGCCCTACAGCAGTGAAACCAGTTGGTACAAATTCATTTTTAGCTGTGCATGGTCAACTGTCACATACCTTTCAAGATATCTTTTGGTATCTTCCTTAAAAGAACACCTAAAAGTGCTATTGATTATGATAGTTTAAGAAGGAAGACTGAATAATAGTGCTAAATAATGGATTTTCTCCTTTGCATCAAAACCAGGTTTCTCACAGAGCTGAGTGAGAAAATCTTGAGATTGTCTTACTACAAATCACACCCTGAGTCTTACTATTTGAATGGATATATTTCCACTCTTGTTTTATTCAAGCCCACTCTACTGTTTATTCCAGGCCTATTATCATATGCTTTATCGTAATCGGAATACAGCATTTCTAGTGATCTATTCTCGCAGTTTGAGACTTGGAAGGCAACTATGCGAGTCTGCAACTGTCCAGGCTAATTGGATAAACTCAGATTATTTATTTAGTAAGACTGGCATCTAGCAGTGAAAGATACACTGGGACAGTTACTTTCTATAGTACTGTGAAGTATACTTATGGTTCATTATCATTTGATTAGATTATTGTGACCATGAAATATTTTAAAGAATAATTTTTTTAAAAAGTCAGACATTTTGCTATTATATGTCATTTTACCTGTATGCGTATATCATTAATTTCTAAGCATTGTACAAAGACTACATACCAATGTATATTTTACATCCTCTATATGCATATTTTAACGTGTTTACTCTTAAATCAGGTGACCAAACAAACTCAGATTAAGCTCCAACCTTTCTGAAGCAATATCTTGCTATCAATATCGTATTATATTTGGATGTGAAATCTAATCCAATATTTCAAGAGCACTGATTGCCATGAGGTCGCATTGTTTAGTCTCTAGATTACATTCTTCCCAACTAAAGAAAAAAATAATTCAGAAAAAGGTACATTTCCTTTGCTATAAGTAGTTAAATTGGGGTAAGTTTACTATTAATTTCTAAGCTTTTTATTTAAAGATTCTTGTATGAGGAACTGATTTAATAAGTTATCTAAAATCTAGATAAAGTGTTATGCAAGACTGCCTGTAACAGATCAATAGAGTATCAATATTACATACCCAGAAGTTCCTAAGATGTACGTTAAATAAAGCAGCAGCTTTCTTGGAGGAAGCCTACCTTGCCTTACAACCACACAGAGACACGGTCAAGCAACTCTCACAAAGTGTCTACAGCAAATTTGTCTAGTCAAAACTCATTTTTCCAACTCTTCACCCCACCTCCAGCCTGAGAACCCCAAGAAGTGAGGTTGACATTTTAGTTTCCCACAACACAGTCATTATTCCATTTCAAACAAGTTGTGCCCATCTTGCACAGGTGTGCATTTGGAAAAAGAAGACTGGTTAATCCACAGAGTAGTCTCTTATGAGTTCTTTACACCTTCTCTTGCCTGTGCCAATGCTCAGCTGTCTGTATTCAGCTGCATGTTGGATTGCCCTAGTGTTCTGTTCCGTGAATCATGACAAGGTGATGATTGTCATACTATCTGGTTTGCTGGCTTTGGAACAAAGGACTGTGCACCACAAATCCTCCATACATATCATGTAACTCACTAAAAGTGAATATTTTTTTGTTTTTTTCCCATTCCAAAAATCAAAACAATAGAGTCATTACAAATTCCTTCATAAAACTGTACTGATCTCATTTACTCACTGAAATTTATTAATGAAATGACAGGCGCTGCCTGAATGGCTTAGATACTGATGAAGTTGTAGGACGAGGATGCTAAGCATCATTTTTAAGAAGGCATGAAGCTTTAATTTTGCTGTGGCTTCCAATGTCACCTCAGTTTGTAGTATGATCCAAAAGCCTTGCAGATATGCACCTGAGAGGTTTCTTTCTGCTTTTACATACTCCTCAGTCCTCTACCCCTCCCCCCATTATTTATCTTTTTTTATTCTGCATGTGTCATTGCTTATGTACACACTTAACATATTTTTATTCCTCTCATTTGAAAAAAAAATATTCTGAGTTCACTTGCTTTTTTGTCAGTTGTCATTCATTTTACCTTGTTTTGCTTGCTTCAGTATGTTACTTCCCCTTATATTGTGAACTATGTCATCTGTGCCAATGTACATCCCTTGATAGTGAGTATGCAGTAGACTTTACTGAGAAATAGAAAAGAGAAGTGTTAGCCACTGCTCTCACCAAGATTATATTCTCTCTTAATAGAAGCTGTTGATAGATCCTGCGAGGCTACAACACTTAGGGTGTTGACTTGTGGAATGAAATCCTCTACACACAAGCACAGCAAAATATTTTGGTGAAAAGTAATTATCAGAAATAGTGACACGAGTAAATTAGTTAACTACATTTCAGCAGGAAGCTTGAGTTACCCCTGCCCGTTCTTGTTCCAGACCCATCTAAAATCAGCAGTTCAGCTTAATGATGTCACAACATTTGCCAGGCTGTGGGCACTGAAGAGAAGACGTGAAAATACTCCCACTGAATCAGATCCCCTCCTCTCACTAAGCACAGTTAAACAGCCCATCTGTCTCACATTGGAACTGTTATCTTTGAAACATCATTCTATTATTACCACAGTGGTTCTAAAAAACTGTCCTTAATTTTAGACATCTTACAAGCAAGTTTTTTAATTCTCTGGATATTGTTAACCCAGATCTGAAACACTGACACTGAACAATGCTAGGAAGCTCCTCTCTGTAGGATATGGCTTAAGTACTGCGCATCACCATTCATTTACCAAGGGTAACCTTTTGTGAAATACAGATATCCGACATAAAAAAAAATCACAACAAAGAATCCAACCCCTCCCTAATCTCTAATATTTTTGAAAGTGTGA